>NC_086284.1:103413903-103722403 GCF_963924245.1 Chroicocephalus ridibundus
TCTAGAACACAAAAAAAAAGAAGCAGCACAAATGTTCTTCATAGAATAACTGATACACAGCAACTTATCTTTATGTATTACATGCCCTTGAGAAAGCAGGGGCTATCCTTGCCATCTGCTCAACAGAGCCTAAATATCCATGACCGCAGTTTCAGGACTCTCCTTCATAAGCCAGGAGATGGGGCAGAGGAGCCGGGCAGGAATCCCACCTGAGACAAACAGGTACATCGTTGGCAGCAGGAAAGCTCGGAGGCAGAAGGTGACCTGTAGCATCTAATAAATAACTTCAGTTAAGGCCTGGGCTGGCATTCCCAGCAGCTAAACAGGCTGTAGTAAGAGAGTACCACATTCACAAGTTACCTGAACCAGCAGCGACCTGACTAACCTGTTTGCCACATGTGCTCTGCTGCCCCAAAGTAGTACCGCATCAACACTTCTGCCGGCCTTGGAGAACACAGGTGCCGCAGAGGCAACTCTATAATCATCACTACCACAAAAGTCCAATTGAGGTGCAAGGTTCAAGTCAGTCACTCAAAGGAGTTGTTATGAACACATAATGCATTTTTTTTTGTCTGGGGTTTCAGGAATCGATCCAGTTCTGGTCTTCATTTTACTGCTGCATCAGAAAGAGAAGCTTGCTCCGCAATACATTCTTCTCGATTCTTTTCTAAAGGACTGCTGAAGGAGACACGAGAAAAATAAGTAACCTCACAGCATGCAGTTCAGCAGAAGAAACAGAGAACTACGCTGCATTTGCTAGTCAGAAGTGTAATGCTACTGTGGACTATTACAGAACCAGTAACTAGAGAACTGAAGGCCAACTGAAGCTGAAGGGCACTGTGAATGACAGTGTTAGAGAGGCAGATCAATTTAGTTGTGTTTTTGATCATTCTTCCCCCCAATACCAAGTGTATATCCCTATACAACCTATCAAGTCACTGACTGGGGGGGGGTGGGAAAGGGGCAGGGAGGTGCAATGGGAAGAGCAGAAGAAAGAGGATGCAGTTTATTGCAGTGCTCATTCAGCACCCTGTAAACACAACAGAAGCTACAGTACTGCTGAACTGCAAAGCAAGAGGAAGGTCGCTTATTTCCCCGAAACCCACATCATCATCAGCGCCTCAGCAAGCCACTTTGTGCCACTGCCTGTGGCATTCGCATTTGGATGGTTTCTCTCCCCATGACTCAGTCCCCAGCGCTCTGTCAGGAAGAGCAGATTATTTGCTTCGATGTTCTTCTGAAAATTGCTAACAGCTTGGGGTGGGGGGGAGGGGGAGTGGACAACAACAGAAGGGAAGAGGTATAAAGTTCCTTTTTATTTGTCAAAATAGATACCAGAAAGGACCACCTCCTCTGTGCCTACCTAGGCATACTGTAGTCATCTTGCTCAGTTCTTAAGAAAGACTAGCTCATCAGTTTGAGTTAAACTGGCTGCTAGTCTAAAGAAAATAACGTAGGTAAGTACTTCCTTTTTCCCTCCTCAGCTCAAAGAGCAGGGTGATGTTTACATGGGCAACAGATGTTATCTGGGTTCTCTGAAGAGAGGGGCAAGTACAGCTGCTGCTCAGCACCACAGAGTAACTGGGCCACTCTTCCCTGGCAAATGAACTGAACCATTCCTGCCTCTTCCATAACTCAAGGGGATGTCTATCAGAGGCTCAAATGTGCAAAGACAGGTTCTCACGACAAGCAGCTCCATCCCTCAGCAAGGAAATGATGTTTTTCTTTGAAACTGCAGACAGATGACATTCTTCCTTCTACACAGGAACTGGAAGCAGAAGAGGAAGGAGGGTACTGAGAAGGCACGTGGTCAACAGTAACTAAGAGCACAATAGGGCAAAGAGGGAAAGCAAGCCATTTTAATGGAGGTGGGACACGGTGTCTCCTCCAAGAGATGGCAAAAATTAGAAGATTCTGGCATCACGCAGCATCGGGCAGAATTTTTCCTGCCAGGTAAGTGTGTCAAGACGTCAGCTGACATACTAAGTTGGAAGCTGCAGAGGGACACAGCCTGAAGACTCAAATTCTTTTTTGTGGCAACCTAAAGTTCAGAAGCACAAACATTTTCACCACTGCTGGCAAGTACTATTTACTGAAGTTAGTCTGATGAAGTTCTTAGTCGCTACAAGCAACAGTAAGAGAATCGGTAAAACAAAGCATAATAAACATGCATGTACTTGATTTCTATAGAGGATCTGGGACCACATAATCAAGTTTTCTGGACATAGAGGACAAATTTTATCACTCTATTAGAAGCACACCGTCAGGAAGTGTTGTAAAATCTCCACCACTACTGAAGATGACCCTTTTCTTTAACTGAAAGGTATAAAGATGTGATCCAGTTGGTGGTTATCACCATTCACTAGTAACTGATGTAACTGGCATACTCCTACCCTAGAAGAACGTGCTGGTTCTCCCCATTTGAAGAGGATCTTGGCTAGGAGACTACAGACTTCAGAAGTTACTTGGGGAAGGAGAAAGGAGTAGTGTAATTGTCAGTGACCATGCAACTGGGGAAAACACTAGGGAGAAATTCTTCCTAGAATCTCTAGGGGTAAGAAAAAAAATAAAACCAGACTCGTTGAGCTTATTTAGGACTTCCCCAAGTTCCCATCACATTTATGGCTGCCCACAATCTTTCCAAGAACATAAAGCATCATAAGTTTTACTGAAAGGTGAGACAGAAGTTTCCAGGCCATACATAATCCTAGAATTTAAGTTTGAGGCCCTCCAAGCTTTGTACTCTCCCAGGTGCTCTTGTGAGATTTCTGATACTTCTTAGGGATTTTAAGACACTAAAACAAAGCTTAAATAAAGTTATCTTAGATATAAAACAAGTAGTGCTATTCTACATCAAGCTTTGTAATTACCTATATTAACAGCTACCAAACATTGATTTCTTTTTTTACTAGTCTGAAACACACACACCTCAACTCCACCGAACCCCTACCCCTCCCATATCCATGCTCTGTATGTACCTTTGCTTTTAATTATTATTCCTTAGATGTCTGCACAACTGAAGCACAAAGACTGGCTTGCAAGTGGACAAACCAGAATTAAACAAATATGTGAGAAATAGCAGAAAAATAGTCCCTATGTAGTTCCTCACATTCATATTTCTAGGGTTCATGACCCTTCCTTTACACCACCTGCTTGTTTCCCTCCCCTCATCCCATCAGGAGTGATGCATTTCTGCAGTACCTCATTTCCAGCACCAGTATCTGCACTAGTGCTCCCACAGTACAGGTCCTTCATTTACACAGATCTTGCCTTATTTTCCATACTTTTACTTCCCATCTTTCCTGTCCCACTTCTCCGTAACTAGTTATATTTTGCCCATGTGTCCTCCCTTTTGTTTTTCACCCCTTTCACCTTCTAATCAGCTCTTCTACAGATTGCACACCCGACATATTCCTGCTGGTGCACTGGGCAGGCGGTTTTGAAGGGAACAACCTGATGCCCAGTGGTTTCTGCTGCCCTTGGATAAGCAGCACAGAGGCTGGTATACGCAGCTCTATCAATCAAGTGCTTCCACCTAAGTAACTCTTACATTGCCACAGACTTGTAGCACAGGAGGTCTGGGCAGCTGTGGCTCAAAGAATTAGCAGCCTGCTCTGGCTGGAATCTGACAAAAGGCAAAGTTACTTGATCAATAACCAAGAACCACCAAAGTCATTTTTGGGTGGAAATTGCCAGCATTATGGCTCTGGAACAAGGCAATTGGAGAAATCAGCTCCTGATAGAACATGTGAAGAAAGAAAGAACTTCCATTATTACAAAATATGGTATGTACGATGTATTAGAAGAAAGCAAACATATACACACTTTCATACTTGAAATAACTTAACAGCTTATTCTAAGTGATAGAATGGACACCTTTAAAAGAGTTGGTCACTTTTGAGGGTTTTTACACCAACCGAGAGTAATAATGCTATTTTAATCACAACAGGTTCTCCTTTCTTCTTTTTTCAACAGTCAAAGGATAGACAATCTGCTCTTATGCTGAAGTTGTACAAGCATTTCCCTCTTTATATACATGATGCAGACACATGTATACGTACACACAGTGAACAAATGAGAAGGGATACACAGTCAAGAGAGAAGAGCACATTGCTAAGTCAGTAACAGGGGCGAAGAGCAGAAGTCATATCTTAAAGGTTAAGCCGCCATTCCCAGCCACTGAAGAGGGGATAGCCAAATCCCACTGAGGTCTGCCAGTCTCAGCATGGACACAAGGGCCTGCCCACAGTCCTGCAGCTCTACAGCTTAGGGAACTAGAGTGGCCAAGTTAACCAGGGCATCCCATTACATACACTCACTCAAGCACATCACTCGATACACTGCAGAAGCCTGTGCAAACCAAGAGGCTTTCGAGTCCCTTACTCTTGCCATCAACTTAGTACTCGCTTTGGACGACTTTACCAAATCCACCTAGCTAACAACTATCTGCTATGAAAAAAGCTTAAACTCTTCTGTAAAAGAGAATAATCCCCTACCTCCCCCCACACCCAAGCCAGGCACATATCCCACACTTGGCAGAAACTCGGAAGAGGACCACTCCTAAATCTTCAGATTGAAAAGTTGTTACTCTTATGGAAACGCTTAAGGCAGAAAAAGAAAGGCTGACTCCTATAGGAGAGACAATGCTAGATCTTATAGTTTTCTAATCTTGCCTTTTAGTTTCAACTCTTTGGTCTTTGTTCCAGCACCACCCCCAACACAAGGGTCCTTCCCTGCTAGGCAGAATACTGTGAAGAACAGCCTGTTTCAATACACTAAAAAAGTCAAAGGAAATAGAGGAAACCTTTTGCGTAATCTTAACCTGCTAAGTAGGGGAGGGAGGCAGGGAAGATGTACAATTCAAATGTAAGAACAGGTAGGTTCACCAGAAAGGGAAGAAAATAAAACCAGTATCTGCCTGCTTACTGCCCTCTTCATTCTTCCCTCCTTCTTCCTAGCAACTAAGATATCAAAAGCCCAGCTGCTGCAGCTGCCTCCACAGCAATTAAGTGTAATAGTCAAGATGTCGAGCAACACTGCTGCCCATTACTTTGGCTTTCCTAAAACAGCCAGCGATCCCCACAGCAGGCAGGGAATTTTTGAAACATGGCAACCCACTCCAAAGGCAACAAAAACACACCAAAGGCAAGTTATGTTGCGCAAACATGCCAGTCAAACTGAGAGCTCAGATTCACTCCAGTATTGCAGAGGTGGGTGGAATGGTCCCCTAGTCCGAGTATTTGCTGAAACAAGGTAATTAGGTTTCAGAAGAGTATGCTGCTAATAAAATATTGATGTGCTTCCTCATTTTAAGTAAAATAATATAAAGTACTTTCAAACTGTCCATTCACTTCAGTTCCAGTTACAAAGCTCTTTTGTCGAAGACAGGTGTCCCAGCTCGCAAGAGTCAAGCAGCAGCAAGAGCAGCATGGGAATACCGCCACCTCCTCTGTCTGTCCTAGGCTCCCCAAGCTGCCAATTTTCCTTGGAGGGTGTCTCGCATTGCCGCCCTGTGGTCAGTCTGCAAAACAGCATCAGAGCAATAGGAAGCCATTTCCAGCTCTTCCTTCCCTTTCCCCCCAACTTCCTTCCCCGGGCTCTCAAGGGAGTTTTGGAGGGACAAGAGGGGTAGGAAAAGGAAGCCTCCCTGAAGAGCTCTCCTTTCTCCAGCAAGCCACAACTCCTGCTAACTCACTAGCGGGCCACTACCCTTTCCTGCTGAAGGTCCTGCTCTGCCATAATCCCTCTCGCTGAAAGCCGAAGATGACTCTCCTGGGAGAACATTAGAAATAATCAGGAATTCATCTTTTGCTATGAATAGTAAAGTTTAGAGCATGAACAGCTGTGTCTTCATTTTGCACCTCTACCTTCACCACAACTGCAGTCTTTGACTCGACGTCTAAAACACGTCATTTACCTACATCTGTACACTACTGATAACAAGTCTGACATCAAACTCCCCAAGCTCACCGTACTATTTGTTATTTGCATGTTGGAGTGTAGAAAGCCACATACATGGGCAAAATTCATTATTTCCACCCTAAGTTCAGTCATTTCACTGGCCTCATACCTTACTTTTCCCAAAGCATCTCCTCTGTACACTCACGCACAAGAGTAACACGAGTCCAAGTCCCTCACTGTGGTTACGCTTCAAACATGGCGATGCCACAGAGAAGTAGGTTTTTGTTTATTTTGGCGGTTCTTTTGGGGTTTTTTGTTATTGTTTTCCTAAGAGAAACTGACTGGGATCTCTGCTGCTCAAGGACTCTGTCCACAGGCAATTTACAAATACAGTATTTCTAGTGCAAGTCAATTACCTGATCATACATTACCTACAAAACAGGACAGAGAATGACTGCTCAGCTTTGACTTCAGAAGGAAGTCAGGAACTTTTGTGAAAAGTACATGCAGACAACTGCTGATAAAGTCTGAAAGTAAAAGTTTTCCCCCTTGCCCATCCACTCCCTCCCTCCCCCCAAGATCTTGGGTGTTGCATTTTTAAGACACAAAATGAAAGCTGAAGAGGCTCTGAGGAGGTCTGCCAGGAAGCAAGGGGACATGGGAGCACCAACCAGGACTGAGGGGTCATGCTCGCCCTGTAACCATGTCCAGGCTAGCTGGAGAGGGAGGAGACCAGCTGCACAACCGAGTCCATGGTTCACAACAGAAGCCACATGCAAGAAAAGAACGAGGAGGGATCCCTGACTTGATCACAAGCAGTGCTAGGGAGTAACAGAGTTTAAAGCAACAAAAATGAATCTGAGGGATTTATTCTGCCTAGATCTATGAAAATGCCAACTTAACTATTAAAAATAATTGTGGGTGGGGAGAAACCCACAGAATCATGAAGTTTGCCTTCAAAGAGAGCCATGAAAGTCTACAGGACTGTAGCTTTGAGAAGGTTTGCACTGAAGCTGCCACGGAGCTCACAGGAGTTAATGACAGCCTTAAAGCACAAGAAAGCCAGGCGGCAGGGGCGCTTTTTTTTTTTTTCTTGGCAAGGCAGGGGAGCTGTCAGAGATGAGAAGGATGCCACAGACAACAAGAGAAGATTCAGCACTTGCTCAGGTCTCAGACTAAAGCAGGCACCGGAGCATGCAGCCACCACACAGATGGACTGACACTGCAAGACAGTGAACACCTGTCCAGGGCAGCTTCATCAGGAAGCACTAGTGTTAAGAAGCAAAATAATTTATTCAGGACCGTATATGATCTCTCCAACTTCTACAGGAAGGAGTTATGTAGTCACTCCATTATTTCAGACTGTTTTATTAGCCCCATACTCAGATGTCCATGTTTTGACTAATTTAAGTTATTATTACAGTCAAGATTGTGCACCGCTATGGGGGTCATTAGAGCAAACCCTTTGCCAGGATTCAGCAGGACCACATAGCATATAACCACTACAGAAATTTTTTTCAAGTGTTCTCATTACAAAAGAAAGGCAGCAGCAAGATACTGGAACTCAAAAAAAGCACACAGGTCTGGTGTACTGTCAACACAAACAAAAACTCAGCATCTAGAGACAGACTCTCTAAATTTTAGAGTTACAACAAGGGTAGGTTATAAACAGCAGTGCACCTGAATCAAAACTTAAGTGTTTTAACATAATCACAGAGCTAATAAAATCCTTAAGATACACCTATTAGGAAAGAATATACTAGAGAGTCAAACTTCAAAGAGGAAAAGGTTGCAGATGTTAAATCTAAAGTGCATTGATGCTCATTAGAAGCATCTTACAGCTAAAAGCTTATCCCTGCGTCTCTGTGCTCACATCCTAGGAACCAAAGATCCTTTCCACCAGACAGCACTCCATGGCATCCTTTCAGAATAGTCAATTTATTCGTGTCTCAGTGTTATGTCAGATTTGCTATGCTTTCTGTCCTGCTCTGCATTCATAGTGCCTGCACAGCATAATGCAACTCCCACATTAACAGCATGTATACATAAAAAGCATCTCATCACTTTACCTATGGCTTATACACTGATGGGGAGGGTTGTGGGAAAAATAAATAAATAAATAAAAATCACATGTTGACAACCCAAGTCCAGAAGCAGTGTGTTTTGTCAGAGCAAATGCTGCTCTGTGAGGTGGTGCAGCAATGTCACCAGATTTTTTTCCCTGTTGCCATATTTCTCCACTAGAGGACTCACCTGAGAAGTCTACTACAGCTTCCGCAGTTAAGCCAAGTCAAAAAAAAAAAAAGCCAACCCTGACATGTGGATGGTACATGTAAAATGAATGGAAATGTACTAGTATATGCGGCACATGTAATACATGAAAACATGCTCCCGTAACTACAAAAGAAACACAGCAATGCTATTTAGCTTCCTGCTAGTCTATGACAAATATACATGATCATTTAAATGAAGGTTAAATGCAAGAGCAAGCATGTCCACACTGGGTCAGATCACAAGGGTTACAGCCTAGCAGACGTGCTGCTACATTCCAAGACCAGCACTGCATATTAAGCTGGAAAGTAGCAGATAAACAAAGGCTATAGAAGGTACTAGAGAAGGGCCAGTATCAACTATTATTTTCCAAATAAAGGGTCCCACCTACACAGAGATGTTTCTATTTTATTATTATTTTTACGCACAAGTACGCGCACACCCCCCCACTGATTAAGCCCTTGTAAAATAGAAAGAGCATCATATAACCTCACTCACGCCACGGCTTATCATCACGCCGCCAAAAACAGCGGCAACGGCTAGCAACCCTTCCCGTGGGTGATACGGCCAGCCGTATCAGCAGAGCTCAACTGGTGTTAGCAACGGCAGGGGAAGAAAGTAATTAAAGAATATATATTCTTGCGACTTCCCTGGTAGAGAGGGGGGCCTGCAAGGCAGGGGAGCTGGCACCCCGGGAGGGAGAGGAAGCTTGCCGAAGCCAGTCCTTGCTTTCCCCTGCCAGGGCTCACCCCAAGGCCTCCCAGAGGCGAGGGGACCTAGACTGGTGGTTGCTGCGACCTAGCAAGGTACCCAGCCAAGACACAGCAGGTGCTGGGGAGGGGGGTGTGGGGTGGAGTGTGAAGCACATGGCGATGCAAAGCGCTGGTGCTGCGGAGGAAGAGAGGCACCAATGTACAGGGGCAAGGAAAGGGCTAAGTTCACTTGCACCAGGCAAGGGGTGGGGAAGGGGTGGCGGGGGGCGGTAAGAAAAGGAAAAACGCATCTATTTCGCTAAGTGTGGGATCTGCTTACCTGCGGAACGAAGGGGAGTGGGGGGAGGGGGGGGGGAGTGGAGGGGACTGCGGCTCCAGGGGAGCAACTAAGCAAACTCTCCAAAGGAGCAGAGGAGGGAAAGAAAGAAAGAAAAAAAGAAAAAGAAACGAGTAAGGGGAGAGACGGCAGAGAGAGGCACGGGGGAGAGCCTGAAGCACGCTGCGCAACCCCGCTGCCCGGCGCGGCGGGGAGGGCGGGCAGGGCTCGCCCCCAGGGGAAGGGGCCGGCCGGGGCGTGCGGCGGCCAGCACACGGCGAGGGGAAAGCGAGGAGGGGGCACCAAAGGCTGAAGGTAGGGGTCTGTCAGGTCCCACCTGGCTCCCTCCCTCCCGTCTCCCCTCCCACACTCACCCTCTGCATGGCTTTCAGGATCAAAGCCAGTTCATAGCGGGGCATCTTAGAGCTCGGCTGTGGCGGGAAGAGCAGGGATGCGGCGGGGCAGAGGGTGGGGAGAAGGGGGCGGCGATGCCGGAGAGAAGTGGGGAGGGGGGAATGACCGAAGGAAGAAGAGTGCGTCCCCGGCGGTGCTGGCTGCGGCTCCTGCCCGCGCTGCTCCCGGGCTGCACAGACACCCAGGCGGGCGGGCGGACGGCGCGGCTTAAAGGGCGCCGGCAGCTGCGCAGGCTCGGCCGCGCCGCCCCCTGCCCGCCACAAGCGCCGCCTCCGCCGCGCACACGCCTGCCCGCCGGGGGGCCGCCGCCCGCCTGGGGGCTGCCCCACCGCCCCGCCCCGGCCCGGGGAGAGGGTGGGGGGGGAAGGAGGGCAGCGGTAGGGGGATGCCCGCCGCCGGGGAGCGGGCCCAGGCCGGGCGGGCCGAGCCGCGGGCGCCGCCTCCCCCCCCCACCCCAACCCTGCGGCGGCTCAGGGCCTGCGCCCGCCTTCCTCCTTCCCGCCGCCGCCGCGGCGGCCGTGGCTGCTGCAGGGAGTGGAAATTTCCACTGAGTCCGCCCCCTCGCTCCCCCCCCCCCCCGCTCACACACACACACACACACCACCCGAGACCGCACACGGCGCGGGGGGGCGGCCTGCGCCTGGCTGCCAGCCGCCCACGGCAGCGGCCCTCGTCCTCACGCACCTGGGTGGGCCGGCGCCGGCAGCGGGCGGCAGGGCAAGGCCGCACGTGTGGGGCACCCCCTGGGCTCTTCCAGAACCTTCCAGGGCCCTTGGGGGGTCTCTGCGCCTGTCGGCCAGAGCGCAGGTGGATGGGACCCAGCCACAGCACGATGGGTGTGGGCACCCGAGGGGCAGGAGGGTTGGAGGGACCGTGGCACAACTGGAAGATGGCCGGCCTTGATGCTGGGGTGCTGCTGGCGAGGGAGCTTCTGGGCAAACGTTTGCCAGCCAGCGGGTGCTCCGGGCACAGCCTTGGTGTTGTACTTGCCAGGCGCCCATCAAGGTCAGTGACACTGATACCCTCTGTCAGCAGCACATCCGACACCGGCGGCCAGCCGGAGCTGTGATGGGAGCCTACAGCCACCTGCATCCACCAAAGAGGGGTGTTGGGAGAGCCTGGTGTACGTCAGGTCTGTTTGGGCAGTATTTATTTATTCCACAGGAGAGACACATCCCTCCAGGGGTACCCCCTTCCCTCACATGTACATCAGAGTCACCAATATATGGGGTGGCTTTAAAGAGAGCCGAGCTCACACCAAGTTTGTACCCAAGGTGTTGAAGCCCTCGTCGCTTGGCCCTGTCTGCCCTCAGAAAAAAGGGAGGCAGGGGAGGAGAGAGCAGCGCCACCGTGTTCTGGCTCAAGGGGCAGTAGGAAGGAAGGCAAATCTTGAGAGTAAAAAAAACTTTAAATCTAGGAAATCTCAAGCCTGCCCCATCAAGAGAGGCCTCAGCTTCTCACCTAGGAACCCCAGCCATGCCCTGCCCCACCACCAAGTGAGGTCATTTGGGTTTTGCTCTGCTTGCATGGCGGGTAATAGCGTAGTTGGCGAAACGCATCCCAGGTGCAGGTATCGCAAACTGAAAACTTCTCCCAGCACTTTCTACCCTACCTTGCAGCACAGCCAGCACCGGCAGCGCTCTGGGCCCTCCTCATCCAAAGCAGATGTGAGTTCTAGGTAGTTCCCTGCATGGTACTGTGCCCTGCAGGCACAACAAAGCCCAGGTGGGTGCTAGGAGCCGTTTTGTGCACTGCTACAAGTTATCAGGATGAATTGCCTATGCAGGGGTGTTTACACATATTCCCAAACTCCCAACCCCCCCAGTGCTTAGGCAGAAGTTGCCAGGCAGCTAACAGGTTTAATTTACGGCCTGTTGGTGCTTACCATGTACAAGCCCTCCCTGAGTTACGTTGCTTGCTTTTTTTTTTCAGTACGGTGTTGGCTGCCCCGCGCTTATTTCTTGTTCTGAGCAGGTGCCTGGTCAGTTCCAGAGGAAATCCAGGGAGTTTGTAAGTGATGGTGGTGCCCAATGGAGGTGAGAATGCCCGGGCATCCCTGTCGTACACACACACCATCGGACTGCCATTCCCACCCCCCTGGTGCTCCCTGCCAGTGGTGGCAGCAGTCACATGGAAGCCACACTGGTCTCTTCCCACAACATGAAACCCCTACGCCCTGCAGCTCTACCAACGCTCTACCTGCTTAAAACGCTCCTCTGCCAGAAGGAAGGAAACACGTTCAATCCCTGTTCATGAAGTCTTTCTCACCCAGAACTTTATGCAAATCCCCAAGTCTATATACTGAAATATCTAGTGCTGCTTTCAAATGCCAATATTTGATTCTCAGTTGGATATACATTTATATTCACTGTTCATACTCACTGCTAACCACATTCCACATGCAAGCCCCGCGAATACAATGTGTATGTGGCCAACAAACCCTCTCCCCTCTTTTTTGTGAATCCCACCCACACCCGTGCTTCCACGCTGCATCTCAAGACCCCGCAAACATAAGACTGAAGCCTGAGTCTGCTTTTATGTGCGCCTGGGATTTATTCACGCATGCAGAAACACTTGTGCCTGGGACCTAAGGCATGCCTATATATATTTGCTGAATGAGATGTGTATGCTTGAGGGTCTTTCGTGCATGTTAGCAATACAGGTAGAGTGACTATATCTGTCTGTGTCTGCATGCCACGCAACGTATGGGCATCTGGTCTCACGCGTCGTGCCTACGTATAGCTATGTGCACACTTGTTCGCGGACCGACCACTGCATGCACCTGCGACGGCCCGTATCTTTGTGGGAATTTCTTACACTTTCTGACATTCACACTACCGGTGTAGCATGTCCACCAGGTATGAGCTACCTTGAATCTCACAAGTTTGTTTTTTCCTCAAAGCGCTAACCACAAGTATCCAAAGACCGTAGGAAACTCTCATTTAATATTTAAAAGCACACAGTTATAGAGGGAGGTCTGAAAAACGTGTAGTAGCCATGCTCTAAATACTCAGTAAGGAAATACAACCGCCCCCCAATATAGGTGGGGTTTTTTTAAGTAACAAGTGTAAACTTTTGACTTTTGAGAGGCTCAAGTCATGACTTTTTCATGCTGGAGGCTGGTCATGCTACAAAGCAAACCATACTCTCTGCATCTTAGTGTTTTTCACATCCATCCCTATGCCAGAGAGCAGCACAGAGAGCACTAATGAATAACGTCACTATTTCTAATAAAGCACAAGCTAAAAATATGTCCTCATGCATTCTATATGCATATGTAAATACAGAACCTATTCTGTGAAAAAGCTCTTGGAAATGTTTTAGAGAATTAAAAAATGCCATGCAATATCTCATAGACTCCTGACAAAGAAGCTAGTCCAGCATGGCAGGATTAAGGCGGAAAATGAAAGAAAAAATACTGCACTTTTAAAACCTCAAAATTACCATTAATAGCCTCTCTAATCACAACTATATTGCACTTCGGTGATCTCTTTCTTATGATGGAATATACCTAGTTTTGAAACAAGTACTCTGTGCACCACAGAAAAGCCAATTCTCTCCTCTAATTTCTAGCTGTGATATGTGCACAATATCAAATTAAAATTTATCACAGGTTTAGGACTAGGATGTTGGCTGTCTTGAACTTCAGATCGGGACAGATTTTCCGAGGTGTCAGCAGAAAAGGGGAATCGCCTGTGGAAAGAGTAATTCCACTGCCAAGTGTGTTTTTGTTTGCTTGTACTGGTGTTTGTCATAGAATCATAGAATCATAGGGTTGGAAGGGACCTCTGGAGATCATCTAGTCCAACCCCCCTGCCAGAGCAGGGTCACCTAGAGCAGGTACTCTATTGTCTACAGACTATAGACAGGGATATAGATACAGACACAGATACCTGCCTGTTCTCCCTAGCGTTTACTCACCTTCTCAGTAAGGTTTGTAGCTGGGCACTGTACATTTGAGGTTACAGCAGGTGAACTAGGGAGTACATGGGTGCATGGGAACACCCGCGTGGCTCTGCAGTCACAGCAGTGACTGTGGTCTAGACATACTCCAAAGAGGTGACAGATGGAGCTGGGTCAAAACAGTGAAATATCAGAAGTCCCAAAGGAGCAGATGAGCAAGCAAAGCTGAAGTGAAGGAGAAAATATTAATAGACGGGGCTGTTGTAAGCTCGTACATTGGGCTCCTGAAGTATCTAGCTGGGAATATGGCTCTTAGACACGTGGGCAGGGTTGCCCCTGGAGGAAGGACTGGAAGAAAACAGCTGAGAAATGAAGGAAGAGTGGGGCTGTAGGGGTAAAAGTGTGGGCCGAAGACACCACAGCAGGGACAAGTGAGAAGGAATGTGGAGCAGATTGTGATGTGGTGTTCTCAAAGTAGTTCTAGGATCTAATGAGAGGATGTAAAAGAGAAGGCAATGGGGAAGGGAGAAGTAAGAATGGATGGAAAAAGACTAGGATGGAGAAAGGGCAATTTTGAAGAAGACTAGGACAGGTGAAGATGGGGTAGTAGGAAGCTGAATGGTCTGTGCTATAAGAGAACAAGAAGAATAATGTATTGCAGAGCTTCTAATAAAACCACAGATCTCTGGATTCCCTACCCCTACTCACCCCCTGCCACCGGTCCTCTTCTGTCAGCAAATACGTGTGAATCCCCCAGCAAAGTAAATTTGTCTAATATTCCTGCTGTCCACGCACGGATGACAACTCACCGCTCTTATCAGTTTCCCTGTTAGCTCAGAGGGGCAGGGAGCTCTGTGGTAAAGCTAAAGGCTCCAGCCCTAATGGCATTTACAACAACATGATGCTGCATGATGGAAGGGGGTTTGATGTTTTTTTACTGTTTGCTTTTTTAAAAGCTAGATAATTGCACATGTAAAATATGCTTTTAATGAAGACTAGGTTGCAAAATCAATACTACATAATGAGAAGTGCTATTTTCTCCTTCGTCTCCTTTGCATATGCATATGCAAAGTAAATAATTGCATACTTTTTTCCATGGGATCTCTGCCACATTTATTTTTCAGGGTGGAGCTGCATCAGGACTACATAGTGGAGGAGGATGCTGTCTACCGGGGTTTTTCCACATTTGTTTCAGCAAATGCAGTAAATGACAGTACAGGATCACGTGAAAAAGGATGAGCTCTTGGTTAAAGCAGCTGAGTTCTGCTTTAGGAATGGATTCAATCCCTCCTTTGCCACATAGTTCTCATATGATGCTGCATAAGTCAGTTAAACCACACTTCTTGCAGGTGGCCACGAATTTCATGCTCCTAGTTTCTGGGTATCTGAATTGACATTTTGTGGTCTAATTTGCAGAAGTGCTGAATGATCCCAGATGAAACTGAATTCAGTTGGTGCTAGGCATATAAAGTGCTCTGAATGAAGAACATATCAACTTCTTGAGATAATCACGGGAAATATTAACCATCTCAAACCAAGTAACCACAATCTACAAAACCTTAAACTGCAGATAATTCCAACCCAAGCCCATCCCAAAGCCATCACACCCAAGAGGTAACCAAATGTATTTATGGCTGGTGATTCTTTTTTATGGAAAGGGGAGGAAGAGGCATCCTTCTGCTGTTCAGCCTGATACCCCAGACGGTGTCCTGCCCACCAAAAACCCAATTCCAAGATGGTGCAGTAAGGTTGCTGTGACTCACCTGGCCCTCTCACAGAGACCCTCTACTGCTCCTTTGCATGTGTGTTAATGGCTCTGCCAGGTAGGACCATGAGCAAGTCGGATACGGCTGCACGGTGGTGGGAGTGACGGTGGTGGGAGTGACAGTGGAGGAGTCAGGGACTCTGAAAGTGTCCAGTTCTTCCAGGCAAAGGCACTGGCTCTGGCACACTGGAAATTAATGTGTGGTTGGGAAAGTGAAGTCACCAGGAGGGCTCAGGTGAGTTTCCAAGAACTGCTGAGTGCCAGTGGGGCCTGGGGAAAAAAGTGGGAAGAGAGGGCTCAACTGTGTGAGGAAGGCTTTAAACTTGGGGGTAGGCAGGTCAGTGATACGAGTCCAAAGGTAATTGTAACAAATGGTAGTTTATGGGGTTTACAAGATGACAAGGAAACATCTATAAATGCATGAGCAGGTGGAGGATGACCCTGGAAAGAAAGCCGCAGAGCCACAGCAGGCACACCATCAGTTTCTGTGCCCCAGCTTACAAGCAGCAACTTGTTTAAATCTCAGTAAGTGGCCCATTAGCCCTCCAATGTGACTGTACGCTACATCAAACTAAGGACAAGAATAAAAGTGTAAAAGGAGCCTGTGAGAATAAAATCAGAAAGGCCAAGGCAAAAAAGTCAATATAATTAGCAAAGGAAAGGGAGGGTAACGAGAAAGCACTTCTATACATTAGAAGTTAGAGCAAGACAATGGCAAAAAAAATGATCTACCCTTCGACAAGGATGGAAAACGAGTAAGAGGTGACACAGAAAAAGCAAAAGTGATTAATGTCTTTTTCACCTCACTCCTCAGCAAAAAGAATTAACTGTGACCAGTTGGCTAAGCATTAATGTCTAAGGTTAAATGACAGAAAGAACAGAACAGACTACTTCAGTTATTTTTCAGTTAGCCAGACCTGACAGAAACCAACTGAGAGCATGTGGGAAACTGGCTGAGGCAATCCTAGAGCCGTGAGGGATCCTTTCCCGCGGCACCAGGGGAACAGAAGACGGGGGACAGGTGATTGCAGTGCCTGGTTGTAAAAAAGAAGAAAAGCAGCTTGAGGAATATAGGCGGAGAAAACAGCCTAACTTGAATTGCTGGAAATATACTGAAACAAATAATTAAACAAAGTTTTCTTTTGTGTATGGGAAATAATGAAATGATAAGTAGAGGCCAAGAAAGATTTGCCAGGAACAAATCATGCCGAACCAAGCTAATTTCCTTCTCTGACAAGTAGCAGGTCTTATGGACAATAGATATTGCATATCTTGACTTGAACAAGGCTTTCAACACAGTCTCTTGTGATTTCTTGTAAGTGAGCTAAAACGAAACTATTGTAAGGTGGACTCATAGCTCCTTGAAAAAAAAAACAAACCCTAGAAGAGGAATTATCGTCGGTTCATTATTGACGTGGAAGAATTATGGAAAGCAGTTCTGCAGATGCCCTTCCCAGGATTCATACCATTCACTATTTTCATTGTGTTTTGGAAGATGGCATATCAAGTATGGCTACCAAATTTGTAGAGAAGGTTCTACAAGCACTGTGGCAGGATTAGCATCTTGATCAATTGAAGAAATGGTCTGAAAACAATAGGATTTGGTGCAGTAAGAACAGGTGTAAGAACATTACGCTTAGGTAAGAATAAACCCCCAAATGGAGAGTAGCCAGCACGGCAAGACCTGCATAAAAATGCCTTGGGGATTTTGGAAAAGCTCAAGCTGACTAAAAATTAACAATGCCATACAGGTGTGGAAAAGCAAGTATTGTGCTGAAATGTATAAACTGGCTAGGTGAGATACGTGAAATAATTTCTCCACTCCTACTCAGCAATGGTGAGGTCTCAAACTGGAAAATGGACTGATTCACTTTGGTCACCGAACTCAAGAGAGGAATGGGCAATTAGAGAAAGTCCTGAGAGCGACACAAAGAACTAAAACTTTTTAAAAAATTACCCTGGAGGGCAATCTCAAAGGACTGGATTTGTTTAGTCTAGAGAAAAGAGGACTGAGAAGAAACACGATAACAGTCTTCAAATATGTAAAAGGTAGCTGCTCAGTGGAAAGCAGTAGGTAACTCTTAATGCTTAGAGGGGAGCAGAGATCTTAAATAGTATCTAGTTACAGTTTCTGCTATATATAAGGAAAAACTTCCTAGCTTGGAGGCTAAGAAAGCCTTGGTGCCAGTGGAGGTCATTGAGTCTTTAGTACTGATGGTTTCAAACACGTCTGAAAAAGTCATCATTTAGATATTGTTGAGTGTGTTTGGGAAGGGGGGTACTAGACCCAAGGGCAACAGCTTGTGAGGCAAGTGTACACAATAACTTGCAGACACATATTTGAAAGGCATACGTGGCATCTGGAGCTGGGAGCCATGGCATCATGAGAGTGTCATCATCAGATAAAGCGTCTCTAAGTTCCCAGTAAGTTCTTTCCAGCGCACATAGCCTCAAAGCAGGGAAAAAGAAATCAGATCTAATATGCAAACTTTGAAAGGTTTCTGATCCCTAAATAATTTCTTGAGATCTCTTCCTACCTTCTACAATTATAAATAGACACAGGCTGTGCCGGAATGGCTGAATTACTGCTGCAGTGGTTTCCTGTTACAGGTGAAAAACAGATACTAAGCCTTCATTGGTAACCTATGCAAAAATAAAAAAAAAAATAAAAATCTAGCTACATCATGTGCATTTCTGGCAAAAGGAGCTTGAAATCCCATCACCTGGGAGACAACCAAGTACTAGCATTTCTCCTTTATGAGAGGACTGAAAGGTTTTGTCATGAATTTGAAAGACTGTTTATGTTGCACTGCTTTGCAAACACTTGGGAGGCAGCGGTCCTTGTCCTTGTCCTTGTCCTGGGGGCCTGCTGTTCTGAATAGCCAAGCCAAGAAAATGGTGTGAGAAGCAGCAAAGGTACAAAGAGGGGGAAATGACATGCATGAAGCTGCACAAAATGTGTATAATATGAGTGGGACCAAAACCCAGGTCTTTGTGGTGTTCACACCAGTACCATCCATCTTCTTGCACTGCTGGCAGACTGTAACAGTATTGGTTTCAACAGTTAGCTTTCCTTTACAGAGAACTTCTGTGAAGGTTGTATTTTATGTTGGCAATGACCACAAAAATATTGCTAAGGCATCTTTCTAGTGCTATGAAAGTGATAATGTTATTCTATGCAATTAAAATGATGCCTCCTACATATGTGATGCCTCTCCCCAGCTTTACAGCTGTTTGCCATGTTCTCTGTGAGGGCATTTGCTGATAATAAATTGTGTTGTGGGAATATAATAACATGAACAAGGAAATCTAAACTGATCCAATTGTTTAATCTAGTTTAAACCTACATTTTCTCAGAGGAATCCCTAACCCAGATTAATTTAGAGAAGTGACGAGGTTTGATCCCATTATCATCACCCTTATAAATCACACACGCAAACCCCATGCTGTTATGTTGTTATTAATAGTCCTGACATGTATGTGTATGCTTATAATCTTCTAAATATATGAGGAAAAACAAAAAAAATAAATCAAACAAATACGATTCTCCCTTGTTTCAGTGGAGCCCACCTGTCTCCTGCTTCCCGAGGGAAGCCCTGCATCATGGCTTCAGATTATTCTGTTTAATAAACTCTAGTTCATTAAAGCAAAGAATGTTCAGCCAGCCTTTGCCTCTCTTACGGAGACAGTAACTTCTGCACCAGCTTACCACATATCCAGGTTTCCCTGGACACTTTTTCTTTTTCCAGTAAAAAATTGCGTCTGGGCAGAAAATGGAGATTTCATACATTTCTTCAGAATCTTCAGATATCAGACAGTCTGACTGGAATTGTGACTTTAGGCGCAGCTGATAGATATCCGACTATTATTGACTGCCCTATTGCACACCTGCAGATCAGCTCTATGCTTCATGCACTGCCAGGCTGGTGTTTCCAAGAAGCATGAGAGCTATTGTGCGTATATTGTAGAGGTGATTGCCACCTGTGCAGGACTTCTGATGCAACAGGAATGGTTTGGTTTGGATTGGATTTACTATGCATTCGCAGACCATCTTATACCACCTTGCAGAGCAAGTCAAGATTTCAAAAGCCTCCGATTTGGTGCATATGTGTTACCCAAAACATGCGCAAGTATTTTTGTCTGAGAAATCCCCACAAAAAAATAGTCTCTGTAGGTCTCTGTGGAGATATTCGAAATACTCAATAAACGAGAAATAGTTAAGGCTAAAACCTAACTTACACTATGCATTCAAAGGTTCAGGGGAAAAAGCAGGTGAGAATCTGTTGAGAAGAGAGAGGAATATTTGGGAGAAACAGTCAGTCTATGCCAGGCGTGTTTGGCGGGTGAGGAGGCAAATCTACCCCTCCCCAGCCTGCCTGCCTGGCAAGTAAGCTAGCTGTGACATGCTTTACTCCCACTTTGAGAAGTGTTGTATATCCCACGTCATTCATTCCGCAAGATTAAGGAATTCTCTCTTGGCATGACATAAAGAGTATTCGTCAGGCACCTTCTCTGTTTCCCTCTCATGCTGCAAGCCAGAGAAAGATTGTCGTGGTGAAAAAAGGCCTTGCCATTTGTCTTGGTTTCTTTATTATGGAGTGAGAATTTATAATTGTCCATAACAAATAGGATCCTTTATTTTTCCCGGTATTAACTTCAGTGAACAGAGCTCACTGGAGTCATACTACAAAGGAATCTAGTCGTAGCAATACTATATTCAGAACTCTATTCAGTGAAATGTGAATAATCTCAATTAAAGAATTTTAAATCTTTCAGATAATACAGTTATTCATGCACGTGCAACCAGCAGTAGATGCCTATACTGTTACAACCAGAAGCTTCGAGTTCAGTTTTTACAGATGACTAATGCAGTTGTTGCTCAATTTCTACAATTAACACTTGTGCAAATGTACTGTCTTTTACAAAGGTCAGGCTGCTTACAGGTGTTTAACGTTACTCATATCATCTACCTGGGAAATGAGATCACCTGGGAATTATGTAGGTTTTAAGAATTTAATAGTAACAGTTTTTTTTAAAACTATTATGAAATTTCAGGTCATTTGTATTTCTGTCTGGATGGGAATTCAGTAGCAAAATGTCTTTTTGATAGCGCTTCAAAACCCCACACAACAACGAGACTTCCAAAGAGAAAGTAAAAGCCAGAACATTTGTCTGAACTCCCCCAAGAGCTGGAAGATTTGGGGGTTTGGAATGAAATTATAGATTTGTGTCTGAGGCTCCCTTTATTTTTTCACAAGAGAAAAAAACAAGACTTGGAAAATTTATGAGACAGCCTGATATACACTGCACTGGAATGACTTTGAGAATCACTTGGCTCTTCCCTTCTCAACAAACGCAGCCAGTTGTCTCCCAGAAAAATGATAGATAGCTTATAGAACGTTAGCAGCTGGCTAAGGAAGCGTTGAACAGCTCAGTCTGAAACCAAGCAGGACCAACACAGTCACGGTGGGACAGGAAAAACATTGTAAGAGGCGAGCAAGCACGTCAGCTTCTGCCACTGTTTAAAGCACTCCCCCTTCATTTTAGCAAGGAAGTATGAAAGAGTCACTCCCGATTCTGCAAGGTGAAAGAAATGCATTCTCCAAGCTTCAGTTCAAAAACCATTCCACGTCCTCTTAATGAACATACAAGCATTTTGACTCACCCACCTACCTCTGCATCATTAGAATAATCCCCCATTGCACAATCAAGAGCAGAGAGCGGGGCTGCGTCCATGTCTAACTTTGATCTTTCTACGCTTCTCAAGTCACACATGAAAAAGCATAACCTTGGCGAAAACACTTAGCCGAAGATAATCTCTAACATGAAGGTATTCTGGGTACAAAACTGGTGTTTGGTCCTAAGTTTGATCTTGCAGTTGTAGGTGCCTAATAAAATGTGCAGACCACAGGGATGCTAGCTGGTGGTAGACCAGGCTCATCCGTGACCTTTGAGAACTAAGACTCCTGACAGATTTCTACACCACTCATTCTTCCCTTCCAAAAATCAGTGCATGGATCTATTATATTTAAATCGTGGGCATATTCAAACCAATCTACATTAAGAACTTAGTGGCTTTCGAAAAGCTAATGAAGCTTGTAGTAAATCTTCGGCGTAATATACTGCAAGTTCTTCAGTGAACGAAGTGGCAGAACAGTACAAGTCTGTCTTAATGAAAATTACAGGCCAGTTCTGCATTTGTGAGCATGAAACTTTAAATTAGTCTGAACTTTTAAATGGGATTCTACCACAAGAAAAGGCCTGAAATAGAAATCAGAGCTTCTATACTTTTGTCTCGATGATTTTTGCAGGAAGGTGCTCAACCTAGAAATGAAAGCATACTCTGACCTCCAGACCGGAAAAAAGCATGGGCTGTGAGGATCAACCCAGGGGTATTTTAATAGCATATGCATCATTTCCAGTCATAACACTTGTTGGCCTTTCTGTGCTTTTAATGGCATCTTAGCTATCCCATTGCCTTCAGTGAACTTGCAGAGAGTTAACTCAATGTAGTACAGTAAACAGCTCTGTCTCATCTGTAAGAGGGAAAAAGCTCCCGCTTGTTCAGTCTTTTCTTTTTATTCACGGCTAAGTAACAAAGCAAAAGCCTTGGAAGACAACACTTCAAGCACGAATACCTGAATGTGTAAAAATCGAGGATCGGCTATTCCTCCCATACTTTGAATAAAAAGTCAGAACTCTCTCTCAGGAGCGCAACCTCAGAGAAAGAGACAAAAATGATACAGCCAACAGCTGAAAACATTCTGCAGCATCATTTCTTCTAGATACCAATCTGCGTCTGAAATCTCTAACTTCTTAGCTTTTGAGAAAATCAGTAGGATTTGCTTTCTGCTTACAGCCCTGCTGGGTCCGTTCTGCAATTTAACACACGATTTAACAACAAAGCGAGCTTGGTAGGAGCAAGAGTGTGTTGAACCTGAGTTACTAAGCACAGCAAGTTAGGGCAAGCACGGAGCCTGGCAGCAACGCACGCAGCCCTCCCAAGTGTGTGTGTGTGTGTGTGTGTGTACACACACGTGTGCGTGCACACGTTATTGTCCAGCAGGTGAGAACAAAAAGGTACTGTCTTTATGAGGTACCACAGTGATCCTCAACGGTGCATCCCATTAAAATAAGGATTTTCAGACTCGCTTCAGCAGCTGCAAGTGTCTGGGAAAGAGTCACACCTTTTTTTAGTGGAAGGTGATCTAGCTGTCACGTTTCCTGGGACTCGCAGTGTGTGCAGGGCAATTGCAGTATCGGCAATGCTGCCAAGAATGAGGTGAATCAGAACGGAACTTCGCTTTCAGAACCGTATATTGTATCAGCAAAATGTGAGGATCTATGTACAGAAGTCAGGATTAGGTAAGCCACAGAACAATTTCTATAGCAAATGTGTGTGAAAAACAATATGCGGAAGATACAGCAAAACAGATGACAGCTGCAGGAAAGTAGGAAGTCAAATAGCCCCTTGCAGAGATGTTATGAATGCTGATACACAAAAAAAATTATTCTAGCAATTCCCATTTCCGCTGGTGAAATTAGATACAAAAAATGGACACCGTGAAACAATGAACTGTATCATTGCTTTATGGGATGTGGAATTGTCTGTATTGTGTAATAAGATGTTACAAGTCTGTGAGGCAGAACAACTTGTGCTATTCTCAGCAGAATAACTCAGGGCAAAACAGCAACTCCTTTCCTTGGTTTTTAGCAGCAGAGTCTGCATAGTTCCCTCCCTGCACAAAATTGTGCAGAGGATATGATACAATCAGTAATTCTCAAGATCACTTCTTTCAGCTGGCGCTTCTTCAATGTGTCACATTCCCAGTTCTCATGGAAAACCTAGATTATAAGATAGGAGGTACCAAACACCTACCTCCTGTTAATAGGGCAGTAATGCACATAATTATACCCAGCGCTTTACACCCTCTTCCCCTCCAATATTGGCAATGCAGCAGCTGACAATATTGGCACGTTTCCATCGGCACCACCAACTACTCATGCTCAGCGCTGTGCCAACATCCCCTGATGTAAAATTAGAACTGTAAGACCACATCCTGCCTTCCTTTGTTTGCTCACCTATTTAGGCAGCGGTTTCAACTGAGCCTGAACCGTCCACTCCTATGCGCGTAGAGGGAATGGTGCACAAAGGAGCCGTTCTGTCCAGCGCTCCCACAGCACGCTGCGATAACACAGATTGATACCAGTGGGGAGAACAACCTCTCCACAGCGGTCACAGACCACTGCAGACATTGGTGGTGCTCCGGGCAGCATTCACCCTAGGGATTTTCTTTGCCAACAGAAAGCCCCCTACAACACCGCTGGCGTTTCTCTGCTCATAGAATATGCACGATAGAGGCTGAATCTTAGCTGTAGCCAATGATTAAATGACGTCACGTTTTCATTTACCTGGGGTTCCAATACAATGATCTCTCAGTAATTCCTTCAACATCAGAAGAAACAAATACTAGCAATCATCTTTACTGGCTATGATCATTTCCATGGCAATGCTGTTATTTGCCTAGTGCTTTGTGTGTGCCAGGCACTCTGTGAAGAGGAAACAAGACAAAGCCCAACCTATTTACAGTGTGATGACCTGTGTCTGCAGCCTGTGGTAGCACTTCCACAGTAATTCCAAAGGCATGCATGTGTGTGTACACACGCATACATGTTCATGGAGGAGTTGTGGGGCTTGCTTAATTTCCAGACAGATCAAATTTGGCTCAACAACCAGCCAAATAAATGCTGTCGTTGGTAAGCGGAGGTGAGAGGAACAAGCATGTGGAGAATAAAGAGCAGCAGAAGAGTGAGACCATGGTTTTGGTGGCAGCGTTAGCATAAACTGCGGAACTGCAGTACCAGCATCACTGTAATCTTGTCTTTTTGTTGGCTTAAAGTGCTGTGGAACTGTGTGACATCTGCTGCAGAGATGCGCGCAGGACACTCATGCAAGCATTACTGCAGGTGAGTGTGGGCTGCGGAACCAGGGGGTGAATACACAATACAAGAACAACAAAGAAATGATTAAAATAATGAAACAGAAGTTCAGTTACCTGTAAGAAACAGCAGCTCCGCCCTGTGTAGCATTTTTGGTGGTTTTAGACAGCAACTGAAAGAGCAGTAAAAATTGCACTTAGAAATACATAAGAAGCGAAAAATGTCCTTTAGCAGAGTGGTAAGGCCAAATTTGCCTTTTTTAAGCTTAACTGCCTGGGCTCTAAGCATTTCTAAGTCTTGAAGCTGAACAAGCCCATTATCAGTATGAAAATGCCAAAGAAAATGGAATGCTTTAAGTTTGCTTTCTTTCCTATCTTTCAAAAAAAAAAAAAAAAAAGGCTTTTAGCACTTTGTAGTTCTACCAAAATGAATAACTAACAACAATGAAATTGTTCCATATCATATAAACAATGGTCCCATATCTTACTTTTTTGTAGACAATTTATATCTATCCTTTATTTGGCAAGGACAGCAACAGGTCTAGCTTTATCTATAGCTAAAAATATAAATACAGATATCACACAGCAAATGACCGTCAAAGTTTTGAACTGAACCTGTTGAAGTTCTGGTAGGTTCAATCCCGCTTTTTTCCATAATGTCACCAACAACTACTGTTTATTATCCATAGTAGGATGTCCCAGTTTAAACAGATTCTCTTTGGTTTCTCAAATTTGGCAGGCAATGCACAATGTGTGTACCCTGAAAGAATCCAGGTAATAGCTAGACTTTTTCATGTTGTGTCGCATCCAAAGATCACTTATTAGATAGATGATCACTGAACAACGCACCTTTCCAGAAAATTTTATGCTTTCTAATACTAAGCCCTTGTCAACGAACCAGCTCAGCTGTTTTGCTATCTATCTATCTGGACTGCACATGAAAGAATGATGCATTTGTTTCTTGCTCTTCAGCTGCCCTTCCAGACGACAAACAGGTTTCTGTACGGGACCCAGGAATAGAAGAAGGAGGACTAATATATAATATGTAACTTGGCATTGCATGCTTTGAGAGTGGTGTTTGGAAACAAGGAGAAAGTGAAAAACAATATGTTCAGTGGAATTTTCCTTCATGTATATATTTTATCTGCAGCTGCAATGTACGGAGGCCAAGTTATTTGAGGTGAACTGGAAAAGAAGCAATAAAATGCCATTAACTTTAGTACTTTAGAAGTTAGGGATGGAAATGACCCATAAGACCTCTGCCAGAGAAAGACTGCTCCTTCCAGGACCGCGATAAGTACACCAAATAGGGAAGAGTAGGAAGAACATGCACCATACTTAAACCCTGCCTTTCCATCCCCTGCTTGTCCATCCCCTGGGCTGCGCCTATCTCCTCATTCCCAGGTGGCACACTGTTCCAGCGGGCGCTGCTCTGATCCCATCGTTGCCCACCCACAAGCTGCGCCGGCGCAGGGAGCCAGCTGTGTGGAGGAAAACCGGGGGTGGAGGGGGAAAGTGGACCTTCAGAAACAGGCTGCTGAGTTATCCCCGGCGCTTTTCAACAAACAAACAAATGTTATAATACGAGAAAATGACAGGCTTTTCCTCACTGAATATGGATGAGAGATTTAATACGAAGAAAGCCTATTATCAGTATATAGTTGCAGTATTTTCATAAGGATTTGTCCTTCAGAGTTGGATTATACAACTTTTCTTATTACAGGAATGTGAAGATTAAAGATCCCAAATGCTCTATATTTTTGAGTTGTTGTAATAAATGTGCCAGGAATCTGGCGAGATTTCCAAAATGCATTTTAATCCATAGTAGCTGAAAGTTGTGCACTGTAAGCAATTTTCATTGTTAGGTGGAAGTAAATATAAATTACTGAAGAATCAGAAAATCCTGTTCCAACTAGCAGTTTGCACAGTATTTCAATCGCATGCGTACAGTCTTTTGGAAGGAAGGAAGGCAAAAAATCTGTGATAAACTACCACTTAATGACACATTTTCAAAAACTAGATGTTGGTTGCATATAGAAAAGCTCTTCCCGCACCTCCTAAACTGCACAAACAGCTTTTCTATATGCAAACTAGCATCTGCAGTACGTACGCACCTATATCCAGGATGGCGCATATGCAGAAATAGATGTGAAAATTGAGACTTGCAATTGTAGAGGCCAAGCTGAGGTCCCTTTTAAAGTTTGTCTTCAGGTACTAATTTAAATGCATAAAAGAGAGGAAATTGGAAGCTAATCTTTCTCCTCTCCCCACTGTACTTATTTCGGACTTTCCCCACTGCGTTAGATATGAAAGGGTCTGAGAAGAAAGTATTATCGTAGCTAATGCAGTGCCCAGGGTATGAGTCATATACCAGAGGGCCCGCTCCTGCCTGTGGACAGAGGGACTTGTAACACAAAAGGCTCTGAGGAGGAGGGACAGCACTTGAGCAGCCCCCAGCTACTGGGAGGCTGGAGGTGGAGCTGGCTGGTGATAACTGGATGGATGGTTTCCATCACATGGTTAATGACTCAGCATCGCTATCCCAAAGTATTTATTTTTTCATCTCTACCAGCTCGTCCAGCACACTTGTGCGGAAAAGAATGGGGGGGACTGGGAGAGGGGAGGCAGGCATTAGGGTCTGTAGCCTTCACGGAGTGAGCAGCACGCATATTTTCCACTGCTGCTTTGCCATCTCTGAGGTTGTAATAACACTACGACTGTAACACCATCAGAGAGATTCCCACCGACTTCAGTGAAGCTTGGGTCAGGGCTCAGGCACCTCTCAGTCAATAAATACACCCTTCTCTTCCACAGCAGCAAGGAATTTTAACCCAGTTGCCTGTGTGCACGCATATTGCTTCTACACGCACGCATGCGGCTGGAATCCCGTCACCGAGGTTGACAACAGGGAGGGTGCAAAGCAAACATCGACTACCCTGTTCCTGCATCCTCCAAAATATCAGGAGTTATGCCTCCCCCCAACACTGGCAACTGCTGAGCAGAAATGGCCGTGACAAGAGTGGGAGTAATCAGCGTATGTGCAGTATATACTGATATGTAGCTGCTGCAGCCCTCGTTCCCTTCAGCTGGCTCCCAGAATAAGAAAGCGATAGTATGTGTAGGTTTATTTTAAGTAGGGCTAGAGCACACATATAGCTGGCTTGTACACAGTCCCCTGCAAATAGTGCTACTCGATGGGATATATTATGTCACCGTGGCCCTAAATACCTCTGCTTTGCAGACTAAATTCAACACATAACTTTTGAAAAACAGTAACACTTCCAGTATCTTTTCTGTTGTCAGTGGAGAGGGGAAGTGTTAATGTGGATTTTGGTGCTTATCTGTATTTACTGCTAGCCCGCTGGCTCTCTGTCACTAATGTTCATAAAGACACCCACAACAATGAACAGTGGAGCCTTGCTAATGCCTCCCACCAGCCACATGGCATGCAGAGATTAAGGTTGGAAGGTCACATATTCCTTCCCTTTGTTTTCATTCCCCATTTGGCGACGACCTACCATGCAAGGGCACTCAGTTGCCTGCACTGTTTGGACTGGAAGGCCTTTTTCCAGCAGGAGGGACGCTCGCTCCCTGGTCTTCGAATTGAAACCCGATCAGCAAAAAGAAGATGAGCCCAATCCTGCACAAAAGTATTTTAAAAAATTGATTGTTGTCATTGAAGTGTTAGCGACTATCTTGACCCCGCGTCCTGCCCCAGTTAGCAACAAACAGAGATTCTGGGGATCCCAGTTCCTAACGAGCACAATCGCTGAAGGCCAGTTTGTACCAGGCATCTCGGAGCTCCATGCTCCTCTTTCCAGCACTAAGTGATTGCACATTGTATCAGCAGCTGCTTCTGCCACTGAGAACAATGCATGCATATGCTGACACAAGAAATAGCCCGTTAGCTATTTTCTACCTACTAAGAGCCACCTCTGTGTGCAGTCTGCTACATGAGCAATATCTTCTAGTGCAAAGAGCAGATTTGTTGGCTGGGCAGTCATACTGCATGTAAGGTCACTACTATCCACTGAGCTTTTCTACCATCTGTGCTTCTCTGTTCTCTCACTTAGAGGGGGCAGCCAAAGGCAGAATCCAGCTCTTAATTTAGACCCCAAATGTTATATAAAAGTTATTTATCCCAGATGGACTCGGTCCCAGAAGTCGCTGCTATAAAAGACTTGTTAAATAGTCAATTTTATAAACGAAGATGAATCAATGCCTCCCCACGTTGCCAATTTGTGTTTCGTATTCCCTGCTTCTAGGCATGTACTCACTTACTAACCCAGGTACACACCCAAGGAGTCGGAAGAGCCCCTTTGAACTTAACAAATAGGCCATGTTACCAACTAAGAAAATGCAGTTTGTGCTTAATTTAAATTTGCTGAAGTTTCAGACTTTCAGTCACCTTGCATATCAAGCAGAAACAGCCTGGAGAGACTAGAAAGACTATCAGCCAAATTATCTCCTGATGACTGATATTAATATTTGCATCAATTTCCAGGAAGAAAAGCAAGGTGGGAGCCAGCATTTTGAGAAGCAGCACCCATTCTGCATGGCTTCAAGCAGGATTCACTTGAGCCTGAATTTCTGCTGGGCAGCCACCAATTGCGGGTGCTGCTCCAAGGAGTCCTTTGGTCCAAAAAGAAAATCCCGGGTATCTCAACTTGATAGCTCAGAAATGAGGCATCCTAAATCACGGTACACTCTTGAAAAGATGGCTCAAAGTCAGCGCGTACTCAGGAAGTCTGAGAAACACTAGGAGACTTCCCCTCCGAGTCTCGTCCTGAAGGACAAGACTCGCATGCAGACCTGATGGCATAACACATGCTTGTGCTGCCTGATCATGAGCAAGGTTACCAGCAGTTATAGAAAAGATGTGCATAATGTCCATATCCTCACTTTTACGGATAAAAGCTTGGTAAGTGAAAAGAGGAACATCTCAATTACATGAGCAAGTATGGTATTTGTCCTCCCTTTAACCTAATGTTCTGAAGGGTGTGAAAGATTAGCATTAAGGATTGCCACGGGCCATTTGCTGTAACCCTATCTATACAACTTCCTGAAACAAAAGAACAAATTTCAGCTCCTAGGTAGAAGCCTTCAGGCACATGAGAATATAACCAAAGAATAGTTTACCGCAAACGTGGGCTACGTGTAGAAATGAGACAGATCAGTGGTTTACCTGACACAAGAAGAAGAGGTTCTGAAGGCAAAATGTCTCCTAAAGTGCCTGCATTTGGTGAGCGTAACCTCATGGAGGCATCTAAGATCTCATGATTATTTCCTACTCTAAGCATAAAAAAACACTGACGTTTTACTGATAACATTTCATGATGGCTGTGTCTAAAAGATGCTTTTTAAATACTGAACACTTTACCTGGCAGTACCCTCTCCTCTCTTTTTGGAGAATTAACCCCGGCCACAGTAAATTAAAGAAGAAAATCACGTTAAAACTGCTTGAAAAAGTAATCACAGGGCTGAAGCATACGTTAACATACCCAATGCAGCACAGTGAAGTGGGAAGCCTGCTAATAGCCTTACAATATCAGACACAACAGGTTGCTAATTTAACAAGCTTCACTAATACAGGATTTCTTGGCCGTTTCCCCCTGAAGTAGGCATTTTTGCCAGTTTTAGTTCCTCACTAATTTTGATTCCTCACACTCATTTTTCTGAATTTTTCATCATGCTCATTTCCTACGTATTTATTTATTTGAGTGTAACAAATCCATCTTCCCAGTACACATGATTCTTAATACACCCAGCACGGATTGTAGGAGGCTAGCTCTCTCAATGCGTAGGAACTAAGGGACTCTAGAGCATACCTGGGAAGTCGCTGGCTAGTACTCAAAGGGACTCTAGGTGCCACCTTGTTGCCAGGTGTGCCTTCTATAGAGCCAAGACTTCACATCGTGTGTTTTCAGAGAATCATAAAAAGGTGACTTGGAAGAATCGTCGCTGCCCTGCAAGTTCATTCATGTTACAGTGTGAAAATGTGAGCAGGAAATAAGCCAGCTTCTCCACAGTAAGCAGCAAAACTTCCCGTGAACTCACTGAGACCATTTGGCTTCCTCTGCATATTGAATCTGCAATTTTCTTGTAATCTTGCTCTACGCTACTAGTGAGATAGTGCTGCCTCTCCCAGCCTCTCCATGAGGACAGTTGGCCAGCAGCAGGTCCTGCGCATGCTGCCTACCTCTGGCACCAGTTAGCAGGACCCTCCGCCAGGAGAGGCAGGAGCACAGCAAGGCTGGCAGGGAGCGAGACCGGGACCCCACTGCAGGAGAGGGGGAGCAGTCTTTGCAGAAGCTGGGTGAGGTACGAGGTGAAAGTGCGCAAGCAAGAAGTGGAAGGCTGGGACTTTCTGTTCCCTGGCAGGGTAAAAGGTTGGTTGAAACAGAGAAGAGGTAAAGGAAGATTCGGGCTGGCCGGGAGGGCAAGGGGGAGGGGAACAGCAGTGGGAGGCAGAAGTCAACCTAGTGGGAATAGGATTTATTAGGAGATTGTTAATTTGTTCACTAGTGAGGGCAGGTTAACCCTTGTTCATGGCAGCCAAGTACACACAGACTTGCACACCACACACAACAGCACATGTATTTTTCACTCGCACAGGTAGCCTTAGCCCATGGACAAGAAGTAGTGGGATATTTTTCCCTTCTGAGTTCTAGGTCTTCCTCACTCTGAAAGGGATCAGGGTGTCTATATGGGCTGTTCAAGCTGAAAGAGTGAGATTCATCTCTAGGTGATCACAGTTCAGGTGTTCTGCAACAGGCAGACATCTAAGGGACAACAAAAATGTCACCCAGAATGAGGTAGCTGGAAAAGCTTTTCAAATCCAGGACTCTCTGAGTATCACACATAGCAGAAGACCAAACAGGACAAATTTTGGAAAGGAGGGTAAGCGGCTCTCCTTCTAATGGAAGAGAAGTCAGCAACAGGAGGTCTGTCATCTACCCACCTAGGAAGAATGAGGTCAAACTCATCTGCCTCTGCTTCATCAGTGGCTTTAAAGTTGTTGCTATGTCCTCTCCCTACCTTTGAGCTCCCCCATCATCCTGCTTCAGGTGAATAATGACAGGACCCAGAGGAAATGGTCTGAAGTTGCGGCAGGGGAGGTTTAGATTAGATATTAGGAAGAATTACTTTACTGAAAGAGTGGTCAGGCACTGGAGCAGCCTGCCCAGGGAGGTGGTTGAGTCACCATCCCTAGAGGTATTTAAGAAACATCTAGATTGGGCACTTCAAGGCATGCTCTAGTGGCAGAGATTGTAGGGGTTGGGTTTTTTTGTGTGTGTATGGTTGGACTCGATGATCTCAAAGGTCCTTTCCAATCATGAAGATTCTATGATTCTATGATTCTCTCCTTTGCCAGCTCCCAATTCTTGCAGACATGATGTGATGAAGCATATGGGAAGGATGTGCCCTACCAACTGGATGCAGGATTTGTTTAAATGAGATTTACATTGAAAAGGTACAGGGACCTGCTCAGACACACCCAAGCGCACCCGTGTTCTGCAAAGCTGTCTAGTGTTGGCAGAAAGGCATTGAGGAGGGCTCGCATCATCCTCCAGCTTCCCAAGAACTGGAAGATCCCAGGGAGACCTCCCTATGAAGAGGGCCATGTCTCTGTTGGCAAACCTAACCACCGCCGCTCACTGTTATTGTGGCTGTGTTGGTAGCTGTAGCAACCAACCAAAGGACCAAAGGCAGATAGAGCATTTAAGAACCATTTCTTTTCTTTTTAAACCTGTGTCACAATGATAAAACCCTGCGATCTCTCATTGCTCCACTGCTTCCAGCCCTGCCAGTAATGGCTATGGAACAGCAGGCAGAGTCCCTAGCTCCAACTCTTTTCTCCTGTGGGAAAGCAGCTACTTTTTCTACCGCAGAAAGTAAGCTTTGGTTTTGAATAAACTGGGGAATAATGCATCAGAGGGTGCCCCTCCGATAGATACAGCAGAGGGGAACACAGCTGTTGGGGCTAGGCCTAACAGGGCATAGCTGCTTTATAGGGATATAATCCTTTCCTGGGTTACTTTCTATTTAAATGGCTTATGCCTTCAGTTCTGTTTGTATCGCACGTTTCTAAGGCAGGGGAGAAAGACCTGGGCTTGTAATCTGAGACACTTCTGGTTCAGCGTCAAAAAACCCGCATGAATGCAAAGGCTAGGAAGGAGGGTTTCATGAAAAGCGTCCTTTGGGATTTGCAGCTATCTGATGATACTGACCCTGGGCCTTCCCGATGGCCAGCTAGCGTGTTTCGGGTTTAGTCAATACTTTGCATTCACATCCAGGACAAGTGGAGTTCAAATTCTTCCCAACAGACTAATTAGGCAAAATATTTAGAAATGCTGTAATTCCATTCATACTTTTGCCATAACATTTAGAGAAACAACGATGCTTTTCATATTCTCTGATACCAAGAGCCTCTGACAGCGTCTACGCTGGAAAAACACATAGTCCCCCCAGTGTACACACAGTTATACCCAGGCCTTCATAGCTTTTACGACAGAAATACCTGCTGCACCAATGCACATGCTCCTCAGCATCCAACATTTGCTCATATGGGCACACCTGAGAAGCCTTTAATTGGATTCAGAAGGGCTTGCATCTGTTCAATAAAAGGGCAATATCATTTACAGCAGTAGCAGAAAGATAATCAGACAGGTTTATTCTCTGCCAAAATAGGCAATGTATATTTACAAAGCTTTTCTAGTTCCTTTGTTGTGCATTCTTTCCACACACCATTACAGAAAGATCATGTTAACAGCAGCGGCCGCTGTGTGGTATCATATTGCCTTTTTATTTTTCCAAATAATTAAAAAAAAAAAAAAAGAAAGAAACGAAATCCTGGAAATGTTAAACAAACTATTCTATTTTCATTAGGCTGTAACAAAACTATTAAAAACCTACTCGTCTTTGGGGTGGGGGGGGCAATACTAACATTCTCCTGCCTTTTTTTTTTTTTCTGGATTAGAGCGTGTCATGATGAAAACATCACTGCGTCATGATCAGCGTGCTTAAGAGTGCAGCCAGCCACTTCCAAAAGGGTATAAAAGCTAATGCCCAAGAGTTTATAGAGTGACAGAGCCAATTCTAGTACTGATTTATTGAAACTCAAATTGGAGCACTTAGATTTCATTTCTGCCAAATGATGTCGTTGGAATGCCTAGTTATTTTCTCATGCGAATAACCGAAAAAAAAAAAAAAAAAAGCAAGCAACCCCTGGAACTCTTAAAGGCCTTCTCTTTTTGTCAGGCTGCAACAAAACCGGCACATTTCCTGGTACTTCTCTTTTGCCAGTGCTTTTTAAACCATTAAGGTGTTGTTTGTTTGCTTTTTTTAACATAAATCCTGAATGGATCTTCTGGGTCCAGGTACATGACGCAGCAATCCAGGGAGCCGCGGGCTCCTCCCTTGCCCTACTCCGCTCCCATTCTCTGGTGTGTGCCTAATCCTGTAAACACCTTAAACAAGAGCTGGCTTCGGGTTCTACTATTTGTGCTATCAAGTGGGAAGGCATTTTATTTTTCTGAAATGAAAGAGCCAATTTATGCCCTTTTATGGACCATTTGAGAACTCGCTGCAGTGGAAACTTTTCTGCAATAAAGGTTCCCTTGTTTATGAGCCCTTTGTGTTGCAAGTTGCAGTACCACTTGTTACACTTAGGGAGCATCCTGCAGGCTCTGGTAAGGAAATCAGACCTTCTCATTCCTTCTCCCCAGGATTCAACACGGGTTTTCCAACGCTGTCTTTAGCCTGCCGTCAAGTTATTACAAAGCTGGTGAAAAATACTCTATCTAAAGCAAGTTTGTTCCACACGTGGCCTGAAACGGTCTTCCCCAAAACGAATAAGTGCATATTTATGGAGTAAACCATACCATGGGATCCCATACAGTAAAACACCTTTTATTTGAAAGATGAAACTTCCTGTGACCCAAAGCTTGGCCAAGTTCCATTGAGAACCACTTACCCCAGCCCCGTCTTGTTTAAATGGTGCCCCCAAAGCTCTGAAATAAGCCGAAAAAGCTATCATTAACAGGAGCAATTCTGCTCTCTGTTAAAACCAGTTCCATCAGTATTGATGCTGCAGTAAAAAAAAGCAGTCTTTATGCATAAATTGGTCCTGCCAGAGGTATTCATGTTGCCTTTTCAGTTTTGAAACAGTGTTTTTGTTCCCAATTTACAAAAAGCTTCCTTCACGGCTGAGTCAAAGACCAACCTGACAACCAGGGAAAGAAGAAATTTAGCTAACAGGCTCTATCAGGGTTATAATAAAACTACAGAATGTGTTTGTATCTCCATCTAAAAAATGAATAGAGGGAAAAAAGAGACAAAATATCTATCCATCTATCTGTCTGTCTGTCTGTCTATCTATCTATCTTTCTATCTATCTATCTAATTTTAAAACTTCAAATACTACTTAAGAGAGCAGGATGTGGTAAATGTTATTTTTGAAATGGGAACATAAAATTTCAGTCAGTGATATTCTTTTGGCAGCATTATTTAACCACAAATGACAGATAATAATCAACTGGAGGAGCTGGGGGTCTTTTAATACCATTAAGCTATGAAGCTGTAGAAATGACAGCAAAATAATTACTGTTGTGCTTGTTGAGTCGTAGGAGCTAAGCTCCATGTTTCCATGGATATAGAGTTTCCGGTTTGGTCTCTTCCTATTTAAAGATCAATACTGAGCTAAGGAGAAAGCAAGATTCAATTCAACATTTCCTTTGCTGTCTAAACATTGATATTCTGAAGCAATGGGCAGCCTGAGCACACACATACAACCTGGGCTCAATCCAGACCCCCCCATTCACCTGATGCGAAGTGATTGAAAAATCATCTTAGCCACCCTCCAGGGCGTCTTTTCTCCACCTCCAAAACCATGATATGGCAAGAGGTAGAGGTGGCTGGGCCAGGGCTCCTTGGCTTTTGTGACTTCCAGGAAGACGTGTGGAATCACACACCATCAGCTCTGTGCCCAAGAGGTTCTGTGATCACCAGTGGGTCAATCTTTTCTCTCTGGTGCACACTCCTGCCTCCTCCCCTTTCCCCACATGCATATTCCCTGTTGACGTTCCCCTCCATCTTGATATCCTCGTGGTCACACTAGTGCTCACGTGGCCATATGGTCACTAGCGTGACCATGAGGATATCGAGCGAGAGGGGAACATCAACAGGGAATATGCATGGAGGAAGGTGGTTGCATGGACAGATCAGTATAAAACTGTCCACAGGGCGGTATCATGAGTACTTTGACTTACTAAACCAGCCCTAAAGATGGAGTTAAAGAAGAGCCCAATTTTCATTTCTCCATACCTATCCCACACTGAGCTCACAAAATGGAGAAGCTCATACCAGACAAGCAAATACCAAGCTATTGCTGGTTTATCCATTCTAGGCTTACAAAATCAGCTGGCATTTGGTCAACGAGGTTATTATTTATTAGGATGTTTCACATTCAGAGCAATGCTCTGCTATTCAGTGTAAAGGTGCCACCCTCACTAAGTCAACAGGCTGCGGGAGAGCAATGTCTGCGCAAAACAAATCGCACCTCAGAAATATGTGTGCCCCAGACTGAGGAACTTCCAGAGCTGCAACCATGACACCAGCAAAGGCAAACAAGTCAGGCAAGAGATAATGAGAAATCGAGGTGGAAGATAAAAATGGTGAGAATTTATGGAGTAGGTGGGCAAAACACACTTTCAGACCAGGCACTCAATTGGCAGAAAATGGTAACAAAAGCTGTTTGACATTTCATGGTGCAATTAACTTGTGTGGGGGCAGAGAGTAGCTATAGCTTGCACATTTTTAACTGACCTAACTCCAGACTCTCGACAGTGCCATTGGTGGGGTACGGCAAGGCTGCCTGATGCCAACATCTGTGAGCATGAAGAAGGATCGGGGTGTTTCCCAACACTTCCTGGCATCCGTCTCCTGGCAGCCCAGGCTGTCTGTGTCCCTTCCCGGTCGGTGTCCTCCGTGCCTTCCTTTTCCCCACTACATTACTGGACAGAAGGAGTCAGGAAAAACAGAAGCTTTGAAGGCAGTAAGTCAGCCAGCTGGACTGGAATTCCTCGCTAAGAGTAGTGGTTTAGATGAAGGGGTGCTAGCAGAGGAGGATTAACATTATCAGTAGCCATCATTTAATCAAGGACATATGAGAGAGAGAGAGAGAGAAACGATTTTAGCAGTGTGGAAGGGGCTGAACTTCAGCTGTTTAATAGAGAAAGCTCAGAAATACCATGCTCGGAAACTCTGCAGGTGGGGTGACTAGACAGAGGTGTTGCCAGCCTAATTTGCCTCCCACTCTTGAACAGAACACACAAGCAATGGTTTCGCTTCAAGCTGCAATGCTGTTTTTTTGAATCCTATTATCACCCATTCCTACATTTCTGAGCAATTCTCTGCTCAGGCTGAAGTTTCCTCACTTTGTCTCTGCGTCAAAAAAGATTTCGTCGGATCCTTTCAGCCACAGCTGAATTTTGCAAGAACAAAAAATACATCTGCAAGACGTGTGGGACCTGACAGCCCTTCCCATCTCCTCGTCACATCGAGGAGCACAGCCCTTTGCAGCGGTCTTCAACGAGGCTGAGCGCCTGCATCTTCCCCCTCCCCTCATCTCAGTAGGATGTGCGTGGTGCTCAGCCACTTTGGAAAAAATCAGGCTATTTCCACAGAAATTAAGTCATCTCTTGGCTAAATCCTATCATGTGCTGTTCAGCAGATGTAGGGGGCCTCTTTTTCCGGCCCGTATAGCTGATCAGGTTCTCCACGCTCAAGAAAGCGCTAGCACAGAGGACCAGCTCACCATGTGGGCAAGCTCACGCAAGAGCTTACCGCGGCATGTGGTTTTGGGGGGGTGGCTAGTTTATTAGGCTTGCTAGCACGACAGCTGCCTTTGGAGGAAGGCCCGGGTGTGTTTTCGTTTCTAGAACGTACTGCCTCAACCATCCCGAGGAATCTTGGTTTGGCCAGGAGGAGCCCTGCGACTCAGGGCCTTTCAGCAGCGTTTCTTCCTCCCTAATTTGGGCAGGATTTAGCTCTGCAAGAGCAGCGTGGCTGAACCTTAAGACCATTCTTTTTTAATTTTTTTTCTTTTTTTTTGTTTTATTTTATTTTTAAATAACATATCATTACACGCAGCACACAGACTCATGAATCAACCTGATTCTGTTGTGACAAGTTTAGCTCTGGGTGTGTGATCTGTCCTAGGAGATCGCACATTTTTTCCTTCTTATCCCTTTTAATAGTAAAGTACTCTTGCCTGCCCTCCCTTTCTTCTTATTTAATCATCAGCTCTTAAAATGACGCGGAGAATAACACCTCCATTTGCCCAAACTGTTCAGCCTGTCATTTGACATCTTTCTCTCACAATCACAAAACAGTTTCCCCATTTACTCTCCTCTTTGGCGTGGACCTTCTGGTTCCTTCTTCACTTCTTCCTTTCTGCGTGTGTCTAATACCAACTTGTCTACCACTGTCCTGCTCTGGCATCAAAAAAAAAAATGGAAAAGAAGACAACTAAAGACTGTATAGAAAGAGCCTTCTGTGGAAAAAAGAGGAGGCTGAACAACTGTTTATGTCTGCAAATCAGCTGACAATGGGCAGGTAGACAGTAGGCCGACATCTGTGATCAATGAGTTGATCAGTGTCCTTTCAAGTCCTTTGCCTACGTCCTTTCTTTTTGCTCTTTCCCACCTGCTTTTTTGTCATCTCAATAGTTGGCCACCATAAGGTCTTTGGGACAGGGACTCTTTTTATTATATGTGGCTGTGGCGGCTGGAAAAACAGGTTCTGAAAATGTAAGCAATAAATTGGACTAATTTATATCACCCTATGAGATGTTACATGCAGGTCAATTACCATTATACTCCAGATCTAAGATTCACCTTCACTCATAGGACTTGACATCTCCAGTACTGATGTATGCTGCACAATTCAGCATACCATAATTGTCTTATGACCTTGTAATTCTCTTTTTTAAAGATCAATACAGTTCAGTTAAAAGATTTTATGAGAGCAGAAATAAACACTGCAAGCTACCAGCTGTCTTCATCAGGCAGAATGAAAAACCAGTCCCATCATCACAAATACAAAAAGATCAGATGGCAAAGGACAGAGTAGTGTTGAAGAGAGAGTAATGGCATCTGAACAGCCCTGCCAGTGACCTTTACAGCTCCTTGAAGCAAAAATACCAGCCTGGAGGATATGTAAAATGCTGCTGAGATGTACCTTGAAGAAAAAAGGCCACGCTCCTGAACTGAAGCGAAACCAAGTGGGCTCCTCGAGCACTTTCCAAGGTGGAGCAGAATTATGCCCTGTTGTCCCTGCTGGGCTGCAGCCTGCGCCAGTCTGCTACCTAGGAAGCTGCAGAGGGTGGAAAATCACCAGGTCCAGGAGCTGTCCCACCATTGATTTATGCTGAGGCATTCATTATTGAGCTAATCTCCGCTGTACAAAGAGACTGTCAATAACGCCCTTGGAAACAGACCTCTGCCTGCAGAGCGGGCACAACCCTGCCCCTTCCCCAAGCAGCTGGGAAGCAGGCTTTGGGACTGTCTCACCTCCAGTCACCGCAGACAGTCCCCTGCTTCACTGCCACCAAAAGGGGCAGGGGTCTGGTCTTTCTCACTCTCCTCCACCGCTTCCTTCTCTGCTCCAAACCCTGCCTCAGTGCTCAACTCAGCCCTCAACGAACAAGTGTGGCTCACTACACCATTAGAAAAATCTTTGCTGGGTTTTTTCCTCTCCACTGCCTCTTGGCGAGGACGAATGAGAAGCCCCGACCTGTGGACTGGGCAGTGGGAGCAGGGAAGAGGGAGGGAGGAGGCACAATCGTCGTGTCAGCCTGCCGGGAGTCAGCCAGCTCAGCCCATCTTGCTCAACAACACCCTCAGACCGTGGGCCGTGACAACCCCTTCGTACAACTGCACCTCTTTCACCTCCTCAGCCTCTTGCTCCACCTTGCACCCCATCTTGCAATTGCAGGTCCTGACAGTCCCACCAGCGGCTTCTGCCTTGTCCTTGAAGGCAGTGAGAGACCCTCCCCATCATGGGAGTACACAGACAGGCCCATGGCACCCATGTGGCTGTGCCCTCACGGGAGTGGGCATGAAAAGGGGTTGGCGTGCCGTGGGTCAGCACTCAGAGCTGGGGGCCTCTTTGTCCGCAAAGCTGGCAGCTGACGCCCACTGCCTGGTCTTTGTGGCCTGTCTTTGTGCCTTGACATACTTTTTTCTGGCCACCAATATAAATGACAAATGGCTGCAGTAAATTTTCATCTTTGCCCTCCTATTGTCTGTAGGTTGTTAATTGTACATGGCTGAAGTTATAAATCGCTGCAATAAATTGTCATCATCGAGTTATCACCTTTGAATTGTTCATCAGTTAACAGCATCCAAAGAATAGCCAGAGTGACAGGGAGCAGGTTTTATGACTCCTCTGTTTATGGCTACCGAGCAGGCAGCGTCTCCCCTACCTCACACACAGGCATATCTGCACACTGGGACACCCAAAACCACTCCACCAAGGACAACCATAGGGAGGAGCAGCAGCAGCAGTGCGCAGCAGAGGGAAAGATCACAGCTGGACTGCACCTTTCCTCGCACCCCGTTGACTCGGTGCCACCTACAGATTTCACTAGATCTGCTCTTGTTTCATGCGACCTGCTCTCATTTAACGATCGCATGGCTGCCGGACTAATGAAGACGGCCAGGCCTCATCTCTCTGTTCACCACTGCTGTAGCCAGCGGTCTCCTCTGCTCTCCAGACGAAGGAACTGTCTCCTGCCCAGGGAAGCACCGCTGGGTTTCCCCGTCGCGTGGAACAGAACGGCTGCCCTCTGGCCAGGGCTGAGCTTTAAAAATAATAGCTACACTACCGCAAACTATCATGAGGCAAATAAACAAGTCATCCAGACATCAAAAATTGTCAAGGAGCTAGTCTCCTGCTGCTTCTCCAGCACTGAAATAAAGTCCTGCTACTCTGGATTTATACCAGTTATATTTGAGGCGAGTTTTAGCCTCAGGTTTCCAAATCCTTTTATTGAATTAAGGGTAGAATTCCTGTTTCCAAAGTTTCACATCAACATGACAACACTGAAGCAAACAAGAATAGTCTATTTAAAAGCAGGCAAACATTTCGCAGATGAAAGACAAACACTGTAGGTATTTATTAAGGCCCTAATCCAGCCAAATCTTTAATCCACTTAGCAAAAGAAAAAAGCTTCAAACAACCATTTTCAAGATTCTCAAGAACTCCAAGGCATCTGAAATACTTTACTTCATCTCCTTCCTCAAAGGTATCCCCTCGATGAAAACTTCTTGGCTTTTCTGGATACTGCTGTGATGAGAGACCACAGGACCTTTTTGTGTTTTCGCAGCATCACAGAGAGAGACCCTCTTTGCAGCCCTTTCACTGAATCCCTTTTTTCTTTCCCTCTCAAATCCAGGCTGGTCTTGAAAAACTCCGTAAGTGGTTGGATTCAACACCATATTTTGGAGTAATCCTGCCTCATCTTTTTTTTCCTTCCATGGCTTTTTCATGCAAAAGACCTGGAAGTTGGTGGCTGAGAATGCCTAGGTAATTTCTGTCCTAATGGAGTAGCGTTTTTGAAGGCTTCAGACATCACCACCACAAAATATTTTCACATGAAGGATGCTCCCTGCATACACATAACATATTCCTCTGCCTTTGCCTTTCTTCTTTGGGCTCTTTTTGCGACCGCTGTTACAGAGCTGCCGTGCCTCTTCTGCCACAAAATGGCAGCTAATGTGGCTTACGTATATGTGTCCCCATCTGACATTTTTTTTGTTCTTGGTCTAGCTTCCTCCAGGTGTCTTCAGTTTTGTCTTCTTCAGGCCAGGTCAGAGTGACTGCCATGAAATCCAGATTCTCTTTCTGTGACAAAACTCAAAAAGTATATTCCTCTGGTGCCTATTCTGAGAACCTAGAGAACAGTTCTCCTCAACGTAGCCAGTATGGTAAAGAAGCTTATATACAATGCAAATTTTTTTCATTCCAATGGCTTTCTTCCTAACAAATAACGAAATTTAAGTTTTAGGAGAAAAGCTGTTTGAAGAGCTGCCTAAAATATGAAGTTTTCCGGAATTGCCTTGTTTCCAAGAAGAAAAAGAACATTTGCCTGTTTTTAGATTAGCAGAGGAATAAATACAGATGATTAAATATATCATGAGTCTGAATTTATTTTTATTTTTCTGATGATCAAATGCTGTGAGACTGGCTTTGTTGTGCAAGGTTTTTCCCATTAGTTATTTTTAGGGGTTTTAGATTGTATTTTCCCCTAACTGGTGACATAATGTCTTGTTAAGACAATTGACCCAGATAAGACTATGCCAACTTCATCAGAATTGGTCTTATGCATCTGGATTTTTGATATTTTGGTGGGTCACAGACCAATAGTCTCTGTGGCATGGAAAATATTTAATTTTTTTTAGACTGCCAGCTTCAGCAAGACTCCTCCAAGTTGACACTAGTTAACAGTGACCTAATTCAAGCTTGATTGGACAAAGATGCCTGGCCCTAAGGGAAACAGTGCAAGGCAACCCGCAAAATTCAAGGGTGAGGCAGAAAAGCCTTGTCTTATGGGTCAGCAAGCAACCTGAGGGAATATTGCTGCTTCAGAATATCACCAGCTATCATTTGGGGAAACGCAAGTCATTGCATCAACATTTTAAAAGCTCCTTCAGTAGCTGACTAATCAATCATCTTCCTTCTCCAGACGAAAAAAATCTCTCCTAGTAGAAAGCAGTATGCCAGCAAAACAGTGCCACATCTGCTCTGCACTTCCAGCCCCTACTACACAAGCGTGCAGAAGACTCTGAGAACTGAAGAGCTTGCACTGCCCTCGTATTTTTAGTATCTTCTTTCTTACTTTTCTGTTCCTTAGTCTGGTTTCCAAAGGGCACAAAGCTACAGCGATTACGTTGTTCTCCCAACTATTCCCACAATAGTTCCCACAATAATCTTGCAACCCCGTGGTCTCTCTCTGCTAAAACTGACCGAGAAGGGGAGGCTTCAAAGAGGTGAGAGGTGAGGTTTCTGTGCCTTCCTTCTAACCTGGCAAGGGAGAGGTGTGGGAGCAGTGCCTCCATGGGAGCGAGCAGGCAGAAGCCAGCACCTTGTGTGTGCCAGGCGGCCCTGGCCAACTGGCCAACCTGTGGGCAACAAACGGCGGGGCAGTCAGCACACCTACGGCCAGCTGCTTGCTCAGCCAAACAGGCAGGAAAAGCATTTAGGAAACCGATGGTTGAGAGAGAGGGGGCACAAACCCACAGGAAGCAAAGCTTCTTCCTCCTGGAACAACTTCCCTCAGCTTTTGTTTTAACCAGTTGTGTGGGCTGCCTAATCTCTTTTTAATTTTTAAGGTGCAAAAGTAAAAATGTAGCAGCGTGCCGGTCCTGCGTACAACTATAATGCAGATTTTAAAAATACAATCACCAAAACGAAGGGGCACCCAAAATAACCCTTTGAACTGAGTATGAAACTACCAACAGACTCAGATCATTAATTTAAGTGTTCAATACGATAATTTAGGTGAGATTTACAACAAAACTTTGTATTCTGCCTTCTAGAGTTGAGCTCAAGATTGCTTAGGGCTGGTATTCACTTGGTGACTTAACTTTTACTAAGATTGATTTGCTTTTTGTTTAATAAAGTATTTTAATCCTGGATCGGTGTAGTTTTGCTAATAGTTGCATCATACTGATCATGTGTCTCTTGGTTTTATTTTGCTTTTAAAAAGCATTTTAATAGCATTTCTAAAATAAAAGCTGGCACTGAGTCACTTTTATTTCAGTACATAACACGGGTCCAGAATATTACAGGGCCTGCTATGGAGACCAGGTTTCCATCTGACTAGGTCTCCCTAGGGAAATAGGGGTTTCATACTGTTGTTATATTTTGCTCGTGCATTTAGAGTTGGCAGTAAGTTTCTGGGGGCCCTGGTCCCCTCCCTCCTGCCATTGACTCACTGGATGACTTGCATTGCTGTCCAACCTCAGCCTCCCCCTACTCCCAGCCTTACTGCTCACCCCCAAAACCAGGTTGGTATCTAGTCGTCGTTTTATTAATGGGATTACATGATCAATCCTCAAGCAATGACCGCTGTTAGAAGGAACACAAAGCCACTTTGATCCTGACAAGCAACTACCCTTTTAACTTGATCGCTGCAATTTAGTCCCGAAGTGACAGAAGCTGTGGAATTCTTTGGCTTAAAATTTAGCTAGAGAGCAAATCAGAGGAATAGTTATGTATTGAGCCTCCAGAATGCTGGCAGAGCCCCTTCCAAACTTTCCAAATTCATCCCCAGACGAGTCTGCTTAGAACTTGACTGGTGGAAGGGTACAATACACTGTGCCCTTTTATGAATTAAGGACAATGAAGTATTTGAAATGTGAACTATTTTTGGACCTTGCCAATGTGGAATCTGACTGTAGCTACTGAAGGAAATCTGGGCAGGGCCAGAGTGTCGATATAGGTAAGTTGCACGTGTCCAATTCCTGTAGCAACCCTAATGTTTACTCTAACAGACGCAGTGTCTCCAGGTATAAAATCCAGCTTACTTCTTTTATGCAGTCAAGAATAGCAGTGATGTAAACTAACTCCTTGGATATCGATCGTCCCAAGAGATACGCTGTTCCTGACCGACCACTATGAGTAAGATCATGACGCAGAGTACAACCCAAAACCCTCTGAGCAGGGGATGAAATATTCAAAATGAGAAAAGGTAAACTGCATAAGCAACCTATACGCAAGACCTCCGACCAGAGCAAGCCAGCAGTGCTCCAGTAATATCCGCAGCTCGGTTCCAGCATGGTGGCACGGGCACGTTTCGCAACAAGCAGCTCTATTTATGCAACTGTGGCAATGAGTCTCCAGCTGATCATGAAAAGATCACTGCCACTGCACCTTCCTGGATAAGGATGACTGTGCCACAGTGGGCATCTGAAAAGCTGGCATGGCATGTGCTTAGAAGCCTTTAAGCACCCTTTGTATAGTATGTCAGTCAAAATGCTGCTGCAGAGGTTGACACGTCTTTTGCCTTAAGCACTTCTCCTGCTCACGTGTGCATTACTGCTGCTTTAAAGCCCTGAACAGATACTTTGGCTTTAAATCATATAGGTTCAATTTCAGTAGCCTTCAACTTGGCAATCTTGTTCCAAGTGTTTTTTACGATGGCTTATGTCGACCACTGGAGCCCAAAATCACAGATTAAAAGCTAGACCACTAAGAAAAAGCTGTTTCTGAGGATTCAGAACTCTTTTTTTTTTTTTTTTTGCAAGGAGAAGCAATAAACAGAAGACCTTCCTGACATTTTACTCAACAATATAACGCTATCTTGAGACGGTGGAGGGGTTTCACAGGAAAGGGGAAAACAATGTGTGTGTTTCAAATTCAACTCATTGCACCGTTGTTTCTGTGTGGCTACAGAAAAGAATATGAGAATTTTTCTAAACGGCTTGTTGGTATGGCATGAAAATAATTGATGCCAAGTGCTCAGGAATGAGTCTAGATGAAACAAATGGACTACTTAGAAAATCTGTGCCTTCTTGAAAAAGACAAAAGCTCTAGAGCATCAGAAAGATCCTTCAAACTCAAAACCAAGAAAAAGCACTCTGAAGGCTCAGCAGCACCTTTCTGACATTGTGTTCCAAGGTTTTTTCTATATTACAACTCTGTAGTGCATTATCATTCCAATACTGTTAACCTTCATGCTAATACATCCTTTACACAACCGTGTGAAGAGCTGTTTATGGTAATACAGCTATTCCCAGGCACTAAGTGGGATACTTTCATCACAACAAGTGATTTTTGTCTTGGTATAACTGCACTACCACTAATGACTATACCTTTATTAAAACAATACCAAACCATAAAACCCCACACTTCTAACCGAGACAGTTACATTGGCAAAAAAATGTAAATGTAGGCCAGTCCTTAGCAATGATAATGTTGAAACACTGGCAACTTTATGAACAGATGAACGCTCTGTTGAAAAAAACTGTGACTAAGAAGACTGAAGATTGAGAGTATGGCTCAGTGGGATCTGGCTAGCACCCTATAAAACAACATCACACTTCCCTTATAAAAACCCTGCCACCGAAATACCACCCAAACATTAGAGTGCTTGGGAATGAGCAATGAAGGAATCAAACTGCTTCCCTCCTGCTGAATATAATCCTTCATCACTCACTCCCACCTCATTATCTCAGTCACTCATGGCCGTGCATGAACTGCTCTATCTTAGGCCACAGTTAAGTCTTCCAATACCCTCCGGTTCTTGGGAGATTATGTATTTGCTGTTCAACCCTGCTGCTCCTCCACTTCCCGTCACATCCAGGACCTCCTCCTCAAGTCCCCACTGTTCTCTCATCTGTGTTGTTTTTTCCTGCATTCTCTTCACAAATATCACCAGTACATGCCTGTTCTCCCAGCAAACTCCTTCCATTTTCACCCTCCAAGGAACCACGCCTCAGCCCATACTGCCTGCGGTTCAACAGCTCTCAGACGCTTCATCTCCTTCAGGTTGCCCAAAGGTTGCTCTCCCTGAGTCTGTACATTCCCCGCACCATGTAACGTTCCCACCAGGGCATTCAAGCCCACGCAAGACCGTTACTCCTGTGTGTGGTAAAGGATTCTGGGGCACTCACACATGTGGCAAAAGCTTTGCTTTGGGAAATGCGACACATTTGCTGAAACATTAATGCAACGCTTAGAAACATAAAAGCATCTGCCAAACACTGATTAAAAATTTACCGTAGCTGCTTATGAAAAACATAAATGCTTGTTTGAGGCAATGCTATACACTGTTGAGAAACGTCACCATTTCATTGACTGAGTTAACTTACCAAGTCTTTTTTAAGCAATGAAGTGTGGTAAGTCACTGCCTCTTGCTTTAAATTAGGAAAACCTATTTCCTCTTTCATTCTAAAGCCTATTTCTTATGGGTTTATATCCTGATGATAGGGGGGATCTAATTAACCCTTTACATAAGCTCCACTAGGCCTATTCCTGCATACCTGCTTATCTTAATGTGAGCAAATAAACTCCGAAGATGACACAGGAGCATTCACATGACTCAGGTTACTAACTCCAGAAAGCCACTGCTATTTCCAGGGCTGAAACCACGGTGTGAAAATTATTGCATAGTAAAACCATTTCAATATATGTGTACTAGCCTTTTAGATAATATTTAGAAATTACTCAGAAATAAGCTGCTCTTAGGATAAAAGCTGACAGTATAGGATCAGGATAATCTACAGTTTATGTAGACTTTGCAGCTCCCAGTCAGCCTGTGCTCAGCCCAAAACAAAACTAAGGACCTCAGGATTTACACATGCACGGAGTTCCTCCATATCTGTTGAATTTAATCCAATCTTTCCAAAGCTCTTGTCTGCTACTTTATACATTCCCCACTATGTTAAACAAAATCCTCTTCTCAGTATCATACCACATAGGCCATTAGTCTTTGCAACTCCTTGTAAGGAGTATGTGATTAAAACAATGCAGAGCTGATGAGAATTATCACTGTCTAAAATGTCTCTCTCTTCCCCATGGGTTCTTGGCGGGTCACTGCTTCCATCCCAATTCCCTGAGATCCTCCGCTCCTGGGCACAGCAGAGGGGCTACAAGGGGAGGAACAAAGGTGGCTCCAAGCCACTTTCGCGTCTCATAACCCGCGCCAGGCCTGCTTACGCCGCGCTGGCTTGCAGGCAGCCCCCCGGGGGCCCTGATGTCAGCTGAGAGTAACCGGTTGCAACACATTCGAGTTCCTCCCCGCCAGCTCCCCTTGGCCCCGCTTCCATGCCAGGGGCTGCAGGGGGGGGTGGTGGCAGCGAATCCCTCTGCCAGCCCAGGAGCTATACCTACTGGTGTCCTCACCCTGAAGGCAGAGAGCAGCCAGGCTGCTCCCGCACGAGGCAGAGGGGCCAGCTCCCAGCAAAGGCCGTGGGCGCTGCGTCGCTGGGAAGTGGAAGGGAGGGAACAAGGTAGTAAGCCTTGTTTTCCAGTGAAATTTTTCCTCTAACTACTCATCCGAGGATGTTAAAAGGCCTGTTTCCATGACATAAAACATCACCATCCCTTAACGGCGCTTATAAACAGGGCACACAGTATTGCAAAATGATTTCCAGGTTAATAAAGTGGAGGAATCACTAGGATGAGATAAGAGAAGCACTGTTAGTCTCACTGTTCCCCATACGTAAGGCACTCGGTTGTTCCAGCATCACCTCCAAGTATAGCTGGAATTAAGCTACAAGCCTTGTTCTCTCAAAGAATTTGAAACATTAAAAAATGTTGAAATACACGGTTTCTTCTCCCTGCCCTTTTTCTACCTCTGTTTCTTTGCTTGCTAATGATTACTTCAGCTATTTGTGTTGAAAAAAGTCACCAATTTGGCCGATAAAAAAATATAATTAAAAAATCATTGTTTTGTTTGAAATCATGGGATCTACCCTCCATGCTCTAGCCTGGTGCTTGGACATGCACGTTCAATTCCCTGTTCTGCCACAGACTGCCCGCATCACCTTGTCCACGTCCTTTTCTCTGTGTGTGGCAACAGAAGGGAGGTGCTTGCGTTTCCTCTGGGGAAAGAGAACATAAACCGAGAAAGTAAATCCAATAAAGAAAGCACGATATTCCAATACCTTAGACAGATAGAAATATGTGTAAATGTAATGTGATCATTAATTTTCTAGTCACTGGATTAGCACTCTGAATAGGCAGTGATAACATTTGCTACAGCACCCCATTACCTGTATAATCAGTACTGGCACAGGAGGATTACAAAGCCTGCGACCATGATTATAAAGACTCCTGATTTCTGGAAGCTTTAAATGTCACTGATAACACAAATCTTTGTTAAGCCTTTCTGGTTTATGCGGTGATGGTGTCAGTGGGGAGAGGAGGAGGGAGATGAGAAGCCGGGGCAGGGGAAGCCGGGAGGAAGGGAGTGGGGAGGTGGCAAAGTGTGTGTAAGTCTCCTTTCTGTGTTGATACACAGCCCAATCAGAGGTCACTGGAATTAATGGAAAGATTCCCACTGATTTCAGTAGACTTTGGACACAGCCCCAGAAGCTTCAAAATGTAAACAGATATGGGTACTTGCCTGCCAGTGTAATTTCCCCTAAATAAAACCACTCCAGCATGAGAAGAGCCCCTCGAACACATGTTTGTGGGAGGCAAGCTTGGGGAAGAAGAGCACGCCAGCCTGCAGCCATGTGTCAGTAACAAAGGATCACCACAGAGCCTGGGTCCCTCAGCTCTGAAGAGGGATATTGGCACTCAAGGATGCCGTGGCCTGTGCTCCCCTATGTTGCTGGAGCTGTCACACACTCCACAGAGGGGTCTGGCTCTCCAAGAGGCACGTACCACCTGGATGTGGCCAGCAGCCTTAGCTCCTGCATAGCCTTACTCCTAGCTGCTGCTGCTGAGCAGTTCCTCCACTGAACATCAGCAGAGCCTCGAGCCAAGCAGAGGGGAATCTCAGCAGGTGGGCTGGCTTGGCTCCAAGTTATCACCAGGTACCCAAAAAGGAGGGGGACTTATAGCACGAGCTGTTGCGTCAGAGATGGGCCACAGACAGGGAAAGGGTGAATGTAAAGGGAATACCAGGATCAGGCTGCAGTTTCCAATTCCCTCCAAGCTGTAAGAGCAGGCAATAGTGCAGCCCTGAAGTGCAGGCTGCTGCTGGAGGGCATTGTATTATGTCCTGCTGTTTCCTTTGAGCTAGGTCTAGCTTTCACAAGGCCAAGCAAGAGGCAAACCAGGGAACCGAAATGGCTGAAAATTAGCCCTACAAAGGAGCTGAGACAACCCCTGACCACACAAATACTGGTGCCAGCATGGGGAAGGGCAGCACAAACTGGCCAGAGTCAGGGCGTGGAGCAGAAGGTATGTCCAGGGGTGGTGGCATTGTCCTTTCAGATGCAAGGAGAGCAGAAGTGAGGAGGCTGAGGATAGGAAAAGGTTTCTACAACTGGACTCAAAGCACGTCCTCCAGAGAGGGAACAGAGACAGAAGGAAATGAGGAGTTTGATCCTGCTCCCAGTGAGACCAGTGGTTCAGGCACTGACTGCAAGAGCAGCAGGATGGGCTCCAAGGACATATGCAGGACCTAGGAGCTCCTGGCAGAGAAGCCAGATGCCCGAGCTCCTAGTCAGTATAGCAATTAAACTCTTGCTGAAGGGCATTGCCACTGCAGTCACCAGGATTGCACCCATTCACTCAGAGTCCACGTTGTCCTTCAAAGAGCAAGTATGACTGAGAATTTAATTCCACACCTTGACTACAGAGGATATTGTGAAATCAATGTCAACACACCCCGCGTTACGTTTATTGCTCCTCTGGCCATTTTGCACCCATGCCTCGTTAAAAGTAAGTAGCAATGGAGACTACCCAAACATTTTGAGAGGTCTGAGACTTTCTATGCAACTCTCATTTCAATTGCCCAATTTCTTTAGGAATTTTACACTTATCTCAGTCAGTCTATTAACTCTAAATATTATAATGATGATGAGAATATTCACAGCAGGAAAACAGTTTTGACCTGGCATTAAAGACACAATGATTAATGTCCATATTTAGCTGTTCATAGTAAACATTTTCCTCCTGCTTTCAGAACAGGAAAGTATTTCAACACATACCGGGATTCGTTGTAACATCATTAATCATGATGAATTACCCTAGTATTCATGTGGATGCAAAATATAATTCCTTGGGAATTTCACTGTAGCTTAGCATTAATTTGTATTTACGCTATTACAAACTCCCATTCCCTTTCAATCCTTCTTTTTTGCAGTTCCCCCAGGTTCTCTTGCATAGCCACATACTGTAACATTTCATTTATTTAATATTGCTTTCTTAAGTTTGTATTATTTGTTTGTTGTTCTTTGCCGCTTTCACCCACTCAGCTATTCATTCATTCCTGTTAGAAATTAACAGGCTATGGCAAAAGCAACTTGTCCTCAGTGAGAGTCATAAATTCACCACCACACTTCACTAAGGATACATGACAACAATACAACACCATAGTCTCCTCTCTCTTTCCCAGCTCCCCTACTCAGATTTTCAGTCCTCAGTCCTGTAAGTCTACGTTGCACTTAAGCGTCTAAATCTCTGTCACCAGCTGGTTCTTATGATATCCCATTCTTAAATTCAGGCACTACAAGTTACCAATCTTAATAAATTATAGGTCTGAAAGTGAGGGTATCCCACAGTCTGGGATCAAACAACATCTCATCTTCACTGGGAACACTCACAACAACAAAGTCATTCTCTCCTTCTTCAGTTTTAATGGGGAAACCAGTATAAAAGACCTTGGAATTAACAAAAAGCATGAGGCCTACATAAGTTTATGCTTAAACAAGCTGTCCTGAGGGCAACTACTGAAGTAATCTGGCTGGAAAGACCAAAGAGCAGATTTGTTTGAATTAGTGCAAGGAAAAAAGAAAGAAAATTTCCACTGCCCCAGAAAAAGAGTACGGCAAATACATCCCAATAATTTGTCCTCCAATGATAGCTATTATGTTTAACATGAAAAAAAATCTTTATTCCTAGCAGGCTTAGATAATATACCTCAAAATATTTCCTTGGTGCGTAGATGTGCATTTTGAACATCTGATTAAGACATTCTTAGCCATGGGCACTGTGTATTTTTCTTCATACGTCACCCTTTTTACGCAATTATGTTGCGTGTTGTACGTATTTGATGCATGGAATATTTATGTGAAAAGATGCTAGCAGAAACATAGGCTCTGCCATAACAGATGAGGCAGCTTGTCCATCAAGCCCCAACACCCAGTCTGTAAGGAAAACATTCCCTGTTGGTACAGTAGGAAAAAATTACTGTCCAAGAGAGGTCAGAACCAGAATTCTGGATCTGAAATCACTCAGATTTTGAGAAAATTAGGACCCATCTCCAAAGCACTCATTTGGAGCCCTTCTCAAAAGGCTCCAAATTCTAATTACAAGTCCCTCTACTGTACTCAGGAAAGATTGAATACAGATTCAGGAAACTTCCTTAAAGTTCAGCTTCCTGAAGCCCTTAATTAAATCACTGTATTAGAAAAATTAAACACAGAGAAGGAAAATACCACATGGGAAAACTCCACATATTATTGTGGTATGAATAAAGTCAGGTTTCCTGCTGTTTGTTGCCCTTTATCCCCTACCCAAACCAATTCCCTGCTCCCTTTCCTATGAATCATAGAATCATAGGGTTGGAAAGGACCTCTGGAGATCATCTAGTCCAACCTCCCTGCCAGAGCAGGGTCACCTAAAGCAGGTTGCACAGGAACGTGTCCAGGCGGGTTTTGAATGTCTCCAGAGATGGAGACTCCACCACCTCTCTGGGCAGCCTGTGCCAGTGCTCTGCCACCCTCAAAGAAAAGAGGTTCCTCCTCATGTTTAGGTGGAACTTCCTATGCTCAAGTGTTTGCCCATTGCCTCTTGTCCTGTTGCCGGGCATCACTGAAAAGAGCCTGGCCCCATCCTCCTGCCACCCACCCTTTAAGTATTTGTAAGTGTTGATAAGGTCCCCCCTCAGTTGTCTTTTTTCCAGACTGAAGAGACCCAAATCCCTCAGCCTTTCTTCATAAGAGAGGTGTTCGAGACCCCTAATCATCTTGGTAGCCCTTTGCTGCACCCTCTCCAGCAGTTCCCTGTCCCTCTTGAACCGGGGAGCCCAGAAGTGGACACAGTACTCCAGGTGCGGCCTCACCAAGGCAGAGTAGAGGGGGAGGATGACCTCCCTCGACCTGCTGGCCACACTCTTCTTGATGCACCCCAGGATGCCATTGGCCTTCTTGGCCACGAGGGCACATGGCTGGCTCATGGTCATCCTGTTGTCCACCAGGACTCCCAGGTGTCTTTCAGCTGAGCTGCTCTCCAGCACATCAGCCCCCGACCTGTACTGGTGCAGGGGGTTATTCCTCCCCAGGTGCAGCACCCTACACTTGCCCTTGTTGAATTTCATAAGGTTCCTCTTTGCCCAAATCCCCAACCTGTCCAGGTCTCTCTGTATGGCGGCACAGCCTTCCGGTGTGTCAACCACCCCTCCCAGCTTTGTGTCATTGACAAACTTGCTGAGGGTGCACTCTATCCCCTCATCTAGGTCATTGATGAATATATTGAAGAGGACTGGACCCAGTACTGACCCCTGGCGAACACCACTCATCACTGACCTCCAACTAGACTCTGTGCCCCTAATCACGACCCTCTGAACTCTGTCTTTCAACCAGTTATCTATCCACCTTACTGTCCATTCATCTAGCCCACTCTTCCTAAGCTTCCCTAGGAGGATGCTGTGGGGGACCGTGTAGAACGCCTTGCTTAAGTCAAGGTAGACCACATCCACTGCCCTCCCCTCATCTATCCATCCAGTCATGCCATCATAGAAGGTTATCAGATTAGTCAGACATGATCTCCCCTCGGTGAATCTATGTTGAGTACTTCTGATAGCTTTCTTTTCCTCCACATGCCTTGAGATGACGCCCAGAACGAGCTGTTCCATCACCTTTCCAGGGATCGAGGTGAGGCTATGAGATTCCTATCAAGCAAGAAACAGCACTCAGTGCAGCTAGTCCAGGGCTACGTATGGTCTGATCAGCCTTCAAAATGCTTGCTACTAAACTGACAAGCAAATGCCTGAATTCTGCCTGCCAGCCCTTCGGTGATGGTATTGAGTTGACCTTCCCTCTCTCCAGATTGTGATGTTCATGAATTTAATACCTTTGAAAACTCAACCTCTCTATCTCATGTAGCCAAAATTAGCCAAAAGTGTCCAAAGTGATAGAGAGGGAAGAGGAGATTGACCGTGATTACACAAACCTCAATTCCTTAGGAAACCAAGTTACAGCTACGGAGGACCAGTGTCACTTCTGACTCATACAGGCATTGACTTAACCAAGGTGGGGCAAGGGGTCTTTACGCTCACCTTTCTCTTCCTAGCACAGTCCTTTGTCTCCCTTGGCACGTGACATTGCCACGTGTCTGCACTGGCTGCCTTGTTAGGTAAGAGCTTTTCTTCCCCAGCTAATACAAACTGTATCATCTGATGGCATTAGATTGCTCTCTGCTATCAAACACTAGATCTGCAGTTATCCATAAATCTTTGGTTACCAATTTTATTACACAAAACGGTGAGCAATTACTTAAATTTACCTTATGACTCATTAGAGATCAGTTCATTAAGTAACCCCTCCTTGTTCATTATGAGATATAAATTCACTCACGTACAGCATTTCATTGTATCTATATCCATCTCCTAACGCACACGTGTATTAATATTTATATATGAGATAACTGCTGGCATTTATCTATGTGCAACTTGTGAAATATCAAGTTGTTGTGAGATACCATTGTGTGGCTCCAGAATTCACCATTTGCTGACAAGGACTATACCACTTATTGCAAGACACAGGAGCAAGGCTGGTAAATAAATCCTACCGGTTTGTCACAGTATCACAGAAAGCTTGAGGCTGGAAGGCATCAAGCAGGACCGCCTAGAGCCAGTTGCCCAGGACCATTTACAGATGTCTTTTCAATATCTCCAAGTTGGAGCACTCCACAACCTCTCTGGGCAACCTGCGCTAGTGCTCGATCACCCTCACAGTAAAAAAGTGTTTCCTGATGTTCAGAGGAAAACTCCTGTGTTTCAGTTTGTGTCTGTTGCCTCTGGTCCTGCCACTGGGCGCCACTGAAAAGAGCCTGGCTCCGTCCTCTTTGCACCCTCCCTTCAGGTATTTCTATACATTGATGAGTTTCCCCTGAGCATTCTCTTCTCCAGGCTGAACAGTCCCAGCTCTCCCAGCCTTTCCTCATAGGAGAGTTGCTCCAGTCCCTTCATCATCTTTGTGGGCCTCCACTGGGCTCTCTCCAGTGTGTCCCTGTCTCTCTTGTACTGGGGAGCCCAGACCTGGACACAGTGCTCCAGGTGTGGCCTCACCAGGGCTGAGTAGAGGGGAAGGATCACCTCCCTCAACCTGTAACACTCTTCCTAGTGCAGCCCAGGATACTGGTCACCTTCTTTGCTACAAAGGCACATCACTGGCTCATGTTCAACTTGGTGTCCACCAGGACCCCCAGGTCCTTTTCTGTCAAGCTGCTTTCCAGACAGTCGTTCTCGATCACATACTGGTACATGAGGTTATTCCTTTCCAGGTGCAGTACTTTGCACTTCCCCTTTTTGAACTGAAAGAGGATCTTGTCAGACCACTTCTCCAGCCTGCCACCATCCAGAGGTCCCCCAACTGGACTTTGTACACTGATCACCACCTGCTGGGCCCAGCCATTCAGCCAGTTTTCAATCCACCTCAGTCTTTGTCTACTCAGACAAGAGCTATGTGAAGCAAGTTTTCTCCTGTTTTAGATTGGCAAATGCTCCATGACACGGCAAAGGAAGCAAGGTACTGACTCTAGCCTTCAGACCTCCATGGGAAGGTACATGGGGAGACTCCCAGGGCCACTGGAAGAAGACAGAAGCAGATAGTCAATGCTCTCACAGTTGGGTGGGGTCCAGGCTACTTCACACTGTCCAAAGTTAGAAATAGCTGACCAAGATGAGCTGGAGAGTGCTGAGAAGAAGCACAAAGCTGCAGCAAAAGAATGACAGGCACCCACAAGTGAAAAAAATCCTTTGGAAAATCGAGGCAGGAAAAATATATAGCATGTTACGCTTTATTTGAGGGGGGGTGTGAAAGGGAGGGTTAGTAGGTCAGCCTATTTCTTGTGCTATCAAAGTAAAAATTAGGCCCTTTTAGACTCTGACTAAAGTTTAGTACCTCTAATATGTCCTGCACCTAACACACAACCCTGAAAAACTACACTGTAATCATAACACAGGTATATTGCTGCTCTGGAGGAACATGTGTGTGTGTGGTACGAGGTATGGAAGGCATTGACACTAACTGTATAAAGGGGTGAAAAAGAGGGAGCCTCTGTGCTGAAAATGGGCAGGAGGATGTAAGCCAAAATGTTAATGATATCATGGGACATGGAGTGGAAACAAGCGGGAAGTATTTTACTCCCTTGACAATTTGTTCTCGACTCAGTCAATTTAGTAAGGATGATTTGTGAGATTTAAAATTGGTCCAACCTTCAAAGTCCACTGATGACACAGCAAGAAACACAGCTCAGATTGTAGACTTCCTCTCTGGTCAAAACCAACAGGGCCAAGGCTCATCTCTGCTGTCATCGGACAACTGAAAGCCAAGATAAAGGCACATGCCATGCCACGCTGCTAAACTTTGAGCTTCCACATCTCCAAATGAAGGGCATCACGAGGCCCTGATCTGATATCACAATATTGACAGGAGGTGAATGTTCACGGCAACAGCTGCCAAAGGGCAAAGTATTCCTCCTTAAAGATAACATCACCCAAAACAGGCCCGCTTCTTTTTTTAAAATAGACTAACGAGCCACTGTATCTGGGTGGATCACATGGCTATTGTGTGAGTCAGACCTTGAGATTTATTCAATTATTACTCCATTAAGACAAATTGTCAATGAAGTCAGTGGGAGTTTAATCTGAAAGGGGAAGTGGAGAGTGGAACAAGGGAAACTTTTACCCCCTGGCCATGTAGATCTTATTTCAGTCTTATTATATGGCTGAAAAGCACCTCAGGTGGTCCATAAGGCTCTGCTTCTGTGAACACATTCTGCACAAGTTTTCGTACATGTTTAATTTTACTCAGGAGTATCCTCAGCCAACCAGGATTGAGTTTAAGAGATATATGATGATCAGGCCAAATGACAGCATTTTATATTTGGACCTATTTTAGCACTGCTTCTTTGGCTCTAAAACATAGTTTAAATCCACATCACCTTTAGTCTTCAATTTTTTAAGTAATCTTCTCTTGCAGTTGTAAAACAATTATATCCTTTAAAAGGTCCAGTTCTGCATGCACAGCAGTGGCTGGCTTTACTCTGCTGTGAGAGGAAGAACTGACCTTAATGCTCCACTTGATCAAAAGCGATTGTGTTTTAAAGTAAGAGTTAAAGTTAGGATGAACTAAGGAGCTTCAAATAATTGCATAGGCAGCTGGCATAATAAATCGTTAACTTGCTATACGCTTTCTCCCACACACTGTTAAACTGATCAAACTGGCAGAATGCTTATAAGCTACACCTCTTCAATAACAGTGTCCAAAACAAGCAAACTCTGCATGGTTTGGTTTGTACTATTCTTGTTTAATCTGGAGCAATCTTGTTTAAAAAAGAATTGATCAGTGCCCAGCAAGATTTTGTGATTAAAACCAAAACAAAACATGTTGGGTCAACTTTCCTCCTGATGTCATTTTACTCATTTCAATAAAACAACACTAGGAATGCCTATGATCTGTGCTACATACTTGCCAACAAACTCTGATCAATGTACTACTAAGATAATAAAAATACTAACAAAAAAGCAGAGACTGAAACTGGCCTCTTTCCTGCTCCCAGTGAAGACAGAGTAAAGATCTGCCATTTGTTTGGAACAGCCAGCGTGAATAATAGCGACGTGAATGCCAATTAAACCAACCAACTTTTTCCCCTTTCATTTTTGTAGTTTGATGATACAAACGGCCACTTTTATCTTTGGTGCTTCTCAACAAACCATTCCCTTATTTTCACTTGAAAAGCACTGTGGGCTGGATTGTGCTGCCTCTCACCAATTTTACAGTGGTTGCAGTGAAATTATCCTGTATTTACACTGCCAGAAACATCAGAGAGTAGTAAAACCCTACCTGTAAAGACATATGTTGATACTCATTCAATAGTGGATGCGTAAAAGCTAGTCACAACTCCACTGGAGGATACACCAGTGTTAGAAGCTACACTGCCAGCCTCCTTGGAAACGCGTTTCTGCCTCTCTGCCATCCCTCCTAGTGTGAGGCAGAGCGGAGCAATGACTGGGGCATTGCAGTCCAGTCCTGAGATCAAACTCCCAGCTCTACTCTGCACTTTGGGCAAGACCTTTGTCTTAGTTCTCATCTTCCTTAAAACATACCCTCACAGGTGCCTTGAGACTTACAAAAGAAAACCTTGATATATGAAGAATAGTCTCGGGCAAGTAGTAATCTGAATAATTTAAACAGTTACGTTCTCACACACTCACAGCTGCTTTCAGAGAGGACAAAAACCAGATACACTTGAGTCAGCTGTGATTTGCTGACCTTGGAGGAGGAACTAAAAGCGATTACCCTGTTTCTCTTGGCATTTATGAAAGACATGTTACCATATATAAGAGGGGGAGGGAATGAAAGAAAGTGAAGCACTCATGTCATGATTAAATGTTGCCTAGGCTAAAATTGGATAATTGATTTCAGTGTGATTCAAAGTGGCTCATCCATTTTGAAACACGAAAGATCTGTTGCATCGTCTTCCAGGAAACAAGGGAACGGTTGAGGTGCAAGACATTTGCGGGGATTAGGGACCAGCTGGGAGGAGCTGATGAACGGAGAAACAGTGGAAACCCGTTAACCCTAATTATCCGTTACTTACAGAAAATTCCCTACACAGAGGCTGCTATTGCTATTGCAGTCTGAAAATGCGGAGAATAAAGAAATAAATAAGAAAGATGGGGGGTGGGTTTTGAGGGGATGACACTTCAGTTGGTGTTTACTGAGCCATCTCTTGACAAGCAGTGACCTGCAACCGTTTCTCACTGTTTTCTCCGTGTTCCACACAAAGAATAGACGGGCAGGAAAGTAACAGTGGTGCATTTTGAGGTATGTGCATGTATATGTAAATAAACAAACAAATAAACATGCAGAGGTATAGGTATAGGTATATATGTGCATTTATATACATATATATGTGTACATACTTCAAAGTATATATATGTAGGTATGTGAAGTATCAATGGCATACATACATATACCTGTCTCTCTCTTCACAGTAAACAGAAAACCACATCAAACAACACCAAATTGTGCCAAAACACAATTCTACAAACAGTAGACTTCACTTCTACTGCGAAGTCTACCGTCTTGGTTCACTCCAACTTTTTACACTTAAACCCAATTCTATCTAACCTATATTTTCAAGGTTTTCCAGCTTGCACCCCTAGAAAATTTCCAGTGGAGCTGCAGATCCCTCTGTAGTGATTCCATTCCCATGCCAGTGGGCTCACTTTCTTTAAACACCTCTCAATGACTGCACAGGAACAGTCACAGACCAACAAGAAGCCCACAAACTGCAGGTTGACAGTTGCTGCGTGCATATATATACCCTATTCAGTGGTGATTTTTTCATCTGTTTGTCACTCAGGCTCATGAGAAGACCCATACAGCCTTTTTGTTAAATTTGCACAACCACCTCAGGCTCCCATTCTTCCATCTGGGAAATCTCACCCACAACGAGGTCATGCAGCGCTGGAACAGCTCTGGACTAAGCGTGGACACACAGATCAACCCCGCAGACTGAGGGCAGGGTGCTTAGCACAGCCCTGACATTCTGGACTCAGCACACATCCTTTGCACAGTTATTCTACACAGGCACAGAGGCCCTCTTTATGGGACTTGGGACATCTGCCCGGCAGCTGGAAGTTCAAGGCAGGTGCTCACCTTCTTCCTTTTGGGACGGCACAAAAGTTTCTGGGTCGAAGAAGGTAAATCTGGACGTGTGACAGTCCTGCTTTTGGATGAGATGTTGCGCACGCAGAAACGGTGGCAGATTTTAACTGTTATGTTTATGTTGAAAATAAACAGATTCTTTTAAAATCCTGTTTAAATCTTAAAAAATCTGACCTATATTTCCTTGGTTTGACCCTTATGTTAGCAGCCATCGTTTAGTCCTTTTTCTTTATATCACTTTACATCTAATTAGCAGTTGAACCATTCCAGTTGTTAAGCATCATCACCCTTACAATATTTTCTACAATTCTGCAGCTGTAGAATTTGTCCATACAAAGTCTTTGAACAATGAAAGAAAAAGGAGAAGGAAACTCAAGAAATATTTTGTCCCGCGTAATAGTTAATTATAACTACAAATCTGAAATTTGCAAGTTTTCTTCTGTCCAGTCTGTCAAACACCAGCACCACAAAATATTTAACAAGATTTGGATTCTGAAAAGATTTATTTCTAGACTTAACTTTAAGCAAATAATTACTTGCATTCTTAAATCCAGGGTTAGTTTTCTGTGGAAAGAGGTGTCAGAATGCCAATACATATGGCCAGGGACATTTTAGCTGATTGAGAAATACATGTGCTTTTTTTCTCTTTGGTTTTTTTTTTTTCCTGGAAACAGATACGTCCATTCTAGAACTTTCTGTCCCAAATTAACCCTATTTAAATTTAAATACTGGAAAAATTTCTCCCAGAAATGGGGTCTTTATCTTCCTTCTTTGCATCAGAAGTTATTCCAAACCTCTGGCCAGCAATTTTACATGTTCTGTATTGATTTTCCTTTGCTGGCACCTTCCAACAAGGCAGCAAAGCCCAGAGGCGGCTAGCTGAGCTCAAGGGTATTCGCAGCATTTATTGCAATAGACAACCCCCTCAACGGGAACCCACATGGGAATGTTTAATCTGGCCAGTCAGAACAGGCCAGTTAAACATCAGCTGGAAAAAGCACTTGACAACATCCTGCGGAGAAGCCGCTAAGCACTGACAGGGGCTGATGAGCAAATAGATTTTCCCAACTCTGTTTCCTGTGACTTGCTCTTCAGAACTGTTTAGTGGATTACAATATGCAGCTCATAAATATTAATTTTTATTTTTGTTTATACCATCGCAGTGGTTTGAAAGACGTTTTAAAGATAAATTAAATGAGATTCCTCTGAAGAGGTCACTGTTCATCAAATACAGAGCAAATCTACGGGTGAAGATGAAAACACCTGGGAGGAAGGACTGAATGGCTATGTGACAGTCAGATGCAATGAATAGCTCTTGAAACCTGAAGATGAACAGGAGTCCCTCCAACCTGCAGGTAGAATTTAACATGAATTTTAGTGGACTGTCAAGGCTGGAATCAGGACTACAAAGGTCATCAAGGGGAAGCCAGCGTGACAAGAAGCCAGCAACAAATTTTAGACTCTCTACGCGACAGGGAACCCAGGCAAGGGGCTGGAAACTACTGTTCTCCTGTCCATCCTCCTTCTGTCCTCCTAATACCAACAAAGTGAACAGAGTTGCGAGAGAATGACTGCTGCGTAAATTAAAACATGGGATAATTCTTCAAGCCCTTCTCCAATTTTAGAGCACTGTAGCTCCAATCATTCTAACTAAATTACCTGTGATCTTCATGGGGCATCTCAGCCCCATTAGCCTCATGTGCTCCATGAGACCAGAATCAAACTCTTTCTTTTTCCAAACTAATAGGCAAAAAAAAAGCATTGACTACACAACATATATTACAAGGATGTACAATTTGCTGGAGTAAGGAGCACAATGACATGCTGACTAAAGCATAGATTGGCATCACTGTCATCGACACACTGTCAACGATGGGTTCACGTTACACCTGAGCACAAATGTTACTACGCAGAACAACAGTGTAATATCAAAAGCTAGATCACATTACTCACCCAGACTGAAACAACAGATTTATTGACAGAGAGTAAGCTGGCTATGGTAGTGCTGCTATTACCCCGAATCAGTACAGCTACGTTCATGAATCAGAAAGATTTCTGTAACTGTTTTTCAATAACTGAGTTCTTCAGTGAATTCTTAGTTCGTAGCAACAGCATGGTTTTATACTGTGAGATGGCAACAACATTAGCACGATTTTAAGGAACAAACAAAATGGCCCCAATGTCTATAAACCAGCAATCAGCAGCCTCCCATGTATTGGAAAAATATCCAGGAGGGTGTTACTGACACTGATCCAGAACCAGGGCAAAAAAATGCGTGCTTAGATATTTCTGTAATGCATGTTCATTTTCCAAACCAGCTTTTAGGACTCTGGTATTAAAAATGACTGAATAAAGGAAGGAGTTATACTATTTTTATTTTAATTTTCCCCTCATTTAAAAAAAGGAAAAATGTAGTGAAGTGTCTACATCTACAAAAATCCTGATTTCTTTTTCTTCTCTGCTTAGGAGGAGTGTTTATTCAAACAAACAAAAAAAAATACAAATAAAAGAACCCATATTTTTTTGTTCATTTTTCAATTCACTGCAATTTGAAATATAATCATAAATAAACGTTTAAATATAATTAAAAGTAAATATAAATAAAAGTAAATATAAAACCCCCAAAACATCGAAAATGTGAGACTGCTTCTAGGAATATTTAATAGACAACTTTGCATACAACGCCTTTGTGCATATCTTGGTAAGAAAACCTGGGCTTGCTACTCTGCAACATCAAATCAAAAGTGCAAGGCAAATTCCAAGTAACACATTTAAAATAAGCATCAAAAGAATATGATCACAGCAAAATCACATATATTATAGCTCAAACAGTAGTTAGAGGGTGAAGGGAGGAACTGTAGTTTGAGGATCAATGGCCTGAATTTCGCAGGAAGTCTGATAAGATGATCATGATGGTCCAAATAGGTTTAACTAGCCTTTTAGTGCATTTGAATTATTATATCCCTTTATTACAAGATCAGATATTCTTTTATCTAAGAACACCTACCACATTCAGTGCTCAGGACTGACAGCACAGAGCTAAAGAATAAGTTGACTTTTTCCTTTTCGTCTTCACTTGTTAGCTTGTGGCTTCTGCATTATACTCTATATACGTATACTTCCAGTCCTTCACTGAGAGGTCTCCTGGAGGTGTTCGCATCCCACTTTCACGCTGACAGACAGGGGTCTGAAAACACTGTTCAGTGGTCGCCACCTGCTTCGAGTCAATGAGGTGGGTATTCTATGAATAAATAGCAGGTGACTTTAATTAGAAGCTTGTCCTAAAACACACATGCAGAGGGGGCAAATGATCAGGTTAGTCTTCTTTCATTTATCCATTCTCAGGGTTTTGGTTTATAACTTTAATACTGTTTTTTAAAGCATCAGAGAGAGTCAGGGAGACCAATACCCCCCACAAACAAATACACATCCTATCTGAATGCAGTTGGTTTTTATTAAGTGCTAGTTTTCACTTTTTTCCCCAGCTATATTCATTTCAAGAGTTCTTCCAGGTAAAGTAGGTGATGTGACCTCTCTGACATACCAATATTTGTCCCCATCTTTACAGAAGAGCTCTTCTGCTTCTGAACATAACTACATGTTGTCCCTTATCCACGCATACTAGATAGATATAAAAGAAAGGGAAACATGCAAATAGTTTTTTGGAGCAGACTGGCACTGGATACAGCTCTTGTGCATTTAGCTGTGAAAAGTTTGTTCTGTTAGAGCTGTTTTTCAGATTACATTGTCCCTGAGTCATTTGGAGAGAAAGAAGACTGTGACACCTCTTGTAGCATGAAACAAACAAACCTTATTTCTTGCGAATAAATAGAAGAAAGGGAAAAAATGAAGCTGTGATGATCAATTTAAGGAAGTAGAAGAGAGCTGTTGCCTCTTCTTTAAAAAACTAATTGCAGTTTCCCCGTAACTATAGTAGAGTTTGTAGCGGCCTCCTCCCTTACTTTCTCACAGCAGATGCCTACAAAACCAGATTCATGGATCCTCTCTTCAAGCCAGGTGGTAATGAAATGATGATACAATATTTCCAGCTCTTAGCACAACCTGCAACTTGTAAAATGCTGAGGTGTGCCCATAAAACACAGACAAAAGTAGGTGGGGCTACTACTTAATAGTAGTCATAATAATAAGATATTAACGATACCGAAAACTGAGTGGTATTTACCATGAAACTCACAGAGAGAAAAAGTCCTTCGGCTATTTTCCAATTTCATTAGAGATTAGCTTGTTTCTTTTTTTACTCCTGCCCAACATAACACTATTCTGCTTTCTGCACAGACTTAGAGGCTTGCGTGTGCTGTAGTTGGCACCGTTTTACAGTGAGGTGTAATTTATCTTTTAAATTTTGCTGCGATGACTCTCAGCCCTCAGGAAGGGCTGAGGCCGATCATCATTTGTATTAAGACCCCGCAGAGGTCTTGCAGCAGGTATAAATGACATTTATGCTCACAGCACAGTATCGTTCTGCTGCCGAAGTCCTTGCGTTGGCAGGAAACACAGGCATGGGGCCCTGGCTGTCCAAAACGTGCGCTGGGTCTGGCATTCCTCTACCACGCACGGGCGTCCTTCTGGAGAAATTCACGCCTCTGCTTAAATAACACGGGAAAACCATTCCTTGAGATGTCAGTGAAGGCACACAGTCATGGGCCTTGATTTTTTTTCCCTTGGTCTCCATTCACCAAAAGTACAGTGGCTCCATCCGTTGTCAAGCGATCACTGCGGAGAGGCCTTGTGAAGTGACAGAAAGATTTGCAAAGGGTTGGTGAGATTCTGCAAATTTTTCATACACCTTAAATTTTACTGTCACTGCTGTCAATATTTGTTGAAGCATTTTATGGAAGAAATATCTTGTTAAAAATCTAGCAATAAAACTGGGCAATCATTACAATTAAAGTCCTTCAGGTCAAAAAAACCCACAGATTATAAATATTCCTTTTTATCTCACCCGACAAAAATGGCTGCAAAACCAGGACAGGCTTGTAGATGACACTTGCACCTGAAGCACAGGTACAAGAGGTATGATATTTTACTTTTCTGTAGCAGTAGTTTTCACTCCAAAATGTTAAGTACATTTACTCTTCTAAGTGCAAATTCTGAACATCTCCTAGGATTAAAACAGCCGTATGTACAAAGATTGAGGAGCCTGACAGAGAAGCTGAATCTTGGACACTGAATTTACTTCAGCCTGCCGCAATTTGGTGAAAAACATGCAATGGAAGTCCTGTCGCTCTCTTTGTTCTGCTGTTGGACAAGTGCCATTGAACACCACGAGAACGGTTTCTGTATCAAACTGCAGTTGCTGTATTCCTCCGGGCTCTCTAGTGTGAAGACATACCACTCTGTTGTAGAAAAGTCTGATTTGTCTGGTTCCAACATACAGCCCAAGAGGCAGTAAGGTGTGCCTACAACAGGATGGGTTAAGCTAAAACTTGAATTCCTGCTCACTTGAAAAATAATTGTCCGACAAAATGCAGTTTTGCTGACTCCATCGGTGCTGCCCATATCTGCAAGCATAAATGAAGGGTAATGCAGCTGTTCATCTCAAAACCGTTGTGTATTTTGACAGTGTGGTTTTCCCCTCTTGCTTCCCTCTTTGCTTGGCTCAAACAATGAGTCCGTCCGCTGATGTGCAGAAGAAAAACACAGCACTCAGATGCCAGAAACTATCTGCTGCTTTTTATCAGCTCTTTTGCACCCCTCCCTTCTTGCAACCTGCTAACAGTATCCGTAAGGATACGTCCAAAAAATGAACATTTTAGGTGTGGAGATTTCAGAACTATTCAAGCCTTGTCCTGTGCAGACCCTTTGCAGAGATCTCTTTTGCTCTCAGACAACTCCTAGTTCTGGGTGTGCACACCTGACGCGAGCTGCAGATGCCACCTTCTCTATAGCTCTGGGGACCAGGCTCTCCGTTGTTTGCCTTCTGTAACAACACCTCAGTTTCTTATAGGAGTGGTTTTCTCTTTTTTTTGTGTGCGTGTGCATGCAACAGCTGGTTATGCAATCATTTCGGGGAGGGGGCCTGGCAGGCAGACTCCTCTGAAATCACACTCATCAGCCTAAAAAACCACCACTGGTGTTTGTGATACGAGCTCTCATCCAACAATGCCGTGGTGTGGAGGAGCCTCAAAAATACCCCAGAATGTCAAGTAAACGCCCCTCTCTTTGTGTAAACAAACGCGCAGTCCTCACAACAGGATTTGTTTATGCCAGTCAAAGAAAAAAAAGCATAGGGGCGGTATACGTTACATGTATTATCCTGTCTGTCACATCACCTTCGCTGTCTCGTTACTTATTTATTTATGTTCAAGCCAACTTGTATTCCGTCTCAGGCATGGCAAGTGCTTATATCTCAGGAACCGTGCCCACATTTTACATACCAGGAGCTCGGCTCAGCCTGGGGCTGTTTGCGATTCCCATTACTGTCAACGGGAGCTGCACATGTCCACCCGGGAGGCAGCGTCCCTTCAACCTCCTGGTGCCATGTCTGCTGGTGAGCCGAAAATTAATATTTTATAGCAGAGAAAAATAACTGGAAGCAGCCCTGCTACACCGTAGTAGCCGGCGCTGTGCGTGATGTATAGCATGCTGCCTAGCAATGTTGCTAAGCAACGCAGCACCATCCAAGAAAATCCCGCATTCGCTCGTAGTGGCTGGTGGGGTGGGTTAGACGTGACACTTTGCACACAGAGCTATGCGGAGAGAGGTGTGCATTGCTCAAGACTATTACGGCCATCTCCGATGGCTAATACGTCTCCCCTATTATTCTCCCTGCACTGATGAACCACTTCACGATGCGCTGGGCGCCGCAATAATTTTCCGCTGAAAAAAAAAAAATACCTCCCCCCCACCCCACCCCCCACGCTTCCTGTTTCTTAATGCTCTTCAAACCTGATTTAGAGAGTAGCGAGTAGTGGAATTTTACAGCTACATCCCATGATGCTCTCGCGCTCGCTCTCAATCCCATGGCCTGGCTCATACCTCAAACTAACCGTAAAGTCAGATCACAATGATGTGACTCACTATTATAACTAAAGATAGATCTTGTCAAAAGCAGTCATGAGCCCTGGATGCTAGAGGTTGTTTATTCAGCATTGTGTTTTGGGGTGGGTATTTTTCCTCTCTCTCCTGCCTCCCTAACTTTTGACATCCAAAGGTCTATCCCATGTTAGTGAGTATGTGGGTGAGCCAGCAGGTACGGCACACACTTTTGGTGATCTAGGGGAAGCCATGGACGACCTGCACAGAAGTCTCACTGCGGGCGTGAGTTCAGCCTCACACAGGTCCCAGGTCAGAGCTTCACAGTGGCACGGACTGGGGACTCCCAAACACCGTGTGGGCACGGGGCAGGACAGCCACAGAAAGGAAGGAGAAACATTTTTAAGAGAGGTTTCTTCTAAGTCTAACAATCTTCTTTTTTTTTTTTAATAATGTTTACATACCAGCTGTTTTCAAGTGTAAGCATTCGTCTGGAGCATTTATGACCCACACAGAACAAAGCAGCACTGGTGCACGAGATGAAGAGAGGCAACCTAGACACCAACCCAGACAAGAGGGGCTCTCATCCCAAGACCAGCAGCTCCTGCTAAGGCCACAGAATGGCTCAGCATTGGACAGGCCAGGCCACCCCACCCCCTGTGGCCAGGAAATGGGGACAAGGAGAACAAAGGCTCTGGTGAAGCTCCATGGGCATAACAGGTCTGTGGGGCAAACACAGCTGGGACCTGGGGAGATACTGTCATGAAGGAGAGCAGCTCTTGCTGCTGCAAAGCAATCTGAATTCCCCCCAGCCTCAGCCACCCAAGCACGGGGAAAGGAGGATTGACTTCGATTACACCATAAACATAGATACGGAAACTGGCAGGTGAGGGAGCTGGAAATAGTTCTTTTTATGGACATATTGGATCCATTTCAGCCCTGTATAATTCCACTAGTGTCAAAGGCATTACATCAGGGGCAAAACCAACTCATTATTTTCAACCTGGCCATTTCCTTTTATGCCCTTCATTCAGGAAATCCCTATGCAAGTGCATGATTTTAGTCATGTGAATATTCTCACTGGAGGCAGTGTGACTGCTCATGTTGAACACATGCATATATACATGTGGGACTGGTGCCTAAAACAGCATTGGAGGGAAAGAAGAAAGAAAAGTAGTGTGGGAATACCTGAACAACAATGTACCGTGAGGGTCTGTGAAAAGTGTCTGCCCTCTTGGGTGACAGTAAAATTTCCGGCTATGTTTTCCCTTTTAAGCTTGACAATTTCTATAAGACCAGCAGCATGTTTAGGAAAGCATTTTAAGGTATGGCTGCTGTAAAGGGGGGGCTGGTGGTATGGAGAACAAAATACCCAAAGGGCTCCTAAAGTATTTGAAAAAAATTTTAACAAAGCAGCTAGTTATGCAAATGTCCTTTGGGGACTGCAATCTATGTCTGTGACTTTCACAACCTTGCCCTGATTCCCTCTCCTGCACTTGCAGGGAACACCCTAGGGATCTTCATAGGAAGCCTCAACATACGTATTTTTCTGCGTTGCTCCTGGCTTCACATTTCTGGCATTCCTCAAAAATCATGACTTCCAAACACCAAGAATTACGAACTCCAACCAGTATCATGTCAGCAATGTTCTACAGAAATCTTCTAAACAGTGACTCTCATATATTTATATCTCGCAGCAATCTAGAAGACAGACCAGGAAAACATCAACCAAAGAAATTTGGTTGAGGAATCCCCGTTCAGTTTCTCTGTTACACCCAGACTACTTTAAAAATCCCCGTTCGCAAAAGCACTGCTTTGACCACTTTACGAAGACCTTTTTCAAAAGGCTGCGCGCATGTTGTAACGTCTGGCTGCAAAGTGAAATGTAACTACAAATCTTGACCTATCAGGTTTAAGCCTTCGACATGTGATCTGAAGAAGGGTGACTTTCACAGGTACCATACCGCAAGATAAACGATTCAATGAAGTTCCTGAAATCAGCAGTTACTCTGGTTTGCAGCACAGTAAATGAGATCAGGTTTGCCATAATAAATGAGTCCATAAAGAAGCTGCTCACATACATTGCAAAACAGTCTAACAAGAGTCAGAAGACTTGCTGAATTAATTTGTCATTACTATGGGGTAAGAGCTACTAGAAATAGTTATGTCTCTGACTCCTAGAATAGACTTTAATTTCTTATGCTCATCCAAATGAGAGAAAACACCATCTTCATTTTTTCAAGTGCCATGCCCACCAAACTTCCCCTTACTTGCATGTGGACTCTTAAAATTTGCTAAGAAAGCAACCAGCTCAGTTTCGTCCCTACTTTCTGTCTCAGGTTTATGTATTTGCCATTCAAACGAGACAGGCAAATCCATGAAATTCATTTCACAGGACATTGAGCAAATGGAATGTAGAATAATGTTCTTTAGTTTCTGACATATGATCGAAGACAAGTTTGCTACAAGGAAAGAGAAGGAGACATGCCAACAGCCCTGAAATGGATAAAAACCTTGTTACAATAACCATAGTTAATACGCAAATAAAGTTATATTATTAGTATTGGCTTCCCTCTTGTGGTAATGAGTAAGCTGTAGCCCTAATATGTAACCAGAATCTGCTGAGGCATCTGTCTAACACAAAATGCTGCAATATGCTCATTGGGCAAGATCCTTGCATCTATGCCCAAGACAGCTAATTGCAGTTCAAGGCAGATATGAAGACCTACATGTGGCAAGTGGCTGGCAGGCTGGGGTCTCAGCTCTACAGAAATACCTCTGACTTGAGAATTTCAGAGATCTACCCCGCTATGACTCAGGCCAGTATCTGGCCCAAGTTTAAATGAAGGAAGACAGGTCTTTCACTCGAAGGTGCACTTTCAGTCCTAACTGAGAGGGTGTTTCTTGTTCCAGATCTGTTCAGTCAATGACCTCTGCTGATTCTGACACTTTAGTGGGCATTTCTGTGACAGACCTCAAGAATATGGACCAACACCACTAATTCACTGTGATATTGCCATTCTTACACCAGAGGTGAGTCTAGGTTAACATCTCACTTTCCATGGCAGTGATGGAGCAGGCATGATGGTCCTCCTCTTCTCTATTTTCTCCATAGCCACTTGCACGTTACCATAATTTGACTGACATTTGTGAATTTACTTTTTTTTTTCCAACAGCAGTGTGTGTGAGAAGGTATCATTGCTATTAATAAAGTGTGTTTCATCAACAGAATTTAAAGCTGTTTATAAAGGATGTTGGTCTCATTCTTGCTTTTTTACAGATGGGGGAACTGAGGCGCAGAATAATTAGAAGCCAATCAGAAGGCCCAATGCAGAGCTGAAAATAGATCCCAAATCTCCTGAGTCTCAGTGCAATGTTCTAACCACTTCTCTGACAATGTGTGAAATGGTAAAGCTCAGCTATTAGTACTACCGACACCAAAGCATGTCTATTGTTCATGTATTTTCCCAAACCAGTTCTTTTTACCATTGTTCTTTCATGGACGACCTCCAAAACACATCAAAGTCAAACGTTTAAGTGAGTCCCCACCACCTTTTCAAGTATAAAGCCTTGCAGAGTAGTGCTTATTTCACCAACCTATAAAAATCTTATCATAGCTCACCCTTAAATTAATTTTTCAGGCTTTCTAGGGTATCTTAAAAAAGTGTAGATTTTTTTAAGTCTACACTTTAAAAGTGTAGATATTTTGCCAAGGAAGCTACAAGCACCTATTTACAACAGATAACTATGGTAGCGTGGAAAAGAAACTAGAACACCATGAGCACCCCAGAAGTATCACATGCACAATAAAATCATAACGATTAATCATTTTATCATATAACAATGCTAGATTGAAACCTCCCTCGGAGGGCAGGAAGATGTAGGCTTAGATGCTTGGTTTTGCAAATATCCCTGTGAAGAGCTTTCCATAGGGTGTTCTGATGCTAAGGTCAGTGAGTTCAGTCACCTAACACGATTAATATTGCTCCTGCTCCTATTCGGAATGCCCCTAGCCATTTTTGTGGTTTTACAATAATTCTTTCCAGTTTGGAGAAAAAAAAAATAAACGTTTTCTGTCCCCTACCACTGAGTGAAAAACCCTTTTCTTAATGGGAAAATGAGTCACGTCTTCCCCAGGCAGCAAGATTTTAGTGGATGGGTCTCTGCCTGTAAATGCTTAGTCCCTGCAGAGTCAACGTGACAGAGCACTTGAACTTACCTGCCCGAGCGGAACTGCTTATGGAGCAGAGGTATGGAAAACAACCAGGTGAATTAGATTCAGCGAGAGCACCAACTGTTCCTGTGGAAGATAAAGGGCAGCCCCTGGGAGAGAGGAAAAAAAAAAAAAACCCAACACAAAAACCAACAAACAAAAACCTTCCTTCAGCAGCTGCAGGAACAAAAACACAGTAGCAATGGGGAGGTGAGTCGGGTCATAGATTTTCTGTGACACATTCTCTGAGCTGAACTCGAGCACCATGAGAGGAAAACTCCTCCACTTCTTGTAAATAACATAAACATTTTACAGAGGTCAGGAACTTGTTTGCAGCTACACCCTGGCTTCTTAGGGGCTCTCCCAAACTGAGTCTGGGAATCCCAGGCTCAGCCAAAGGGAAACAGCTGGGTGCAATTACTGACTAGCGGGTGCAGAACAGCATTCAAAACAGGACAAAAAGCTTACGTTTCAGGTGAGTTGCAAGGTGAGGGAGAAAAGTATGCAGTGTTTTCCATATTGTTTAAAAATTTTGGGTCACTAGTATAATTACTAGAGGTTATTATGAGTTGTGGGTTTTGTTTCTTTTTTTAAAGCAGCTGGCCGTGTTCTGCTGGAGGGTAAGTTTGGTGTGTTTTGTGGCACTGACACGCTCTTATCCCTGTGAGGACCCCAGATATGTTGTTGCAAACCTCATCTCCTTTTTACCTCTACATGCTCTAAGTTCTATGTGGAATGGTCTAAGTGTTGCTACAGGTTTTGTGACACTTCACGCAGCTGGGCCCTGATCTAAACGCATCCCTACCACTACCACGGTTGAAGAATCATCCCATTCTTTCTAGAGATGTGAAAGTGCTGATTACAGTGAACTCTGTGGCTGTTATGCCTGTGTGAAGCCCAGGTGTCTTCAATGTAAGCGCAAGGGTGTGTCTAAATGTATCTAAACTCAGACCAAATATTTCCAAGATTTCTCAAATAAAAGGAAAATAAAACATATTTTGCATGATTTCAGTTCTAGTCTGCCTCAACAGGAGAAAAAGGTGATGTTTATAACATTACCGCATTTACTGAGTACTTAAAGGTTACAATCCTACAAGCACTAAAATGGCAGACCCACAAGTGAATGCTCTTCCAGGCGTTTCTCCTGGAAGAGCTTGTAAGTGTTCAAGTGCTCACTAAGTGACCAAATTGAAAGCAGGGACAGAAGTAAAAGTCAAACGATGAATGACTGGCAGTTTAATTGCTTTGTAGGAGGGAAAGAACTCCTAAAAACTCCCATATAATGATGGTGGAGGAATACCATTATTATAACAGATATCCAAATACCATAACAGGCTTTATCAGGGTTTAAATTTTCCTTCTAGTAGAAGGCATAAAGGTACAAACTGCTTATCACCTGCAGGATTTTACTTGTCTAAAATTAACCTGTGAGAGGCGCTCTGATTTTAATTCTTGAAACCACCATCAGGATTTGACCCAATCCCTGGTTCATTAAAGTACCCTCAGCTCTCAGTGACTTTAGTCTCAGTAAGCCAAATTTTCTATGTATTAAAATGCTACAAGATCACAGAATATTTCATAACTACACTAACAAAATTTGGGATACGGAAACCCACTTCAAATAATTCCATTTTCTACACCATTCCAAAACTTCAGTGTACACACACTATCACAAAAAAAAAGAAATAGATACATTTATTTTTTGCTAAAAAAACACCCAATATTTTTCTACATTTTAGACATGCTTTTCTTAGTAGTGTAGTTATTAAAATTATTGAGAAGCATGGTGTTATGCCAGGCTTAAACCTGTCGTAGACTATGCTTGTGCCTTTGAATGCCACCACAGGGATAGAATGCAGCCAGGGATAGAAGAGAGAACTAAATTCCAATATCCAGAATCAAGCTTGTTGGTGATACTGTCTTATTTCTGGTGGGACAGTAAACTGTATTTCCTAAAGAGCATTATTCTAATTCTCTGGTTTTGACGTAGCCGAAGCGATCTCTTCGCTTTCAATTTGTAGCAACAGCAACACCTACTGTTTAAAGTCTGCCCTACAGACCTCATGCAGCATGCTTTCCATTAACTCCATGCTTTATATTTCAATAGCCCATCTGAGCTACTCGCACCACAGAAACTAATTACTTGAACTTGGCAAGAGCTCTGCGAAGCAGGCAGGCCTTTTACCATCTCTTATGGAAAAAAAGATGGAAGAATTAGGGAGAGAGTTTAACCATTCAAGATAGCGCAGTAGCAGGCAGGACCCGAGTGAGTTGCTCAAGGTCACACAGAGAGACTGATGAAGGCAGAGCTGCCTACCCTATCCTTTACCTGGAAGATTGTGTCTTTGCCCCAGGAGTCGCTTGGATCTAGTTTATCCGAGGGGGAGGAAATTGCTCATTGCGTTTCAGAGGTAGCTTCGCTGTGTTAGAGGGCAGCAGAAAGGTCTATGAGGAAAGCACAGCTGACATCTTTTCTGTTGAAGAACTCATGCAACGCTTGCTCTCCTGCGTTGCCTGAAGGGAGGGATGCGTGCGGGTGCGTGAGTGACAGGGCCCTCACAGGCACGCGAGAAAGCGCTGCTGGTCACTGCGCCCCGTTACAGCAATTGCAGGACCCTCAAGCAGCCCCTGTCGCCCCAACCGCTCTTCCCATCCTGTGTCCCTTCCACCTGCAAAGCCACCAACACTGGGGCTGAGGGTAACCCCACACGTGCCGGGCAGCCGGAGGCACCCAAGGGGAGCCATTACCCTGGTCACTCCGGTCCGCTCCTGAACCCCCCACCACCAGGCTCTGCCTGAGGAAAAGCCACCTTCAGCACCAGGCTTTGGGAAGTGGCGACGAGGAGGACATGTCACCCGGAGCTCCGGGATGCCACAGGGGCCCCTTGCCTTCACCCGAGGGCAGGCTGGCCGGCCTCCTCCCTCAGCCTTGCCCGGCTGCTTCTGCTTCGCCCCCAACCTCCAGCAGGGCCTGGCCAGGCAGCTAGGAGGGCGCTGGAGAGAGAGAGTGCGGGCAGTGAGAGAGAGGGGCGGCCCTGAGGAGGCGGTAGCGGCCGCCCCCCCTACCCGGCCTCAGACACTACAGCCCCCGGCAGCCAGCGTGGCGGGACGGGATGGCCCCTCCCCGAAGGACCACATTTCCCAGCGTGCCCGCGGGAGGAAAGGAACGGCGGGGCGAGGGGGGCGGTGTCCGCGCCTGCGTAGTGCCCGAGCCGCGGGGAGGGGAGCGGGCCCGGCTGTGACCTCGAGCGGCGGTCGGGCAAGATGGCGGCGGCGGCGGGGCGGCTGTCCCTGAAGGTGAAGCTGGCGCGGCAGCTGAGCACGACGGCGGCGAGGCCGTTCTCCAAGCTGGTCAAGGTAAAGGGTGTGGGGGGGGTCACCGGTGCGGCGGGCGCCGGTACCCTGGCTTGGGGCCGCTTTCAGCGCCCGATCTCTCCGTCTCTCTCGCCCCCAGCCGCCTATCCAGGTGTACGGGCTGGAAGGGCGCTACGCCACCGCGCTGTACTCCGCCGCCAGCAAGCAGAAGAAGCTGGATCAGGTGGAGAAGGAGCTGAGCCGAGTGTGGGTAAGGTGTTTCCCCCCGCCCCCCAAAGCCTGCCTGTGCCCGAGCGGGCGCGGGGGAGGCAGCAGCGGGGCTGGGCCGCCGCCTCTCCTCAGCAGGGAGGTGGGCTCGGCGCTCGGGAGCTGTGGGGGTCCCACCGCCGGCTGGGCTGGCGTGTGTGCCGCCTGCCCTGCGCACCCGGCGATGAAGTTGCTGGGAAGGGATGCAGGAGGAGGGTCAGCTCTGAAAGAAACATACTGCAAGTGAGCTACAGCCGGGGCTGCCATTTCACTCCCGTCAGCTTCAGACCTCTTCATTCTTACTCGGGGAATGACCGTGTTGCCTGTTTTGGGTGGTTCGGTTAGGCCTTGTAATGCCTGGAGAACTCCTGGTCTTTATCATGTTGTTTGTTGATCCTCTTAGACTCTCCTGAAGGACCCCAAGCTATCCAGTGTTGTTATGAACCCTCATACCAAGAGCGCGGTTAAACAAAAAGCTGTGAATGATGCTTTAGCAAAAGAGAAGATGTCCCCTATTACTGTCAACCTGATGAGTGAGTAACCATTTGAATTCTGTACAAGACCAGTACTTATTTTTACTGGTATCTAACCCAGTCTGCTCCTAGTGGGTGCTTTAAACCCTTTCAATGCATCTGCCTCTTCCAGATTTGCTTGCTGAAAACGGTCGCTTGCGTTACACTCCAGACATCGTTTCTGCGTTTGGGAAGATCATGAGCGCATACCGAGGAGAAGTGCTGTGCACAGTCATCACTGCACAAGTGAGTTAGGAACCTCTAGATCAAGCTTAACAGGTGGCAGCGTAAGAGGCAAACTTCTTTAGCTTAATTTATGCTTATAAATATTTAAAGGATGGGTGTCAGGAGGATGGGACCACGCTTTTTTCAGTGGTGCCCAGGGACAGGACAAGGGGTAATGGGCATAGGAAATTCCACCTAAACATGAGAAGGAACTTTACTTTGAGGGTGGCAGAGCAGTGGCACAGGCTGCCCAGAGAGGTGGTGGAGTCTCCTTCTCTGGAGACATTCGAAACCTACCTGGATGTGTTCCTGGGCAGCCTGCTCTAGGTGACCCTGCTCTGGCAGCGGGGGTGGACTAGATGATGTCCCTTCCAACCCCTGTCATTCTGTGGTTCTGTGTGAATTTTGCTCTCTGTAGTTTAAGTACTTTCTATACGAGTAGCAAGGAAATATCTCACCTGTACCAAGATGGAAGTCTTTCTGCAAGTAGTTTTTTGATGTCAAACGATTATTGGTCAAAAATTAAACCTGTTCCTCCCATTTCAGCTTAACAAGCAACGTCTTTCCTTCCTATGTGTGAACCCAGTGGCTGATAAAAGTCAGCCTGGTCTGCAGATACAACTGCCCCGTTCTTATTTCTGTCACTGGGATCATACAGATAGGTCAGATGAGCTATTGGCGAGAGCAAGGCAGGTAACTTGACAGGACTGAGAATGGCTGTGGTGCTTGGTGCTTTACTTCATGGGGAGCAGCTACCTCATTCACCACCTGCAGTAAGCAGGACAAGTGGCTAACTCTGAAACAGCAGGAAGACTTTTTCAAATTTAGCAGATGGGCAAATCTGGCTGGTGCCCAGGAAGGTGAGAGGGAAGATGTAAACGTTAGTCTGGAGGCACGGTGCTTCTGGCACTTCAGTAACTTCTTTGTTAATGGATCCGTCCCCAGGTCTGGTCAGCTAGGTACGTAATGTAAATCCATAGCCCTTGGGTAGGGCTACAGAGAACTGCCTACCTGGACTAAATAAAGACACTCATCCTCTTCGGGTTGGCTGGTTCTCTGTAGGCCACAAGCACAGGTTGTCAGTCTAGTCGGTAGCCTTCAGGGACATGTGAACTCACAGGCCTGTGCAAACCTTTCCACAAGTTTTACTAAATATTTCATGTGTAAAGCTGCTTTCCTGCTGCTTCTTTGTTGTTGTTAGCAGTTTACGAGCCAAAAAAAACCTATTAAATAGAAATTATTTAAATAGCCATTAACGGAAAGCCACTACTCTTCGTTGAAGTGCCTTTTTGTTTCTGTCTCAGTGGTACCTGAGCAACTTGTAGGGGAAGCAAGGACAAATTCGCATTGTCTCTCCCACAGGGATGCAGAGTTCTCCTGTGGTGATGGAGAGAGGCGTACTTAGCCAGCAGTGTTCCGCAGGCCTGCAGCAGGGCTGGGAGCTCACTGCCAGTGACCCCAGTCCCTGCCCAGTACTTTACGTGAAACCATGTTTCTTCTCAAGCTGGTAATTTTAACAGTTAGAAACAGCAAAATTAATCTTTCCTCATACAGCCTGAACGCTGCTGTGAGGTAGAGCTCAAGGTTTTCTGTGAAGCGCTTGCTTTGGCACGTATGGATTCCTGATGCTTGCCATCTGAAGATGGCAGCATCAAACTTTTGCCGGGAATATATACACAAATAACACAGTGTTTCGTGAAAGTAGGAGGGCACAAAGTGACTGCTGTTTCTGTGCTGTCCTTTGGTTCCTGTCCAAGAAGGCTACTTAATCTGCCTTCCTGGTGGAAGTGTCCGTCTTTGTAAGAATCTGAACAGAAAATTTGGGTTCTCATTATATCATTTGAGTATGTTTAAGTCCTTTGTTTTCCTTGTTTTCTGTTGATATTTTTCAGCCATTGGATGATGCCAGCCTTACTGAGCTAAAAAGTGTTCTGAGTGGATTCATGGCTAAGGGAGAGGTCTTGAAGCTGGAGACTAAGGTCTGGATTTTTGATTTGTAAATGAAGTTCATGTTAAGCTTGACTTCTGTCTTTCTGATCTTAAAAAAAAATAATAACAACTTTACTGAATCCAGTTGCTATATCACATAGTTCTGTGTTTTTGTAGGCATGCTGATGCTTTAATTACCAAAATCTTAACTTTGGAATACAGTGACTACAAAGTTATCTTTAAAAAGGCTCTCTTAAAGGGTTTTGTTTTTTTTTACTAGTGTGAAAATTGTACACGAGGCTAACATTTTTCCTAATAGAATTTCTGTTCAATGTTTCTTCTTTAGACTGATCCGTCAATCCTTGGTGGCATGATTGTCAATATCGGGGAGAAGTACGTGGACATGTCAACAAAGTCAAAGATCCAGAAACTCACCAAAATCATGAGAGAGACTGTCTAGTAAGCTGTCCTAGTCATTCACAGCAAAACCTGTCAGATGGAAACAATAAAATTATTTCTTCTTGAACAGATGGTGTAAAGTATTTTGATTCAGAAACGCAGCACTGAGGGAGAGAGGTGATGAAGCTGCAGTGAGTTTCACTTAGGCCTCACCGAGCGTCTCATGACACAGCTTGAAAACCTAACTCACCGTGAATGCAGGTGGACCTTGGCCTGAAGGGAATGGAGAATAGTGCTCTAGGAGCTGATAAATGGGGTCCTGCTGCTGAGGTTCTCCCAGTCTCCAGAGAAAACTTTTGCGCAGGATATTGTCGGGGCGGCGGCGCAGCAGTCCTCTGCTGCACGTTTCTGTGTGTGGGAGGCATGAACGCTGGAGCTGCGACTGGTGGATTCTTTCATAAATACAACAGTGGCTGTTAAACAGTCAGTGCATTGTGCGTCAGGCCCAGTTTACTTCCATGCCTGTATCACTGGAGGGAGTTTTGTGTATCTCTTGAACTAAAATTGCCCTTTAAGAGCTTACTAGTGAGAGGCTAAGGTGTTTGTAAGAGAAAAATACACGAATGTTTGGAACGGGCCCGTAGTTCTCAACTAACGAGCACTACGGCAGTGTAGGCATGACCAGCTCTGTGTGCTTCCTGGCTAGCATTTGGACAGGAATTTGTAACTGTCCCACTTCTGCCTTGAAGTGCTGGGCCTCTTGGACAGGCTTGTAAAGGAGTGCAAAACGCCTGTTTCTCACTGTCGGTCTTTGGACAAGAACTGCTGTTTGACTTAATTTTGGATGAATACCGTTCCTGCAGGGATGGGGCAATGAACTGGCAGTGCTAGCTCGCTCCGGTTGGATTATTATTGAAACCTGTTAACCTGGCACATTTGTTTTTATTTTATTTTTTTAGAATATTCTTCATAAATAGAAGCAGTCCCTGCAGGGGGGAGATTATTTGGCCCTTTGCTTTCTCTGGTATTTGGCTCTGGGAGTACATTTCCCCCAGAGCTGCTGGCTGTACCTCCTGCCTGGAGGGGATGTAGGAGAAGTAAAGGCTGAGCTCAGCTTCTGGGACCAGAAGTGGTGGGAACAGCTGGGGGTGGAAAGGCCCTGAGGCAAAATAAAGTGCTGGTTCTGGGGGGTCTGGGAGCAGAGCAGCAGGGTGGGCTTCTGCTGGGGAAGGGGAGGGAGTGCTGAAGGGTGTGGGGTCAGTGACGAGGGTGGGTGGCCCCTGCTCAACTGGATTAACTTGGCCTGGACAAAAACAGCCCTAAACAGCTGTTGATGTGTTCCATCGCACCTACCTCTGCAGCGGCTGTGGTTTCCAAACCGGAGCTCTGGCTCCAGTGCTGTCCCCTTTGTGCCAACCCGGCCCCAAAACAGCTGGGGAAAAATAGTCATCCTCGAGGTGCAGGCGTCAGCGGGTGCTGAGATAGGCGAAGGGACCCGCTGCTAAACAGGAGGGTACCAAGGGTATTGCCCTTGGGGCAGCTGGCCAAAGTCAGTAATTATTAACAAAAATTAGGGCAGAGATCAGCGTGGGACTTCCCATACCCTCAGGCAGCAGAGCCATGGGCGGTGGGTGAGGTGCCTGGCCACACCGCAGGGTAATACCCACACGGTGATGGCACCTGGCCTGGCAAGCAACTGCCTTGGGCTGGGTTTGGATTTGTGGTGGGTTTTTTTGGGGGGGGAAGGAGTAGGGTGGGGTTGTTTTTTAATTATTATTTTTCGATAATTTCTTTTTGCTGTCTTACTGCAGATTGGGTCAATTCTCAATTTTCAAATGTGGAAAAAAGGCAAACAAGGTGTTAACAGAGATGGAACGTGGCATGTGTCAGGCACCAAACGCTCTAAGATATTCCTCCGCTGCTGGGTCTAGCACTTTGCTCGTACCTACGTAGTCCTATTGTCAAAAATCCCAACCTGAAGATTTACTTAATGTGTCTGACGCCATATCACTTCTTCAGCGCGTCTCAAGAATGTAACAGCACACAGTTAAACTTACTTAAAAAAAAAAACCAAACCAAAACTGGATTTATTCTTGCATAATTTCACTTGCACAACTACAGTCTCATCTGGGTCAAACAAATCGCACAGCCTAAAACCTTGTCGGCAGTTTCCACCTCGGTGGCCGCAGTCTGGGAAGCGGCACAATTCCTCAAACAGGTGAATACATTTTAAGGACTTTTGCTTAATTGGACCGTGTCTGTAAATAGAATTATTTAACCAAGAGCAGGTGAGGAAACAACACATTGAGAGCAACCCAAGTACAGTTGAAATCGTCTTATGCGAAACAGTGGTGTCTGATTCATAATTATTCATTATACCGATTAAGAATGCTTTAAAAAACCAAAAGAAACCAACTTCACAGTATCAGCGTTTTACTGTAGAATAGTTAGATGTGATGTAAATGAACAATACAAAATAATTCCATTTTCTCTGAAAAAAAGAAAAGTAACTTTTTCTCCTATTTGGCCAGATCTTGACATACACGTAACAGTTATTTTTATGATGCCTTTGTAATTTTTAGGATGTTATGAATACTACAGACAGTACAATACTTCCTTTTTTAAGAAAATAAATGAGGAGACTAATTGATATGACTTGTTTAGCAGCAAAAAGTGCACCAAAAGGTAACACCACCACCACCAGAGAGGGGGATTCCCCGATTCTAAGTATTAATATTGAAAGAAATACTATGGCTATCTTTTTTTTCCCCAACAATATAACGACAACGAAATAGAACTTACCCCTTACAGAATCTGCAAAGGCGGCTTGCCGGAATACTGAATTCCTTTTTGGCAACTTGAGGTCTGGGATAGGGTAATTCCACAAAGCCAAAGCCTTCCAGGAAAAACCTGCCCCGTGGAGGGGTTGACTTTGCCTTTTCCCTGTGGGTTGGGGGTTGTCTCGCCGTGGGGGGAGCCTGTACCTGCGGCGGGGGCTTGCTGCGGCCCTCGCCAAGGTGGGATGGATGCGGGGAGCACAAGAGGGTTGATGGAGGTCCCTCTACCCCAGCATGGCCTTTCAGATGGTGCTGCGCGGACACCCCAAGAGCAGCCCATCTGGGGGTGAGGGCGGTGGTGGTACAAACCCGGGAAAGCCTGGAAGAGGCGGTGAGACCGAGTGAGAGTGGAGGCAGAGGGTTGGCCAAGCAGCTGCACCAGCACCAGGAGGGTGCTACGGTCCTGCACCCAACCTTCTCCCTTCCTCCTGGCAAGAATGGGTCATACCATGGAGCACCCACCACAGCTGGGAGGGATTTCCTTTCCAAGCCATCACCCCATGGACGCCCACCCATGACTTTTTTTGGGAAGGGAGCAGAGATCCTGCTGCTCACCAAGCTCTTCTTTTTTAGCTCTGCCCCTATTTCTTCCCTTTTTTCCCCTGACTCCCTGGCATGCCAGCCCTCCCCTTTCACCTGCGCCCACCACGACGGGCAGGAGCTGCTGCCTGGGGGGTCTGACGGGGGGGCTCAGGCGAAGAACCAGCTCCCTTCACTTACACAACGCATTAAGATCCCAGAACCGACCACTAAATCCAGAGTCAAGGACACTCCTGCAGCTTTACAAGCAGCACAAGGCCTTCACCTACAGTCACAGCAGAACCTTTGACAACTATATCAAGCAACCAGGCAAGTTTAACTTATTCTTACCACCGGTCTTTATTTTTTTTTTTAAGTTAGGTCCTAAATATATTCTCCTATGTACAGAAAAATAATCTCCCAAGGACGGTCCTTATTTTAAAATACTGAAATGAAGAAACAAAACTGGATGCCTATGAACACTTTTCTGTTAGATTTACTCAGTATTTGACAACGACAACGTAGCTGGTTTTTTATGTTCTATATACAAATTATCACACATATATATATATATATATATAAAAGCGTGTATTTAACTATAGATACATCGATACGCGTGTAGGACAAGAGTGTTGGGGCTAAACAAACGCCAGGCTACCTGTGAAACGTACGTACAGAGCCAACCCCTCAAAGCTAAGGGGATTTAACCAGATTCCCAGCTTTTCTGTGTTTCAAGGGTTTTGACCACTGGATTTGAATAAACCGAAATATCCCAGTGGCAAACAGAGCAGTATGAAAGTAGACACCACTGTTGAAGTAAAAGTCTGTCCTTGTCCCATCTTAGTTTTGAAAATGTATTTAATAATATTACAAAAACTGCATTATCCACAATGTTACCCCCCTGCCCCAGCCCTACTCGCACGTAACAAAAAGTGATTTACTTATTTTCAAAGGCTAAAAAAAAGTTGTAAAATGAACATTTAAAAAGTTCCCTCATAAAAACTCGTGTCGAGAAAAATATCTAATAATTAAGCGCATCTAGAAAAAAAGTTCTGTAATTTATCAGTCGTTTGGCTTAGCGTCAGCTCAGCACCGCGCTCTGTCTTTCAAGGTGCCCAAGTCAGCTCACAGGCTGCGTGCAACCTCGCAGGCCTTTACAGACTGGCTTTTTACCAGCTCTATGCTTGGCAAGCCACTTGCTCTTTCCGAGGCCAAGGTCAGCCTAGTGGGTTTTTTTTTTTACTTTTACAGTGCTTCCAAACGTGTTACAATCTGTAAGTATATGAATCACGATTTGCCCGGTAAATACAATTCTGGTGAGTTTAGAGCCTAAAACCCCTTTTGGGAAGATAAGGAAGAAAAGAGATCCGGCTGCAAAGACTATAAACTACTTTGGTATTTTATCTTAATCTTGACTTTTTATTTGATGTCCTATTGCAGTCTCCCAGTCTTTACAGCACGCGAACCACCTTCATAATGTAGGCTCTCAATCATCGAAGCTTTTTTGAATGCCTCCATGCGTCCCCAGTATAGCACCTCAGGCACCCGGCTGGCTTTACGTACACCTTTGCACTGAATTGGGGCACGAATTAAAAAGTTCAGCATCTGCTGAAGTGCTTCGTGGAGCCAGGGGCCGCGGGGCTGCCGCAGAGATGGCAGCTGCCAGATGAGCTGTGGTGGAGATGCCTGGAAAGGAGCCTCTAAACCAGCGCTGTTTCACACAGCTGAGCTTCGGGCCGTGGGGTTAAAGGGAAAGAAAGAGCAATGCTTTCCAAAGGACTTAATTAATTACAGGACAGAAGCGCTGGTTTACTCACAAGATGTACGCAGAAGAAAAACGGCAATGGAGCAAGGCGGTGAGATGAGGTGAGATGCATTTTCCAGTCACCCACTGCGTCCATTCGTGCAACGCAGACAATGTTTGGCTTGGAGGGAGCCAACGGGCCCAGCAGGCAGGAAGAATCATGGCCAGGAGGGGACCTGGGTGATCTCAAACATGATCTTCAACCCCCCCCCGGCAATGAGCTGGAGCCTGTAGGCTCATAGCATGGGCAGCGGGAGCTCACAGGCTGGCACTGCTGGGAACGATGGCACGGGTGGGTGCTCAGGTGGACCTCTGAAGGGGAAGAGCTGAAACTGCTCTGGAGGTAATGATTTCCATCTGCATCCAACCAAGCACAGAGGAAAATGAGCTCAGGTGGTTTCCCCGAGAGGCATCTCTGAAGGGCCGACTCCTGGCCACAGGGAGAAAATGCTCTGGAGGCAGATGGACAAGACCAGGCTGATTCTTACTGGTAATCAGAACAATGATGGAGAGGTCCTGAATGCGGGTGACAGGACAGACATCCACCCTGCTGATGTGTAACAGCATCAGCGGCAAATACCTCACACAGCTCCAGCCTGGGGAAACAAGTCCTTTGAGAGACAAAAATCTGTCACGTTGATGCTGGCGCAGCAGATTCCCTGTGCGGAAAGGGCACGTACCCATGGAAAGGTACATATCTCCTGGATGGTCGTGAGAGCTGCCTGGAAGGCACCAGGAAAGCAAAGAGCCTGACAGCAACATTTACAAGCCCATGAAGTCCTTGTGAAAGCATCTTGAAACAACACAGAGCCTAAGCACCTCAGAGGTACGTCTCAGAAGGTAATTCCTGGAAAGCTGAGTGTAAGGGCTGTTAGAAACACTGGAAAAGCTCCACTTCTAGAAAAAAGTGCATGCAAGCTCCTGCAGAAATATAGAGCTGCACTAAACCCAGTGTGGTTCTCCCAGGCTGAGGACAAACACATGGTTTGTTATTAATCACTATTGTTACTATTACTATTATTATGGATGCTTGGGGTCCTGGATAATTGAAGTTCTGCTGTGAGGATGTGGATCTGATTTTAAACTAAACCCACTCAAAACAAAAAAAAACAGAAAGGAAAAAGATTCCTTTCTCTGAGGTATCATGTCCTGTCTGCAGCCACAACGTTGACGTTCTGCCTGTCCTCAGGTACCACTATCTCTCAGAATTCACATTAATAATTTTTAAAAGTGGTTCCCTTCCAGTTTCTGACCCATTAACTCAGTTCTAGTACAAGACTTAGAGCCCAGAAAGCACTAGAAAGAAATACCCCTCTCCCCTCTAAAATGAAAGTACATAAGGGAAGAACGCAATTCCCAGAATTAAAGCTTGGAAACCAAACCACTGGTTTGGTGGTGCAACTTTTTCCGTCGCATGTTTTCTTACAGCTGCGGATTTTGCTCTTTCTTCTCTTAGGGTTTTTTTCTCCCAGTCGATCCAAAGCAAGACCACGGTTCCAATGCAGGCAGTGAACGCATTGAAAAGTCACAGTATTATTTTTAGAAAGGCCTGACTGCCAGCCAAGGAGTTTGATGCTGACAAATTACTTCTAAGCAAATGGTCTGCTCCGATAAAGCGGAGCGTGCTAAAAAGGTAGAAATGAAACCCCATTTTGAGAGCCAGTCCCAGTGGCCCACGTACCAGTTCTACCTCACCGGCGCTTCATTTTAAGGCTGAGTAATGGAGAGACCTTGTACTCAGCCTCTCTTCAAGGATGAATTCTACCAGCGCAAATGCAGCCAGCCAGTCTCAGAGCTCCACAATACGCAGGTTTACAACCTCTGCGTTTTAGTGGCGACGCTTATTTGCGTGAATCCGCTCTTTCAATCCAAAATGCGATCAAGTATTATCTGGCCTTTGATTTTGTCGTTGGGGTGGTTCCGCGTAACACTAGGAAAAGTTTACACGCGTCTTGATGGGTCCGGAAAGGGACCTGTGAGCTAAGGTGTGCTATTTTACGAAGATAACCAGAGATCAATAACTAGGGTCTGAAAAATAGGGTCTACATAAATACAGGTATTCACTGCCGGTAGCACAGACGAGCAGAGCTTGGCCTGGCAGCCAGCACATGGCGCTCCTAAGAGGACGGCTCGTTGTGGTAATGCCAGCTGACTTTCTAAATACACAAAGAGATACCTAACTCCCAAGGTATCGCTGCGTGCCTCTCCCTTCCCCCAACTCTTCAGAACACAGGTGGGATTTAAACAAGCCCATGAGAACTTGCTGTTTGCTCTATGGAAGCACTGGCAGGCATACAGCTAATGAGCCTCTTCCTTCAGTAAAAGGCCTGAGCTTTTACAGCACGAAGTCCCGGGTGAGCAGGAAGGTCTATGCAGCCACGGTGGGTAGAAAAGCAGAAACCTGCAATCCGCACAGCGAACGCAAAGTGATGCGCAAGACTGTAGCATCCCTGAGCGGGGAAAACCAGGCAAGAGACAATGGGTTCCTAAGAACCTTTGGCTAACCCTGACGGAAAGCAGTTCCATCTAGGAAAGCCAACGGTGCCAAATATCCTACAGAGCACTGAGGGCGAGCAAGCAGGAAAATAGCGACATCCCGATGCACAGTCAGCTGGCTCTAAGGGAGCCACACTCTGTCCTCAATGCACAGGGATTAGGACAAGCGTCCTCTTTAGGATTATAGACCGATTATGAGGGATTCGTTAGATATCTGTGAGCCGAACCCCAGCCTTTCATCATCATAATGTTTGCCTAACTCCGATTGACATTAACGGGAGTTAAACATTGCTGTGCATCGAGGGTGAGTGGGCAATCGCAAGCGATGGCGGTCCGGAAGGTGCTCAGTTCTGTTACAATTCCCCAAGATGGGGCAATCATATACGCCCACGAAAAGGATCGCCCACGAAAAGGATCGCAATCCAAGAGGAGCCCCTGCAGCTAAGGGTCCCCCGCTTCCGACACCAGTTGGGTCTCAGAGGAAGGTGCAGCTCCTTGAGGCTCCCTTCGAATGCCTGGCCAGGATTTCTGCATTACACCCACGGTCTTTTTTTGTCCTGTTTGTCTATTTAGTTGTTACTATAATCCATGCTGGTGAAATGATACCATAAAAATGTGATGCTACTTTTTGAACACTGAAATGAATGTTCACCGTATTTGCAGCTACTGAGTAAAATTAGGACAGCGATAAAAGGTTAGACAATGACATTTAATGTTACTCCATTAATAGATTTTATCACTTTTTTTTATCCTACCACAACAATGTGTATTTTCATATACATTATATTTAATAAAATGTATTGATATGGAATTAGGAAAGCATGGGTTTAGTACTATTTACATATTTTAATTGAAACAATTTTCTTAACAACATTGAAAAATAGAAACTTAAAGTTCTCTTAATCGTGTTTTCAGCCAGTTAGTGGTAAACAAATGCATGCCTAGGAAGTTAAACTCCCTCTAAAACGTGGTCAGTTGAAAGTTTCTAACTAAAGTGTGTATCTCTGTTTTGTTTCAAAAAATACATAAGTATGTCTGTCATTTCTGATACAAAATTCTACACTATCTTCAATAAATAAATAATAAAGCGATTCTGAAAAGTATGAAATGTAAACTTTGTCGTCCCTCCAACATACATATTTTTTTTTTTTCCCATTGCTTGAAACATTACAGTGGTCTTGTAGGAAATTATAGTACACAGACACTTCCCAGCACAGTTTACACTTATTACCATACTGTATCTACCTATCCGTTATGAATATATCCTAATTTCCTAATGGAAATCAATAAGACTTGTAGTGCTAGAGAACACCGCCTATACAGGAAAGGTGGAAACCAGTACTGAAAGGACATGCAAGGAACACCAAAACCTAACAACAGGCTCCACAAGAACGTTCACATGCTAATGAAACAGGCTGACACCTCCCATTCGGAAATAAAGTCCTTACAAAAATACCAGTGTATGCATGATAGGTCATGAACAAAGAGGAATTTTACTCTTAGGGGCCTATTCTCTCTCGGGTCCAGACTCGGCAAAGCACTTACGCGTGTTCTCAAGGGAAACAAGACGTATGTGCACACTTAGAGCTGGGTGCTTTGCCAAACGGGGAAAGTTTGCTGGATGTGGGGCCGCACGTGTGTATTCGTAGAGTGAAATGGATACATAAGCCCTGGCATTCCCCCAGATGACAAGGCTTTTACTTTGGGGTTACCCACTCTGCACCATCACAAGCATCCAGTACCGCTGCCACCGAACCTGCCATCACCCCGGCTTGCCACGAACACCTTCGTGAGCTACAGTGTGCCGCTGCCCTGAATTCCGTAACACCATGTCAAACACAGTTAGGCACGGCACCGTTTAATACCCAGTCACCACTGATTGCTTTGCAAACTAGATTCTGTGGGGTAGAAATTAGCTTCCTGAGCTAGAGTCGTGATTTTTTTTTTTTCTCCCCCGCTGCGGGTGACAGATCATCCATCTGCAGTCACACGATCGAGCAGCAGTAGTAAAGTAGCATCAAAGTGGTATAGCACAACCTTCAGCAGGGCGCTGCGTTTAATCCTTCGCTTACTGTTCGAACACTTACAGTCCTATAGAAAGCCGCAACTTCCCAAGGTACCGAGTGGGTGGAATCTTCTGGCGTGCAATTCATCTCTGTGCAGAAGGCCCGTACATAATTTATTTTCAGGGGCAACATGAGTCATGAAGTGGTATGTTAATAGAATCTTCTCTGTTTATAGATATAGACTATTTATTTTCTAAGTCTTTTCAGTACCGTCATGAAGATCTTCAAAGATCTTCTTACTGCGTAACTGCTCCTTCCATTCACGTTACACTTACACACAACTTTGCTGAGCAATAGGCACAGAATTCCTTAAGGGGGAAAACCCTGCAGAAAGCCTCCAAAACGTACCAACATTGCCTTCTTCATGTAAATTAAAGACTAGGGTAACTGGAGCAAGCGCAGCAACCTATGCGGTTTGCCAGCCTTTCAGACTGGAGCACAAGGAACAACTAGGTTATTTCATAAACCCAGGAAACTAACCTCAAGTTCCACATAGAGAAATCGACGGAGATCTCCTCACTAAATTGGGATTCATTTTTCAGTGAGAATTATCAAGGCACAAAGATGCTCCTGTTTGCTTTGATAACCCTCTTACGTGTGAAGGGCAAGCAGTAGTTTCATATCACACCAATAAGGATTTTGCTTCTGCAGACACCTATTGCAGTGAACTCAGACTGAAATAAAGCATCGGTCCCTTTCCTTCTAAGGCTCATCGAACAATTGCAGGTCTAGTCGGACGACTATCTCTCCTGTTGGGACTTCATGCAGAAGGAGACACTTTGTAACTGGTCCCTTTGACCCCTGATCCTTCTTAATGTCTGCCACACGGATCTCTGTTCTGCCCAAAAAGTCTGAAATGCAAAAAGACAGCATGCTCAGAAATGACACGACTGTTTTACGTTGCAATAAGATGCTAATTTGCAGAAGGACCTAAGCTTCCATCTGCACACAACAAAAGAAGAAAACAAGTCTTCGGTCCAACTATATTTTTGGAGTTGAAGAAGGCCAAAGGCTGCTGATCTGCATAGAAGAGGATTTTAGCTGGATCATATTAGACAGCAGCAGCATTAAAAATAAATGGCCCCATAAGCAGAAAAATCCACTATGTAATTCACAGCTGCCTTGCTTCAGTAGCTTATTTATTTTATGATATTTTAGAAAAAAGGCCAAAGGCCGCTGCACAGTTCACAGTGAGCGTGAAGCCCTCTGGAGATGATAGAGCCAAGGAGCGCATCACACCAGCGACAAGGTCAATGGGCCAGCTGGTGCTGGCCACATGAATGACAGCCCTATCCGAATATTTCCTGAGAGATCATGACTCCAAAATACACTCTTCAATGCTCCGTACGTTTATCCCAGGTTATTAAATAAGAATGGGCTAGGAATCCTGGGTTCATTTCTGTCGCTGTTATTGCATATTACAGGAACTTAAAGAGACATTTCTCTTCCTCCCGCATTAATCTATCCATTTTCAAACAGCATCCAGAGTTTTTTAAAGACTTAGCAGAATTGCAAACCACACTTTAGTTGTTGTCAAGTTGCACAAGAAAGGAAACCCCCCCAAAAAACAGAGACAGGTTGATTCTTTTTGCATGACTCCGCTGGGGAGCAATGGTGAGTTAGGGGCTCCTGATATGCAAAGGGGTTCAATATCGGGGTTGGATATTTTGGTTACAGGCCCCTTCCAACCCAAACCATTCTCTATGATTTACCTCATCAGGCATATACCTCTTCAAAACGGGAGATTTGAAAATACCCTTGGAAGGGCGGCAGCCCCCTACGTACCATCTGGGGAGAACTGGTCCCTCTCGAACACCGTAATGCAGAGCACGTCCTGCTCGAGGTCTTTGATAAAGAACTGGCAGTTGGAGTTCCACTTCGGGTTGAGGGTGTCCTGTATCGTCTTGGTAATGTGGCACTGAGAGCCCATCGTCACCTCACAGTACGGATTACTCTTTCCTGGGAAGACGGAAATGAAAAAAAAAAAGAGAAATGGTGTTTTTAGGTGTGTGATCTTCTTCCTAAATGTCCTTTTACTCCTACAGCCAATGGATGGGGGAAAGACTGTGGCCTCGCTGCCATTACAATGAACAGGGACGCAGTTGTTCAAGGCGCTGAGCACCTTCCACTCTTCATTTCAGGACTTTGTGGCTTATGATCTCTTATGATATGGCTTAGGTGGTGGAAACTAAGTTTGTCTGAAAGAAATGCTTAAGTGCAGTGCTGACTGCTACCGAACTGCACAAAATGACTTTGGCATATTTTAAGCTCTTTAAAATGGCTTCATTGAACAAAACCATGTTTTGGACAGAACCTCCTTCAAAGTTGTCTGACGAATAGGAATGTCTTCTTCATAGAGCACATTATGGAAAACGCAAGGCACTTACCATGGGACCTGCAAGGTTTTAGTTCAATGCCTTCAACAATATTCACCATCAACCTCCCAATGCCTGTTGCTCTTTGCGAGCGAACTGTGGTGAAACAGAAGAGGAGAGAGAAAAGTCATTAACGTGTTTTCCTGCCCACAGACTTTTCCACAAAATATGAGACCCCTGCATCCCATGCTGTACCTAAGTAGGCTTTTTCTCTCTTCTTCTTTTCGGTCTCTATGTAAAGTTCTGAAGCAGCTTTGATCTTCTGAACCCAGGCAGTCCTTCAGAAGGAAACGGAAAAAAATGTTGCAAAATACCATTTCCATTTTTGCTCCCTGGAGCACAGCGGACAAAAGTAAATCCGGCCCTCCTTCCCAACCAAGGCCCTGGCCCCATCACAGGCTCTGCTACACTGAAGCTGTGTGCCTGGGAGAGATCCTACGGGAATTTATAGCACCTGCAGAAACTTAACCATCCCAAGCTAGCAGATCCCACCACACAAAGAAAACTCAAGAGAATGACAAGCAGGAGGGACTTGGTGAGAAACCAAAAGGTATAGATAACAGGTTTGCTTTCACCAAGCTTTTTGCTTTATTGTAATAAACTAACTTCTTATAGCAGAAGATACAAGACAGCTATGTCTTGATCCTAGAGGTTTCCTACCAAAATCCTTCTAAGCCTCAGGACACATGAAGCATAACTCAGGAAATACACTGATGATGAATGACCGTGGTTCCCTACAGGCCCTTCTGGGAAATCATTTCATATTTAAGAGACCGAGTGGAAAGACTGACAGAGAAAAAGTATAGAAGAAGGGGTCCCATGGGACCGCAAGGGCTTAGAAGAATTGCTGTGACATACGAGGGAACCTGAGACCTGAGTCAAGGCAAAATGAGAGAATCTAGAAGTGGTGGATCCATTTCTGATCCTGAAATGAAGAGCTGCTGCTCTACAGGGCATTGCAGCCACTTACACAGATTTGGGTCTGAACACTCACCTGCATTCTGCACAGAAAGCTGTTTAAGAAAACACCTAAGGACAATTCTGCCTCCCAGCTCAGCCCTAAATGGTGAACAGCAGCTTCAGAAGTATACCAAGCCTTTGATCCACACAGGTCTTTTAAGATTAAATAGGCAAATTAATCACTTGTTGATGCTAATGTTGCTCTTAGTTAAAAGCAAGTGAATGATGAAAACCTGGAGGTATCTCACCTAAAATGCTGCGTTTATTTAGTAAGCAATTCTAGCATAAAAGAAAGTCAAAGGCTGTATCCCGTATAAGTAAAGGCATTTGACTAGAGCGCCCAGATTTGGACAGCAGTTCCCATGAGTTCTCTCTATGATGCCTGGAGAGAGGCAGGCACCTCCAGAGGGCGTTCAATATGTGAAGATCCTTCCACTGTCTCCAACCGCCTCCTTCCACTGACAGTTCAGCGTAGGGCGCCTAAGCATCTCACTGAAGTTCCTTGAGCTGGGTAGGATGAATGCGGTGCAGAGTTTAGATGTTTCTGACTTATCCCTGTGAGTGCTCTGACACAGAACAGGTAATTATCACTACAGTCTGATTTGCGCAACAGATCCTAAGTTGAAAAGGCCGTGTCAATTTTCGTCACCAAGGGTCTAACCACGATGCTCATGCATTCTGTGGCATGGAGGGACAGACAACATCCCAAAGGACAAAGGGAATCCATAAAAGTATGATCTTTTGCAAGAAAAACTACGTGTATAAATAATAATGAATAACACTGTCAGGCAGGCAGGGAGCAAAGACGTTTTACACATTTTTCTGCATCAGAATTTTTAGGGGCCATACATTTGCAAACTGGCATAATGCCACGTCTATCCTATGGTTGTGGTTTTTTCTGTACTTTCAGGTTTCATTTTTTAACAGAAGTTATCTTTCAAGACCTTGCATTTGTGCAAAGAAACCTCTTCCATGTGAGTGAGTGTAATGCTGTCTCTGTAAGCTTGCCAGAGACAAAAATCACCAGCTGAGGTTTTGGGGTTGCCATTCTTTTGACTGTTTCAGTCTGAACTGAACCAGGTTAAAACTAACTGGGTTTTGTTTGGTAGGCTTTTGCTTCAAGTTGTAATTCTGACCTGTTTCTCAATCTCATTCAACATACGGCCATACAAATGCTTGCACTGGCTGGCACAAACAAATGGACGTTAAGAGAAGAAGGTAGGATTGCATCTTTTGCCTACCTTATTCTAACGTAAAATGTTGTGAAATATGGCCTGTACATCAGCCCTCCTAGGCATTTCACTGTTGGTCTTACTGGAATTCAGGAAACATCTTTCGTTTTCCCTTCTTTTCATATATTGACTATCACGATAATCTCGAGCAGAAGGCATTCTCCAGTCACGTAAGATAAACTGCTCGGAGACTGCTATACATGTGTACATCAAATACATTCACACCCGACTTTCCAAATTCAGTACTAACGCAGCCTGCGCAGGTACTTACCTTTCATTAATGCTCTCAGCCCGGAGTGTATAGACTCTGTCAATGTGGGAGATGTGGAAGATGGGCTCATCTCCAGAAGGGTCTGTGGGTAATTTTACTAGTACCTCATTTAGAAAAATGGGCTGTAAAACATTAGGCAAAGCTAGAGTTCTACCGCACAGTATCTGAATAGACGCATTCAACACAGAGCAATTTACAACAGATTTCTTTTGCGCCTCCATATCTTTCCCCTTCTGCCTGCCTCCCATCTATCTTCAGATATGTCATTTTTGGAATTTTCTTATTGTCAAAGATGTAGGTGCCTCCAGAGTCTGGGAACACTTCTCTTGAAGTAAGCAAGCAGTCCCATGAAGCGCAGCAATCTCTGCTTTCCCACAAAGAGCAGCAAACGCTGCTCTCCCCATCACTCCCCGAGACATGTGATCTCTGTTGGAGAGGCAGTTTTAGCAAAACTTCAAAAGCACCTCTTCTTATCTCACTAAGGCAAACAACCTGCTTTCTCACCATCAGTCCCTGGAGTCCCCAGCATATGCCAAAGCTTTCAAACCTCTTCTATATAAAGGCTATTGCCTGCGCGTCCAGTATGGGAGCTGCTGCCTGCTATACGCACTGTTAGCAGCTCAGTTATATCTTAGTCACCATTAGTTCATCTTAGTCACCACTTAGTTATCCGAGTCACCATTTAAGAGTGGTACTTACAGTTTTGTACATTTTGTATTGCAGATTAGACTTGGGGCTGAAGACTTTGTCTGTGCCAGAAGAGCCAAGAGGTTTTATGATCTGAGTGAGGAGGAGGAAATCGTTGAAGAGAAAGCCGTACAGTTCCTTGTTACTCTTGGCTTTATAGAGTTTCCCACTGTGCAGAAACTTGCGTGGTCCCAAGCAGTTTGTAACAGAATTAAATACGAGTTGCTGCGAAAAGTAGAAGAAGAACAACAACGCACTGTATAAAGTAAAACAATCGAGGTTCCCCTGAAAGAGATCAAATATAGTTTTGAGTCCTGACATTGGTTTTAATTTGTGTCACAGGGATGACGAGCAATGTCTCTGTCTTGTGCATGATAAGCAGTGCAAGTTACAGAAATGCTACATGAAAATTAACTTTAAGGCAGCCCATCAGTTGCAGGGGGCATGGCCTGGACAGGCAGAGAAAAGTCAAAAGCATTTGTGCCTCCTTTTGAGTTTCTCTGCCACGCGCATGCATCTCTGTGAGTGGAACGGAGCTGATGATGACTTGTCCTGGATTATAGAACCATAGCATCGCCTAGGTTGGAAGGGACCTTTCAGACCATCTAGTCCAACCATTAACCCGACACTGACAAAACCCATCACTAACCATAACTCTAAGCACTATGTCTACCCGTCTTTTAAATACCTCCAGGGATGGTTATGCAAATGGTCTCTCCAAATGCTGAGCTTTCTTAACAAGGCCTGGATTTCTGAATTGTGTTTGGAACTGGCAGAATTTAAGACTCATCCGGAGGTTGTTACCAGATGAGTAGCAGCTTGCCCGTTCCTAAAGTGTCATTTTCAGGTTTATTTTCGCTTGGTGTTCTTGCCCTCCTAGTTGGCCAGGTAGCTTGATCTGGAGTAGCTCCTTTTACAGATCAGAAACTTCTCGGTCAGAAAAGGGGAAGGCCGGACCACTCCTTGCCACTGATTCAAGGCTGCTGCTAGTGGCATCACCATGTCAGCAAGCAGCCAGTTGGTCTTTCAGGTAATATTTTTGGCATTCTAGAGCCAGGCATCATGTACAGAAGATAAATGCAGCCATCTTCCTTCAGGGAGTATTTATAAGACAGCTGAATGTGACTTTGACCCTTCTGAAATTGTCATACCTGTCTTTCCAAAACAATTAGATTTCATAAGATGAAACACAATGTTTTCCGGTTTATAATCCAATCAGTGCTTCTTTTTTTTTTTTTTAAATTTTCTAGAACAGAACTCTTAATGCATATTTTGAAAACCAAGTTGTGATCTGTCTGCCTCTATTATTTTTACCAATAATAGGGAGGCCAGCAAAATATCCTCCATCCTTTTGCAGGATATACTGACACAATTATTTTCTTTATAGTTTCAGTAGAGAAGATTAGCATGTTACCTTAAAAAATAGTATGCAATGGTAGGTAGTGATTCTCTCTGTAAAGTCTTGAGAGAGGCTTGATCAGTGTTCTTGAGTTTCCAAAATGCATACAAAGTTTTATCACAAAAAAAAAAAAAAATCTGTGATGAAAGCACTCCAGGATGGTCAGGTATAGCTTCAGGACGAGATACAGCAGTACAATAACCGCTGTATTATAAAGAGCTATGAAACCGGAAAGTTGTGGTTGAAAATTGCGGCACTGAACCTGGCACTGGTCCAGCAGCAGGCAACAAAAGCAGCATTTATCATATAGAAGGCAATAACACCAGCAGCAAAAAAAGGATTACGTGCAGGAGTGAAAAGGAGCCAAAGAAAGATGAAAACAAAGGACTGAAGATTATATGACTTGATTAATTACACCATTTGTCCCCTGATGCAGTGCCGTAAGTGAGCCATGGTTTCTTCCCGACCGGTGAAGAAGCATACCCACATTTGCATTACTCTAGACAGAACATTTTTTTTACCTCCGACAGGCCTTCACACTGAACATGAGCCTGGATCCACTCCAGCCTATCTGAATTTTCCTTCTCCCGCACACCTTCATTTACTTGAGAACATAATTCTTCTGCTTTCTCAAGAGCATGCTTCAAGTGACTGTGGTCTGGGTGGTTTTCAGGAGTGTTTTCTATTATCTACAGATAAATAAAATACATTAGCCTTTTCTGTTATCTGCAGTTAAAATGTATTTATAGTACACTTCTCTTTTATTTCTTTACTTTCATCAGAGCCAGCCAGTACGTTTCAAATTTCTTTTCCACCTTGACAAACATGAAAAATAGGAAACAAACTCACAGTCTGTTTCCGAGTAGCTGAAGTGAATGCCCGCCTGCAGAGCCTTTACATCAGTACGCTGCTCACTCTCCTGACATAACTATGCAAATTCCAGCCACATGCGGAAATACACCCACGACTGTTTAAGGACTCTCTTAAATGCCAACATCCAATTTATAGTTCTTCCCTGCGAAAGTCTTGGGCCAAGTTCAATAACATTATTCAGGATGGTAAGCGTTAGGCAACAAATGAAAGTTAGGAAAGGGTTGTAAGTCATCCGTCAACGTAAGCTGCGCAGTAAGGTAACTTGAAACAATTTGGCGTTCAGGCTCGCACACTGAATGTCATTTACGAGACTATGGAGGAGGGAACGGCACTGTGGAAAATGGCAAAGATGAGCGTAAGATTGACTCGTTACTCCTGTTATCTGAATTTTAAAGTTTTCATTCAGCATTTACTCCCGTCCGGTTCTTTGTGTGCAAGTTTCACCTCTGTTTCTAGTGGAAATCCAGAGTCATTTTGCTGAAGCCAAATGAGTTACTACCACATCTGCTCTAGTGTGATCAAATATAAAAGCATACCCCATGTTCCCTCGCACATCAGATACCTAACAATGATAAAGCTGGAGACAAATAAGGAAACTTCCCTGTAACTAAGCTATAAGCAAAGCAGCATCAAAAACATCATCTTGCAAAAGAACGTACATTTTTAATTATTAGTGGGTATCTTGTTACCCGTTGCATAGGCTTTAGTAGAAAACTTGATAGTGGCATTCCTTTACAGCGAGGATCCATTGCTAACCTCTGAAACATTAGAGAGGTAAAATGGTGTTAGTCAGTTTGTTTAAAACCCTGCAAAATGAGCTCCTCCAAGAAAAAAAAAAAAAAGGTAAGGCAACAAATGAACACCAGGCCTCAGCTGAATCTGTTCTTAGATCACAAGCGATATCAGTGCAGTAGAATTTCCTGTATTTTTTACAAGATATTCTTCACTGCCTTTCCCGTACAAGAGAAGGGCCTCTTCTTACTGTCCCAGCATTTTACAGCAAAACGATTATTAAACAAAGTCTTTTATGGCTCTGTAGTCGTTTGAAAAAGTATATTATTTAAACGAAAACATGTACTCCTTCAATGAGTCTGAAGATTCTTCATTCTAGCCCAACACAGAGCACTATTTGAGGCTATGTTTTGCAAATAAGCAAAATGATGAGCTAAATTTACGGTGTCCAAAATTCAGGGTGATTGCTTCTTTTCTTACTTTAACAAACTCCTTGAACTCGGGGACTTCATCTGTCTTCTGCTGGATGAGCGCTGCCCCATTGAGCTGGCAGCTGCAGAACCGAATGTAAGGCTGCATGTGTGGCAGCTGAGCCGTCAGTATGTCTCCGATCATCTTCACTGGCATCTTCTCTCCAGACATCTTCTTACGCACACGCAAAGCCCTAAACATGGAAAGGTCACGTGTGTTTTATAAGCAGACCGCTATAGAATGACTCCTCATTGATGAAATAAATGGTTTGATTCTTATTCGTTATTGAAATAGAGACACCCCTGAATATTAAATAGATCAGCCACAAGATTTATTGCATATTCTAAGAATACAGTAATCAAGATTGCACCCTCAGCCAATAACATTTTTCCCTCTTGTGGTAACCAAACTGTTATTTGACATTAACTTAACGCAATGCCAGATCAGATATAATATAAAAAGGAATGTAATTTCCTTTTCTATTAGTTTAGAGAGTAACAGACATGCTCGTGAATGAGGGATAAAAACCTTACCACTACTTTAAGGTTAAAGCCACTTCTAGTTTTAGCCTGGTTTCCTAAGGAAAGGATATCTATTGTCACTGAGTTGCCTGCATTTGTTCTATCACTATCATAACTTTTCAACTTGTGGGGCATTTTCAAACACATTTTATAAAAAAGGAGATATCTCAAAGTTACAGACTCGATGATCTTAAGGGTCTTTTCCAACCTAAATGGTTATAAAATTCCCGTAAGTTCAATGAAAATTAACAGCTCAGTAGGGAAAAAAGCAAGTTTATTAGTCCTCTTGCTTATGAAGATACAGGTTTAACTCAATCCTTACTCAGTTTCTCTGGCAATGACCAGAGGAGCAGCCTGCATGCACGTGCCTCCAAATGAGCCACAGCATTTACTGCGTCTCGCTGAAGCAGTAGGGACGGGTGAGAAGGATGCAAGTGGGAAGACTGCATCCATCAGAGGCCACAGAGAATGACAGGAGAAATAAAGGTACTTGCACGGCGTGGAGTTTCATGGCAGACAGCTGGAGACTTTGGAAGGAAGGGTGCAGGGTACACTGGACACAAATCCCTAGGAAACCAGGCTTTGTTGGCTCCACTTCTCACTAAACAACTCATTCGGGTGCTATAAGCCTACAATAACTGAAGGAACGCATCAGCTAACTCAGAATAAGGGAGGCAGAGGTTGCCATGCCTTGTTTTGCATTCACGGATAATAGGACCGGAACTGGGTATGGGCTGTGACAGAGGAAGTAAAGGTCTACGATGGGACTGCAGGTAGCCTTGACAGGCGCTACTCTTCAAGAGAGGTTGATCTTGCCTTCTGGAGCACACGTACACCAAGAGCAAAGTAAGCGCAAACACTTACTCAGCAAAGAACTGATGGATTTTTCTCCACAACAACAATAAGTCATAGCACACACTGTTAATATTTTGCTTTTTCCAACAAGTGAAAAAGCATGGCCCTTTTGGTTACTGCTTGCTTAAGCGGCAAATATTTTCATGCAGCTAAAAGGAGAAGCAGGGGGAGAGGCCCACGATTTTGTTATTGCTAAGTATGGGGGAAAAAAACTTACTTCAGTAGTTTTATATTGCACATAATCAGCTCCTTCCAATTAACAAAAATCATAGCAACTTCTTTTTCTGTTAGCAGCTCAGATTCCATTAGTGGTTTCTGGAAGATCTACAGATTCAGAAAATTAAGCAATTTAGAAAGTATATGGTAAATATACTTACTTATTACATCAGTCTTAGTTAAGACTGATGTTGCTCATTTCCTTAGTCTGGAGGTGAGAAAACTTCACATCAGAGTAGCACTTGACACTCAGCGGAACAGACTTCAAACACGCGCTGTGCCCTAGAGATCCACAGTGTTCCCTGATAATAGGTTTGTCAGCAGCGTATGGCTTTAAGAGAGAATACTCTAAATTTGTGTTGGTGGTATTGATTATGACCTGGATAATGTGTTTAAAACTTAGGAATTTTAGTCAGGGGTATCCTGCAAAACATCCCAGGATCACTTTGATAATACAACTTAAAGTACATTTTACGTTGGACTCTTGTATGGAAGTCCTGATTTATGTTATAGTGTCTCAGGTTTGCATATCTTGACCTCTTTTTCAAAAAAGGGCCTTCCCTCTCTGTCAAAAGAATTGTCTAAGTCAGTTGCCTGTACTAATTCCCTTTTTTTCCACATAAGAGATGCACCTTATAACATTTAAAGAAAATCACAGAAAGTGATAACTGAGTGCCACTGTGAATGTGGAAACTGGCACATAAAGTGCTTCAAGCTTTAAGATCTTATACACGAGAAATAAATATTCAAAATCAGGGCAAAAAGGGTTCACTAGAATGATACTTTAAACATCAGCGTTTTGGTGACAGCAACACAAGGGCTTAACATTAGTTGCACCCACACCCATACATGCATGCATATATCTATAGATATAGATATATAGATGAAAATTTTATAGAGATCATCCCTAGGAAACCAAACACCGCAGTGACACAAAGTGAGTTTGCACACTGAAATTATTGATTTACTTCAAAAAAAAAAGAGTGATTAAAACCTGCTCCTAAAGCTGCTGTGCCATCTTACCTCTGTGACCAACTGCAGATCATTCACATAGTTCTCTTCTGTGACAATGAGCTCATGGATGTAGCCCTGCCTTTTTCTTTCCGTAGGTGTCAACATATCCAGAAGATGCAAGTCGGCACACCCTGGAAAACATAAAAGGATCCTGGATTTTACTTACAGTCATTTGCAAATTGATTCAGACTTGTAGCAGTTCAAATAACACTTAATGAACGGTAACTACTGCCTGTTTGGTTCGCTTAATCATTATTCACGTGTAATGGCACAACGTTATCAACGCTCCATCTCTTAGTGACTCAAAACATTGTATTTAACACACTAAAAAAAAAAATCAATCATCAAGGCCGTTACTAAGTGATGACTTTTCTCTGGTGGACAAGCTTAAAAGTCCCCCTCACCACTACCTGCTCTTTTCCAACCTCACTCCGAAGTTCACCGTGCCCTGGAGTTGTGTCATTCAACCGGAGCCACACTGTAAAACAAATTCCCAAAGGGACGGCTCTTAATAAAAAAGGGGGCAAAGACTTCATGTGGTATTACTGCCAAAGAAAATGTAGAGATATTGTAAAAGGGAACAGAATTAGGAGAGAGTGCTACAGTGACCTTTAGGGTCTGATGGGCACTTTGGAATTTCAGCTTATTTATACTCCAAATTCCAGGTCAGCCTTTATCCTTCTAGTCAAAGTAGGCATCCTAATCAAGAAGGTCCTGCAGAGCTTATTTACCTCTTTGCACTTCAATTAAAATTTGCTTCCAAATTTTGAAGGACGTGAGCCAGAACACATGAAGGTTAGTGGAGATCGCTCCACAGGTTTCTCTGATTTATAGGCCAAGCCAAAGGGCTTTATTATTGTTCTCCTTTATTTTCAAATGCATGGGGAAAGTTTGTAACTAAGAACTCATCTTCCATCAGTTTTGTCCTTTAATTTTTGCAAACCATCTCCCTTGTGTTTATCCTATGTAGATGCTAGAGCTTTTGTCTAAATTCTAGAATCTCAAATTTTATTTTCTATTCAGAATTAGAACAGAACGTTTCATTACAATTTTTTCTGGAAGCCAATACTTTTCAGCTGAGGTTAATTAAATTCTGAGACTGTCAACAGAATGTTTTCTTCCAGTTTCACTTTTAACGCTACTTTTCTTACTTTTCTGCGTAACATAAAATGCATTTCAAAAAGCAAAGGTAAGGTGTTTTCAAACAGGTTGAAAACATTTTGCTTTAAAAATGCATCATTTACAACTATTTCTACACAATCAAATTTCTTCAGTTTAATTCTTTCCCCTACACCCCAGTTAAATATGGGCAAATTCTCTATTGAAATCGCCCCATTGAAACAAACCTTCCCTATGGAAAAAGTTCTGACAGAAAAATATTCAAGGGGATCTTCACTTCATGGAGTTTCAAATGGTCAAGGCTTTTTTTTTACGTTGTTCACCAGCATCGACAATGAGACCAACCTACTGAGATCTGACAGGGATGAGTTTTGATCATTTATTTGCATACGCTTTCAAAAAGTGAACCACTACTGCTCCTAATCACATCACTCTCCGGCCCACTCCATCAGTTCTTTGCATATAAAGTTAATACTTAGATAGTATTTACTGGATTTTTAGCTTCCTGAATGTAACTCAGGAGCTGATTCTGCACTGTGCCACTAGCAAGGTCCATGTGTATCACCATTAAATTTTTCATGGACTATGTATCTTCAACTACTGCTTCAACCACTCCATGTTCCTGAAAAGGTAATCATAGATTTGACTCAAAAAAAAAAAGAAAAGTAGATACAGACAGTCAAGGTAGTTTTCTTTGTGATTAAGAAGCTGAAAACAGATCCGATTGGAAGGATAAGGATATTGATAATGCTCCTTTGAGATACAGCACATTGCAGTCCTTTAGAATAAGTAGTCAAAACTTTGCTTGAAATACAAAGTAGGTTTTGAAAAATAGCAATTTTTGTGCCAAAATAACCAAAGCACTAGGCACACTTCAAAAGCCAAAAGTTCAATTTCTGTTTAATAAATGGCTGCTTCAGAGCATTTTCTTAGTTATCATGTAAATCAGAGGTACAATAAACAGAATTAGTTCTCCGCATGCACTGTCAGCTTCATTAAAAGCGAACAAAGTGTTTAATTATTTTTCCCCAGAGACTGGGGAAGTTTGCTGTTCAAAGATGCCGATGACCTTGGTTTGAAGTGTGGTTTCCAACCACCAGCCTTTTAGAGGAAGCATTTAACATTTTGAATCGTAATATATTTTAGCGGCTAGCTTGACAGCCAGCCAACTGGGAAGTCAGTGGGCTACTCTGAACTTCAACAAAGGCTCTGCTTTTGAACACCAAATACTTGGGAAAATAGCCTGCTTGAATCTGGGCAGAACATGCAGGAGACATTTTTCTGATAAGGGATTTTCTTCATGAGGTGCACAAGCACTAAGATTTTGCTTGCCTTTGTATTAAAAACACCAAAGAAGAACCGGGTTCCTTTCCAAGGGGAAATGTCAGGCCACAGGGCTCTAGCTAGTTTTTCATGGACGCCAAAGGACTGTGCAAAGTACTTTTATGAACATCCAAATTCCACTTGCACCTGTAATAATACTATTCATGAATCCAACCCACTAAAAGAGACTCCTGCTAGGGCTGGAAAGTGCCCTTGATATCAGACATTTGCACTGACAGATGGGAAAGCTCTGCTGTGGGTAAAGTATGGCACCATACCTCAGCGTAGAACTGGTTAACGTTTCTAACTTAAAGCACACAGATAGTCCCTCATGCATACAGCCATTCAGGTTCTCAAAATCAGACACTGGGATTTGTCTTCAGTTATGGAGTGCCCCATTCTTTCATATTTTCTCTCCTGTTCTGAGAAAGCACAGTGTTGGATCCCATCTGGAAGGCGCCCAATTTGCATCCTGAGCTACAAGCAATCTATTAAATTCAGAAAAGAAGGAGGAAATTACACTAGCTAACTTGGTATGTTCACAGTACTGTGAATATGCAAATTTCTGCCCTTTAATTGAATAACCAGTACGAATTTTGCATTCGCACACGCTCACCAGACTGGTTACTCTGTCTGGACTTACAGAACCAACATAGAAAATGCTGTAACTAGAAGTCCGTGCTTTGACCTTCTACCACCATAGAACCTGTCGGACTAAGGGATGCTAGAAAGGCAAAAAATAATTTCAAATATCAGTCTAAAAAGTAAACTTCTTGTTCCTTTTCCTTACAAAGTCAGCCCTGAATATATGGGTCTTACAAGCTAAGCACTAAGCTTGAAAGCAATGCGCAAGAGATGCTGCTTTTTTAGAAGGGTGGTTTTGCTGTGGAACTCACTGATCTACGTACATGGGCACAACTTCTGATTTCTTCTAATTCGGGGAGACTTTCTAAACAAGTTAACTGCCAGATTTCACTGTAAACCTCACACTGGCCCAGTCCGTAATGACAAGATCACAGTAGACAGGAATCTGTTCTACCATAGGGAACCAGAAGCAGTAAAAAATTATGTCACGGTTTTCCTCCAAAACCTTAAGCGGGGAGAAAGAGCGCTCCTGGCACCATGATAGCATTCCTTCACTCAGATTACAGCATTTCGCCATTCCGTCTTCTTATCAACTAGCTTCAGACGCAACCACCAACTTCCCGTAAGTATCTTGTGGGACGGACCCTCCACTGAGAGACTGTCTCCAGCTTTTGCTGAGGACAGCACAGAGTCTGGTGACCAAACAGATCCCTCCATCTCAAGCTTCTGTGATGCCAAATCCCGTTTCACAGCTATTTTCAACAGTTCCAGCATGTTTATAATTTCTCAACAGGTCTACTTGAGTTTATTGGTAGTTTTCCTTTGGGATGGATGGAAGCAGGCTCTAGCAACAAGTCCGAAAAAGTCTCATTTGCAAAATATTAAGCATTACTTTGTTTTTGCCAAGACCAGACAGCACCAACACATGTGCCTCCTCCTCCTGTTCACACCAGTCAGCTATTGTCGGGTAGAGGGATTGCCACTGCCAATCCACACAGGCCAAGCAATAGACTCAAGAACGTTTTGTAACCATTTCAATTTTCCTTTTTTTTTTTTTTTTTTTTTAATTCTAGAACATGCCCGAGTGCTAAAGGCAAGTTTTGTAGTCCTCAACAACATACGCTTGTGATACACTACCAGCATCTTCATTTTGCAATAGCAAAATCTTTCTGCAGTGTTTTTGGTTAGTACCTTAGTTTCTATGAAAAAAAAAATGTTTTAGTATTCAATCAAGGGAAGGAGGCAAAGAAGAAAGGCGAGACAGTTGGGAAGGAAACCTACTAAATCCTTTCAGAAAAAAACAGAACATGTTTACCACTCCCTTTCCAGGATCCACTCGGAGAGAATAAAATCCTACATGCGAGGGCATGGATGCATATAAAAGTATAAATAGGCGGAGTTAACTGATTCCTGGACTGGTTTATCTCACATCAGGTAACGTGAAATCTCATCTCTGAATTATGACCCGGGACCTATCTTGAGCCCCTGGCCACTTACTGTACAGTAAAGGCAAATGAGCCAAGAGCATCAGCCACAGATCCAAGCCGAACTGCACACTCCAATTTTACATTGTCTTCCACAAAAATAAAGATGCTGTATAGGTATTTCACCTGGAGTCAGAAATGTGGTAACTAAATGTAGTGTTCCAAAAGTTAAAATACAATATTTTATTATTTTTTTTTCACTTCCTTAGGCAGACCTCCAGCCATTGTCTTTCCCGGCTTCAGGTCTTCCCCCCAAAAAAAAGAACTGCAGTGAAGGAACCAAACCAGATTTATTTGAACACTCATTTGGATCCAGAATAACTCCAACATATGAAACAATTCAGCAGAGAAAACTGCACTCGACAACATCAGCGTGTCGGAGAAAACATGAATCCGGTTTCAGCCATCCAGGCCAGGGCACGGAAAACCTTTATCCGTGATGCTGATTGGAGCCCAGTTCAGACCAGCACTCTGCCAGCGCTGGCACCAGTTCACAGCCCTATACTGGTGGGTATCAAGCGGAGCCGGCAGCATCAGGTCAGCAGGCTGTGAGTACAAACTGGCACCTGGACAGACCAAACGCAGAAGCTGGGAACTGCACAGCGTGTAGGCACAGAGCTTTCTTCTTGCTGCCAGGGCCAGCTGCTGCCGAGCGCTTGGGCTCAAAAAGGTAGGTAGGGCACAAAGAAACAAATGAGAGGCTTTGCTAGAAAACAAAGCCAAAGCCTGTGATCGAGGAGCACCATAAGGCCACAGGGAATTTAACACTTTCTAAAAGCTTTACGCCCACTTGCTGTTGCACAGGTACCTCCAGTATAAACATCTTTCCGCCTATAGACACCAACTGCTACCTTTCCCATTAAACGCTTAAATAAAATTATTCCACAAGATTGAACTTGCTCTAAAATCTGACTTCTTATTCCGTGCCGCTCCACAGGATTAAAAAAAGTTACAGAAGAAGAGTTACAGGTTTGATTAAAATTACTTGCTGCCTCTATGCAGACATTGCAATCTGAATTTTTGTGCTGTGCAGCAGCACAACTTGGCTACGGGGTGCTTCTCCAGGTTTGTTTTTTTTAAAGAAGTTTCCAAATTAAGATGTATGGCAAGGGGAAGGGAACAAAATAGCTACAAAACTTGATGTAACAAGTTACAGAAATCTGTTGTGTATATCAGAATTATGTTTCCACATACTATTAATGTTACTAGGCTATGTCAGATAGTTAAGATAACTCTCACAATTTCTCCTCGCATGAACGATCGCTCAAAATGAATCCTTATTCATGGTAAAGTACTCCTTTGCAGGCTATCAAAACAAGTACAAAAGCCCATAAAGTCTACAAGCAGGAAATGAAGTCTTTGTGAAAATAATTTACGTTTTTAACTGCATCGAGGACAACCTTCCGAAACCATTCTTTCAGGGTTTGAAATCAAAAGGTCACCTTAGCGCTATTTAGCTAAGCACCAGCTTGTTATCTAGATGTCGGTGTGCATACGCTTAGCTTGCAATTCAACTGATTAAGTAATATTTGAGCTGTATTGTCCCTAGACTTACTGTAGTTGTCTAAAAAAAAGTTAAAAATAAGCCATTTATTGTAATCACAGAGAATTGCTTATGAGGAGACAATTAACGAGAAGTTAAATAGCTGGAGTCAATAATCACAAAGAATTAAAAGAACTGCTTTAAAACCAGAGAACAAAACCAGAACACGCAGTTATTTTGCTGCCTCACGGGAAGGTTATGGTAATGGGCCATTTTAAAATGTGGTCAGTGAGCTCACAGGGACTGAAAGACGCCACTGAAGCTCTGAAAGAATCGAGATTTAAATAAAACTGATTCTGAATACAAAGCAAAGCATTCTTGATAAACCCGCATCTTAGACTCCAAATTGTCTTGGACAGATTTAAAGCATCGGAACTGATATTAACAAATACCCTGAATAAACGCTTGCAGAAATTCCTCCTCAGCAGCTGAATACAGAGGAAGGACAGGAAAGACACTGAGGTGCTGGAGCGAGTCCAGAGAAGGGCAACAAAGCTGGTGAGGGGTCTGGAGAACAAGCCTTATGAGGAGCAGCTGAGGGAGCTGGGGTTGTTTAGCCTGGAGAAAAGGAGGCTGAGAGGAGACCTTATCGCTCTCTACAGCTACCTGAAAGGAAGAGAGGTGGGGGTCGGTCTCTTCTCCCACGTAACAAGAGACAGGACAAGAAGAAATAGCCTCAAGTCGTGCCAGGGAAGGTTTAGATTAGATATTATGAAAAATTTTCACACTGAAAGGGTTACCAAGCATTGGAACAGGCTGCCCAGGGAACTGGTAGAATCGCCATCCCTGGAGGTATTTAAAAGACGAGTAGATGTGGTGCTGAGGGATTCGGTTTAGTGACAGGTTTTGTCAGAGTTAGGTTGATGGTTGGACTCGATGATCTGAAAGGTCCCTTCCAACCTAGACAACTCTATGATTCTATGAAATTCATCTCAAGGTAAACAGAAAAACTGTGAACAAAAAAACCCACCACCACTTGGAGTAGTCTCTCAATCCAGTCTCCTCTACATCCCTCAAGTGACAGCTCATTTTCCTGAGCTCCTGTGCAAAGGGAAAAGGTACTTCACAAATGAAAATTAATACAAAGAATGGGTTCAATTGACTAGGCAGCAGTGAGACTGCTCTTTTCTTTATGTTGACTTAAAATACAAATAAAATTGAAAATCATCTGAATGGTTTCTTGGTTTTGTTTATGAAAATCTTGTTTCAGCCTTGACTGGGACTAGTGCTCATTGGCTTTGCAGCCACAAATTCAAAGACTGCAGAAACAAGCGTGGACACATTTCCATCACAGGAGGCAAGCGTTCTTTTGGAACTAGGTTTGCGTGCTGCAGTCCGGATCTGCAGCTCTGGGAGAGGACCGTGTGCTTTAGGAGGTTAAAGATCTTCTCAGATGAACCAGGAAGGAGGAGAGAGGGTCAAAACTGGATTGAGACTGGAACGCTATTTTTTTGATGGAAATAGTCCATTTTCTTTATTAAAGAATTGCTTTCATACTCCCTTTCTCATATTTGTGTGTGTGTATATGTGTGTGTATATATATATACACACACACACACAAGCAAAAAGCAATCCAGACAGGTAAGGAATAATACGTGCAATATCTTGTTTCCTGCTATTCAAGGGAAATAACTGATTATGAGGAAGATTAAACACTACCATGCCAAGCTATAGTAGTACACTTAAGAACTTTAATAATTGAGTAAATAAACATTATAGGTATTTCAACAATGTATGTCAATATAAGCCACAACGGTTTGAATATCTTCGTCTAGGACATTTTAAATGTGTTTTGAGGTTCTTGTGGGTTAACTATTCTGAACAGTAATAGAGTGATTGACAAAGCTGTTGCTCTATTGAGTAATACACAGTACTCTTCTGTCTGAGGAATCCTAGCACAACATGTGTACGTGCGTGTGTGTGTACATGCACGTCTGTGTGTCTGTCTGTGTGTCTGTCTACCGAAGGACAATTTCAGGCTTTTCTTTTCACTTCAGCGGGAAAACTGACGCCAAGAACTTTTAGAGCACTGTGATTTTGAAAATCTTTTATGAACCATCACTCTCAGCAGTTTTAAGAAGCATGTTAGGAAACATGTAGCCTGCAGATAATTATAATAGCTTTATTTTTCTTCTCACTTGAATTAATGAAAAAAAGAGCAGCATCTGAATCCCCTATATCCAAAGTATCGCCAATATTTCAATATGTAGAGAAAGTATGTTTCTGGCCTGAAAAAACAAAATGTCCCTTAGGGCAAACGCCTTTAGTCAAGTTATAAATCTTTCAACACAACAGCTCATTATGGGAAAATAGAGATACCCTTTCATTAAAATAACATTTTAATGCACAAAATATTGAAAGAATGGAGTAAAATCTGGCTACATCATTCTCAGTAAGCAAAACAATGAGTACTGAAAATTACAAGTATTATGTTCTGTTCAATTTCTGTCATACCAGGCAGCATATTTTTCAGCAAGTGGCTATGGTGGGGAAGAAAACTAGTTTGTTTTTTTTTTTATGGCACAGAGGTAAATGATAGATTTGTGCATGTTAAATACTATCCTAAAAAGAAAGATAATCTGTGCAATTGTGCATGTTTTAAGACTAGAGCTTCTGGCATAAAACACAGAGCCTAAGTCAATGTAAACCCATAGTAAAACAACAAAGTATTCTTAATTCACCTACCAGTATAGTGTCAAAAAATATCAACTGGTTTGTAACACGTAGAAAGCACTGAATAAAGAAAGGTGCAAAAGGTTGCAGATAATCACGATCAATCTCAGTAATTATATTGAAATAATATTCAAAGAAACAAGACAAGTGTCATTCTGAAATTAAACAGGTAGGCTTTCAGGCTATTCCGGTGGCAAATTCATTACATGCACTAATGCCACTTGGTGAATTCTGTGTGTACACAGCAACAAGACAACAAACACATTTTAGTCTATCTTTTATATGAAGAATTTAATTATCTATACATGTAACTAATTTTAAAGGCTGTATTACAGTTGTTAAAGCTGCAGGTTTTTATATATTTATATAATTTACATTCATATTGATGAAATACTGAAGTGCAATTGAATAAGGAGCTTCACTTGTTCTTTGCACTGCACGACGGGTCGGAAGGAGGGAGATGGGGTAGGATTAGAAACGCTACAACACTGCCTGCATGAAATTTAGAAATAAATGAAATACATAAACCAGAACATAACTAAATGGTAAAGTAATTAGTAGAATGGCTATATTGTGCTTGAGGCATTGGGAAGAGAGGGATTCTGCACTGACAGCACCAGGCATTTCATCAAGATCTTGTAACTAATGCTGGAAAGACAAACATGGCTTAGCTACAGCACATCTACTACATAAACTTGACTGTAAGCTCCGTTTAATATTAATTTGTATAAATTCCACAGTCTATTTTAAAAAAATGTAAACATTGGAAATTAATTGCAGGGAGATATTTCTATACATTCTTTCTTGTCAGGAAAATTACTTGTTCAAAATGCGTTGTTCCATAGTCATAAGAAAGTAAAAATGAGAAATCAAACTTCATGTAACCAAGATGAAAAATCAAGAAGTTAATTCTCAAATCCCACATGAATGTAGCATTCTATTGATCTCTGATAAGAAAATGCAAAAAAAAAGAAACATCTGAGACAAACACAAAACAGGGTGTTTTCTAATGGTATGCAGCTAAAAGTAATGTGCAAAATAAAATTAACATAACTGGGATAACAACATTATGCAAGGTTAATATCTCTTGCACTGGAAGGAAGTTAATTTCTTCTCTCCACAATGTATTACACACTCAACAAGGAACACCTGATACATACAGTACAATAACTACAACAAAATACCTTATCTGTAATAGGGCACATTTAAAGTTCCTTAAACTGATTTAACTCCTTCTGTTCTTTTGTAATTAAAAAAAAAAAGGGAAAAAAAAAGAAGACATATTGACAACACTGGACAAGTGAACAATAAAAAAGAAAGATACATAAAGTCTCAAATTTATGGACATTTGGAACAATTTTAATAGCACATGCAGCATTCCTTGATAGTGGGTCTTTTTGCACAAACAAAATTGCAATGAAGGAATTTAATTTATACTTTTCCTTTAAAAGGCTAAAATACATATTTAAAAATAATTTTAAAACTACTGAAAGCACCTGTGCAAAGGTGGAAAAATTAGTTTGGTAACTATGAAAGCCACAAAAGGACCCACTATCCTCTGATTTTTTTGTGTTTTTTTTTTTTGTTTCATTTTAATTTTGCGTCTATATCTGTAGGTAATTAACTCAAACATTGCGATTACATGCAACTAATGTAAAATGAGGTAAACTGCTCTGCAGTGTGTTCTTCTACTCAGAAGGCAGTAGATGATCATGCTGGAAGCCACATGATCAAGGCTGCATCTCCCATCATCCCTCTGGGCAGTGATATGGGATAGTGGGTCTCTTTGAGGACTTTCAAGCCTGAGTGGGGGATGGACAACATATGATTCCTAGAAAAAGGAGGAAAACAACACATAAGCAAAACAAAACAATGAGCAAATTCAAGCTAGGAAAATGAGTCAGGCATGTAAACAGCATGGTGCAAAAATGATAAAGGGTAACATGCTACAAAGGGAATGGGAACTAAAAATAAAACAAACATAAAATAAGGTTTGCATTACAGAAGGTCTTCAAAGAGACTTTGACAAGTGCAGCAGTGGTGAAGCTTTGAGTTCTGCAAACCACAGCAGAATCACAGCAATGCTGCATGTTTCATCTGGAAGTACTACACAAACAATCACAGCAAGGCAGCAGAGAGGGTCACTTACATTGCTGGCTTGGGTCCATGTCTGTTGTCAGCTTCACATAGTTGGATGGAAAGAGACCCACTTGTCCATTCACCTCCCCTTTCCACCAGTCTGGGTCTTCCTTGTTAAGGACGTTTATAATCTGGCCTTTATTGAACGCTAGCTCATCGTCATTCTGTGCAGTGTAGTCATACATGCCAATTACTTGGCACACTGTAAGATAAAGGAAGAGGTCTATCGCACTGGTAACGTTTCAGCAAAACATAAGCTATGCATAAACTGACTACGAACACTGCAGACGTCACAGTATAGTTCCAAGACCCTACACTGATCTGAACTGGTCCTGCCCCTCTCTCCTGGGCCCCTGTACAAGTGCTTATCTGAGCTCACAACAAATTGGCTCAAGGTGATTTAGAAAAAAACAACTAAGTTTCCTAGCAGCCTTGCTCCCAGTCAGCTTACCAAGGGCTCAGGATCACAGTAGGGAGGACAGAGCACAGCAGTGCAAATGGAGAACAAAGTAGCCTGCCTGGAACTGTACCCGAGATATTTTTGTTCAGAAGGGCTCAACAGTAGGAGAAGATTTTGCTAAAGTTTTAAATTTTACAAAAGAGTCAAACACTTCAAGGACGTTAGCTTTCTATTGACACTTCTCTTTCACTTTTTTTTTTCCTTCCCACAAAAGTACCACATTTGTTGTACATTTATAAAAATACCATTTTGCATCCTCACTGACCTGTTCTGAAAAATATCCTTTCCAACAGAACTCGTAAATGGACAGAAAGTCTCAGAAACTAAGTTACCTGAAGTAAGTTTCACTACCTGAAGCCTGAAAAAGGCACTTCTCTAGTTAGCACCAGACAGGCTCAACACAGCTCTATAATTCAAGAGAAAGCCAATGGTGATATCCCTGTACTACTACTAAGACATCAGGAACACAAAGATCTTGGAAAGAATGAGAAAAATAAAAAGCATCCTAGGCCATTTTGGCTGCCCTACTGGCACCACAGGACTGCTTCCAGCAGCCTATTTTCTATTTCCTTACTGCGAAACTCATCAAATCTGCCTGGTTCTCGAAAATACGGCCCTTTCTGTTCAATTATAATAGAGCAGTTTTCTTAATTCTCTAAAGCAGCAGGATTGTTTATTTAAATATATAATTTCCTCTATTTCTCTGATGTTTTCTCTATGCCAAGTCACAGGGCTTCTGGTATTTTGCCTTGAGACACAAGACTTCTATCTAATTAGCCTTGCTGTCAGATTCTCTCCATTATATTAATCCCAAAATTTTCTTCTAGTTTCATTCTTGTACTCAGGCAGCAACTTATTCAGATTTGTCAAATAGCTCCTCTCTTTTTTTTTTAGGTCAGAAATGACTCAACTCCTTTTAGTTAGTACATTGTGGCTGTTTGCAAAGATCATAATCAAATAAACTCCATGTTTAACAGGACTCTGCATACGTCTCAATATTTAGCTTTGTTACTTGCAAATGGAAAAAAAAAAAGGAAAAAAAATTAAAAGGGGCACTCACTGTCATTTGTCACACCTAACACATCAACTAACCAAAGCGTACGTTTCCCCAGCATACTGGAGATAAACCAGTATTTCTAGGAATGTATATTATGGTGTACTCCTGTTTTAGGTAGTTTTGTGCTAACACAAGTTCAAACGTGTGAACACCACTGATGTTCACATTTCAGTTTAAAGACCTGTGAATCTGTTTTACAGCATTCTTGTAGCAGGTTTACAGGTTATCAGGTTTACAGGTTATCACTAATATTAAAAACAATAAAAAGTTTAAGCTAGACCGTACCTGAATACTATATATACATTAACAGATTTGTAACCCTTTCTAGAATTAATTTCTTTCAAAGATTTTTCATTCAGATCATTCTCTTCTACTTCAAAGAATTTTATGAGATTTGGTGCCATCTGGTACTATCATCAAAATATCTAAATAGTCCAACAGGATCCCAAGGATCACCTTAAACTTTGGGGGGTAATTTAAGAGAATTCTTGAAGAGATAGGACTTCTCAATCGAACCTGAAGCATCTTGATTGTATTTACACTTGGTCACAAAGCTTAGAATACACCTTAGTCCTACATAGAAAGCCCTTAGAGGAGTCCCAGCAAGGAAGTTCTTCACTTATCTTAAACTCCAAAAGCCACTAACTACAGAAGCAAGCTATAGCCTACCTTCTCTGAGCTCCAGTGCTTTTCAGCCATTTGTTTGCTTTTCAGAAAGATCGTCTATTGATTAATACTAGTCCTACTGCAACAGCAGAGGGAATCCAGGTTCTCAAACAACACTCAAGATCAGTACAGTCTATGAAGCTGTCTTTCTTTAAACAAGAAGAATGGTTGAAACATGTTTCCCACTACTCCTATATTGTGAACTTCCTTATGGCTGACTAGCTCCAAGTAGCAGTAACAGTTCTTTTCATTTCTCAACACCAAGAAGGACATGTTCACGACACAAGTTTAGAAGGGAACACATACAAAGCAGTCAGAAATTAAGGAAACCTCAAAGTATAAAGCAGAAGCGTCCATGCAACATAATTAAAAAAAAAAACACGACAGCTGTTGAAGTCATGCAGTTTGCACTACAGTATGGCAGATGGAAAGGATATACATCAAAACAAAATGACAAAAGAAACAGAGGTTTTGACGATACTAGTTTCTGGTGGATCCCCTATCTTCAAAATCCAGACAGTAATGGCACTCTCAGACCCTTCATAATGCACGACCTTGGGCATTATTCAACCCTTGTAGATGGTTTTCTTCAGGCTTTCCATGTCTTTTCCTATAGTAAGCCTCCCCACTAACATACTTTCACTATGAAGATGCTTCTCAAGCATTAACATCTTTAACCTCTTACATTAACCACACAGTTAGTGAGATCATCTATCGTAACAGAAAGACGAGATAATTCTTCTCATCCTCCAAAATGAAAGGTCTATAACAAAGTTGAATTGGATAAAAATGAATGTCATTAAGATTTTGATATTCTGTAGGCAATGAAAAAAGTGCTAAAAAGTTTATTCTGTAAAAGTTTTATTAGCATGTGTGAAAACTCCCAGAGTGTCAAATCTGAAATAATTTAAAAAAAACCCCCAAACAACAAAGCCATATCCCATCATATTACCTTGTAAAAAAAAAAAAAAAGTTATGTGTCTCAATGCTGACTTATCATTTTAACTGCAGGACCCAAACTCGTGAGTTTTTATAGGAGTCTGATTTTCTGCGTCTCTGTGACTAACAAAGGAGCCAGTTAGCACCATTTATAACATTTGCCTTCTCTAATAAGGTGCTTTTATTTATACCAATGACACTTGAAACTAATACCTCACTATTTTACTCTAGTTCCATAAACTTCATGATAATCCTTCATATATATTTAAAGGAGAAAATTATGCTCACTACCATTTTTTTTTTAGAAACATTTATTTCATTTTAATAATAGACAAAACAGTCAAAAAATGGCTTGGGGAAGCAGCAAGCTTTTGCCCCCTGCCACCCCCAAATAAATCCAAACAGATAACCACGTCAAGTGTTTTGGGTGGCATGTGGAAGAAAATGCATCCATTCTACATGTTTTTGATTGACAAGAATCCTCTTGACTTAGTACTACACCAACTCACAAGCCCAAAATGGTTCAAGAGTGAAACAGTCGCAAGGAATGAACTTTCTGTTCTCAGTCTTCTGCTTGGCTCTATACCTTGCAGTAGACTGACAGGACTGTTTGATACTGCCTGTGGTGGAGCTGTAACAAATAGCTTCAAAAATACAGTGGTCTATTACTCTTGTATTCTTCCATAAACCTTAAAATAAGTAGCTATACAGGACAAAAAGCTACATCTTCATTTGAGTGGTTTTATCGCACTTCACCTTAGGAAAAATAAAAGGTTCTGAATGAGAGGTGCTTCAACTGCAAAACCCATGGACCATCCAGAACCTTCAAAAGCTCCTTTACTACAATTAATGCAAATAAACAGGACTGATAATTTGAATGTTTTACTCTTTCAAGATGTGATGTCACTGATAGCTTTTTAGCACTCTACAGTTCAGACCTGAGGGACCACCACCATAAATAAACAGACCAATTGTATGTTCTTCTCATGTAAAGGAAAAAAAAAAATTAAGACTTTAACCAAAGTGACTAGTATAACAGATACTAAACATCCTACTCAATAGTCTTAATTATATTTAGAAGTCCTATTGTAAATGACACATGTTACAAAAGCAACTTTGTTAATGCAACCACGCTGCTTACCTGAAGGTAATGCTGTTGATTTAGGTAGCTCGGTTGGTGTAGTTTTACTGGTACCAGGGCTCAAAAGTTTTACATAATTAGCAGGGAACCATCCTATCTGCCGTTTTTTCCCTCGTGCCTAGTAAAAAAACAATGCTTTTAAGAGGATTAAGCACATCAATAGATCTTAGACAAGGTAATTCAGCCAATACTTTAACTACTTGCAGTCACGCTGATTATTTTAGAATAAGAAAAATGCATTTTATAGGGAAAAAGTCAGCTATTTTTGTGGCAATAGTTTAATATCATGATAGTTCTATTACACGAAGTAAGCTTTCCTAATATATAAACAGTAGTTTATAAAATTGAAACAGTAGTTATCTACTACTAATTTGAGTGATTTTTCACTTAACAGTGTTCCTACTTTGTGTGCTTTATAATTAATACTAAAACCCTGATCCTTCTGAAAGCTTTCTCCCCATTCTGTTTAAAACCTAACTCTAGAATATTAGGCTAGCTATTGCATTAACAAGGGGCAGCATTTAAATGCTTTTTCATTATGCAAAGAATTGCATTTGAATAGGTACCTAGATTGTGATAGTTTAAGTAGAGATCAGGAATCCCAATTATCTCTTTTCTTTTGAAGAAACGGTATTTAAACTTTTTAATAGCCTCTCCTGCCCTAACCACAGAGTATAAACATAAGTCACATTAATCAAGTGTTAGAACAGCAGCAAAACATTACGTCAAGAAAAAAGTGGGTAAAGTTTGGATTCAAATACAAAAATCCAAAGCCGGATTCCAATCAAACAAAAATCAAGCTTTGGCAACCACAAATACATATGGATAGACACTGTCCAAATGATCCTAATTAACAGATGTTAAGGTTTTGGAAAGTACACTAGATGTTCTCATACCTATCTAATCAGAGAACATCAGTAGGAAAACGCGGTGCACACGTGCATTAGCGTGCGTGTGGTCCACGTGTGTGTGCTGAGAGAGCAGCAGGTTACCATACACCTGGCAAACAGCAGCGCTCGCTCTACAGTTTGTAACGCAGCTGCAATTAGTCACTGTCAGAGACAGGATATTGGGGCAGACGAACTGTAGGTCTGGTCCAGTGTGACAAAGCTCGTGTCGCCAAAGCAGGGCAGGAATCTGACAGACACGGCATCCTGTTATTTCGACAACTGCGTTGTTCATTGCAAATAAAATCAGAAGAAAATAAAAGGTTATTCTAAAACTTTGAACCAAATCTCAGCTTCTAAATCTATTAAGTCTACATTAAGAAGTACTCTAACTACTTATTCTCTTTTTGTGTTGTTAGAAGAAGATGGGAATTTTGGGCATGTAGAATTTTGCCTTTTAAAAAAAGTAATGTTAATTTCAGTAGAAAAAAAGTCATCTAACACATGTACAATTCTTTAACTACTTCCTTCCCTCTCTTTTTCTTTACTGAAAAAGAAAGCAATTGATCTAAAGTGTATCTATCATTCATTTTAAGATGTCCTGCAAGATTGCATTAAACTTTATAAATATGTAATGCTTAACACGTTTGCCTTTTTTTATCTCCACTCTGACCCCTAAGACAAGTACAATCAAAATTTACTTGAGGCTGAAACTGAACGGTACATATACTTCTAAGAAATATGCCACTTTGAAATTAAATGCATAAAGAAAAGTTAATATTAGTGACCTTCTCCAAATCTTGTCATCATTTCACTACTTTTTTTTTTTTCCAGGGGCAGGGCGGTTGCTGCTTTTATTTTTTATGAATTCCTCAAACTATTTCACCATACTGCTGCATTAGCCTTCGTGCTCCCATAACAAAGGAGCAATAACTAGTATGACAGTGTTGGAATAGAAGAATGAAAAGAATAAGTAGGGATCTGCTAGCAAAAGAAAAAAAACCATATGTAGGATAATAAGTTGTAAGGTATCCATAGCTACATATGAGTATTTATACAACCAAAAATTAATTTTTTAAAAAAACTCACATTAGCCACTAAGTGGTAATGATGACAGCTCTTGCCCAGTGAAGCTTATCTTTTATCTTAAAATATATTTAATGTGAGACTCGTTAAAGCAACAAATTAACAACAGCATAAAGGCTAGTGAGAATGAAATTCAAAGCAGTCCTGGAAGATGATTTCTCCACTAAAGACATGAAAAACATACCACCAAGAAAGGCAAAAAGGGCAGGTAGTAACATGGAAAAAATATTTGAGTTAGAGCATCTCCATTGCAAAACTAAACCAATTACATTCTTTCATGTAATATTCACTGTTAAAAAAAAAAAATCAAACCAAACAAAACCTTATTCAGTGGTACAGAGCATGACTGGGAGAAAAAATAAAAAAAGGCAAAAAGCCCAAAAGCTTTGCCACTGAAAGTCATTGAGAATCAAAGTTTCTGAATTGTCAAGTTCTACTCTTAAAGAAAAAAAAAAGGTTAAAATATTTTATTATCTATTATCTTCTGATACAACACTAAAGCTCTCTCCTATCTGATGCTTGCACCAGACACCATTCTTTTCATTCTTCTACATGAAACTGAGATGGGGCCATTAGACTGGTATTCTACACGGTGACATTCATTAAGCTACCTGAAAAAGCAGTGGCCATCTTACAGAAACCACCGCTGTAAAATACTTCTCGATCTTTCAACAAAAGGGATAGCCAAACATGAAAGTTCCACTTTCACAGTGCACATATCTATCAGCTGATCCGAATGCACATGACCATATGCATGGTCACTATTGGAACGGGACATACACATAGACCCTGCCACTTAACCCAACAGTCCCATGCACTCCCGTTGCATGGCTGGCTTTCCCCACCACCTGACAACTGTTTTTTCGCTCACACGAAGAAGAGTACTGGCCACAAGACCGGGAGATTCAAAAGCAGCCACAACAACATGCCCTAAAATCCACTCCTTTCTTATAGGTGAAGGGCTTTCAGGAAAATGAAGAAGGGAGTGGATTGTAGGCTGTGTCTGATTCGTGAGATGGGTATCTTTGACTTACAATGAGGCAAAACGGCATTCTCCTGCTGTCCTCCAAAGCTGTTTCGATTTCAAGGAATTGGAATGTATGTATATTTTTCTAAAGACATTTTATTTTTAAATAAAATTGCTTCTGCTTAATTGCAGAATGTTTTCAAAATTATTTATTATTGATGCATTCATAGTTTTGAACGATTAAAAAGTTAGTGTTTTTTTTTTACATGGAATTTTATTTCAAAAAACCGGTAACTAACTTGGAGCTCTCCTTCCCACCAGCCACCTGGATTCTTCTTTCTGATAAGAATCAACTGACCAGGAGCAAGAGTAAGCTGTTCTGGACCCGTTGCTGTGTAAGAGGCAATGACTTGGGCAATTTCTGTTAAAGCGAGGGAAAAAAAATAAGTTAATTTGGAAAAACCTGAACACATTCTATATAACATTGACTCTGCTATTATGACTGGCACAGTATATCCTTTTTGTATTTCTTTCCATAAACTTGCTATGTATTTATGTAGCTCCATTAAAACATATGATAATTATGAAACAGATCAGAAGTTCACAGCACTACAGGAATGCAGCAGCTCTATGGGTAGGATATAAGAAAATATTTGGAATAGAGAAAAATAATAATGACCATCATTAGAGCTATATGGCTCTTAAAATCAAGTGTCATAATTCTCTTTTCAAATAAATACATTTTGTAGCATCAGTTTGGAATAAGACCCCTAAAAAGATCTTGATAAATGTTGGTGATAATGGTGATAAATGTTGACAATAATATAATGAAGTTGCAGAGATGCAAACTAACGAAGGCCTGCAGAAAATTTCTCACCACCAGACTAGACCCAAAAAATGAGAACGTTTTCAAAACGTATGAAGCAGGATTTATTTTGAAATCTTTATTACATGAACATTAATACAAAACTGGTGCCTTACTTGATCACCTACCAGCAGGAATCTGACACAGAGTAACCATGAACTCACAATTATCTCTCCGTTAAATGAGACAAAGCAGATCACACAGTTTACTCCGTTTTACCATGTTTGCAGAAACACAGACAATAACTTAGTTACCACAAAGTCTGGCAGGGCTAATCCATTTTTTGAACAAATTTGAGCTGACCGGAGCTTATAAATGGCTGTAGGTATTTTGATGTCCTACTGATAGCTTTTAAGTCAGGTTTAGCATGCCATCGAACCATGTTTAGAGCGATGGAGAATATGTTTACTATGATGATTACTGGGAACCTTTCATAAGGAAAAGATGGTAGATTTGGTAACTTTTTAGCTTTTCATAAGCTAAACCTTTCAGGTTGCTACATTTACATAGTCCCTTTTTAGTCATGAGTTAGGGGGAATTTTTTTTTTAGCCTTCATGTAGTTGTAAAGGGTCTCAGACATCCAAAGCAGCATGAAAGTGTTGTTATGGCTGAAAACTCAACTTTAGGATCCCAGTACACAGTCATTCATAAGTATTCTCCAGAACAGAATGATCTAGGGGATGTCGGGGGTGGGGGGTTGGAATGAAGAATTTGTTTGGGTTTTTTTTGTTTTTATGAAAAACCTTTCCTGGAATAGTAAATTCTGACCCTGTGTTTATTTGGCAATGCATCAAATAAAATTGGGGACCATCAAACAGCCAATGTGTGCACTGAGTTTGGCTGGTTATGGTTGTGGTCTAAGACTATCCTAAAACAAGCCCACAGCAGAGCCAGAAGTACAAGATCACAGAAATGCACCTCAACCGCTTCAGTGCAAAGACAGCCAGCTTAATTTAAAACCTCAGCAACTATTGGATCACAGATAAATACACTGCTTGAGATTTTAGCTTTTAATTTGAAAATCTCGATAAAAAAATATCTTCATCAGTTATTTTCACTTATGATTACTGTTTGTATATATTTTAAATCTAGCCTATCGTAAAAAAACAGCACTGGAAGGTGAAGCAGAAAAAGATCACACCTGGCATCAGTTTGTCCCTTTATAAAACAGCAGAAAGCAATGCAACAGCGTGTGTGAGGTGGACTAGCAGTCAACACAGCAACAACAGCAAAAGGGACTGAGGCTGAAGGGAGCGAGCGCACAGAAGTGGTCTCCAGCTTTCTCATGGGCAGCTGTACCAAGAAAGTAACACAGTGCCGGGCACCGTCCTACTTGGCCCTCTCTGTCAACAAGCGCCAAATTTCCTGTGGCCAAAAGAAACAGCAAAGGCGCTCAGTAACAACACATCACCCACAGGCTGGGAAAGGAGGGGGGAGTCTGCTGGTAAGGCAGAGAAAGGGAGCAATCATTGAAAAGGCAGTTGTAGGCAGAGGAAACCACAAAGCCAACTCCTTTGAAACAGAGGGAGGCTTTGTTGCAGGGAAGAAACAACAAAGTAATTTGAAGACCGCCAGGAAAACGATGAGATGGTTTACTTAAAATTCAGAAGAAAAGGATGCTTAGGAAAATAAAAAATGGTCAGAGAATCATTCAAGATGTAAATGAACAACATAAGGAGGATGAAGAAGCAGAGAGATGACAAGCAATCTGAGGCCACTGCAAATGATGACACATGCAGAATTAACTACGGCAGAACCTCCTTCATGATAACTCAAAGAGGGGAGAGGCAGGCACACAGAGGTGGAACCAAACAGGTGATGAAAAAGCCACTCGCCGAGAGAAAGATGCTTTAAACCTGGATCTGGAACTTAGACAGCGCACGAGGTGTGAAAGCAGAAGACGGAAGAAAGAATTTCTAAGTAGAATATAGTAGGTGATGATAGGAGAGCAGAAAGGTTTACACAGAGAAAAGCCAGAAGCAGCACAGTCTGTCCTGTACAGAGGCAAAGCAAGCAAGCTATTTGGCAGGAAAGATGGCTATGCTGCTAGAAAGTCTTCAAGCTCCCTGCATTTGCAGGTTTTTTCCACAGAATCCCATTAATTCCTCCACCCTAGAGCCATTCAGGAAGCAAAATGAACACAAACAAACAATTAACTGTGGAAATTTTTCAAAATAATTTTTTTTTTTTTTGGTAAATCAGGCAAAACCCTCTCTCACTGCCATGGTAATTGTAATAGTCAGTATATCATACCAAGAGCGCAAAAATCTTACACTTTGCATCTCTTTTAGAACAAGAAACTTCTCATTTTTATTTACAAAAAGATTATTTTTACAAGGCTCCAGGTATCAGATATCCTCTTTCACCAACCTGCAGCAGAAAGAATTTTTACTGTGGACTGTGTGTTAAATAAATTATGATATGAATTACAAGTTTAACATTCAGCTCTTGCATGTCACAGAGAAGCAGAAAGTTAAGAGAAAACAACTCAGCCAAAAAGTTAAAAAAATAATGAAATAGCTTTCCTTCCAGGAAGGACTTTTTAATTTTGATTTATTTAAGTATTGAATTACTGAGAAGAGATCCAATTCAATTACAGTCCAGGCCAAAAAATGTGGCATCTACTAAAGCAGGTACATTTAGAAACATAAATAAATGCCTTCTCACGGATATAATTGTCCTCATATTGCTGCTTAAATTCGCAGAGAGGAGTTTCTTTTCCCTTGCCCTTCAACACACGCTGTTACCAACTCCCACCCACTCTTCCTGCTGCGTCTAGAATAAACAGGAATATTTCACCTCATTCATTAGCATTTCACTTTTATTGGCTGAGCACTTGAGGTTCATTTATAGCAAAAACATCCATGAACCTCCTGGCTAAAAAACAGGCAGGACTGTTCACAAACTGTTCTTAAATGCCAAAAGATTCTGAACACAGCTTTTGTCGACATCCCCCCAGTCTCTACTTCACTGAGAGTTCCAATCCAGACCAGCAATTATAAAGCTGGTATTCCAGGTTGAAGTCTTGCCATCCATCATTCTCCCACGCATGGAAAAAGCAGCCAGACCTATCAACACCTTCTTACTATTCCTACCAGGTATCACTTCTAGAGGTTTTTCCAGATCTCTATTCTTGTCTGCCTCTCTTTGAGCTTTCTATGTATTAACATAACTATTTTTAATCACATAAATTAAAGTTAGAAAGGGCGGGATGTTTACTTCCATAGATGGATCAGTAAAGATTTGGCAAGAGAAGCCCATTGCTAATACGTCAAGGTAAAATAAGCCAAATGAAGTGAGGGCTGCTACAATCTACTCTCCTCCCCTCCTCCACTTACACACTTATGCAGTGAACCAGTTCAAAGAGACAAAGCAAAACCTCCTGCTCACAAAACAAAATATGCATATGCATGTCTGTGTGTATGGAAATACAGCAAGATTTGGCAGGTCACATCCTTGAACCATTTCACTGTGCAACCAAACAAGCCTCAGAGAAAGGGACAGAACGAGGCTTGGAGCACCCCCCTAGTTTGGTTCAGCTCAGTGCAGAGTCATCTCTTTGGTACAGAAGCAAATAAATCCACTGAGGGGAAAAAAGAAGTGTCTTTTGGAAAGTTTACAAATGCCTGCCAGTAGCAGAGAATGCACTTTTCTAATGATCTTTGGAAATACTGTAAGGAAGGACAGCCCCCGCTATCCTCAGAGCCAGGGGACCCCTTTCTAGACGAAAAGTAACCTGTAATATGATCTTCTGCAATATGACCGGGCTTGACAGGCAATAAGCTACATAGCCTGGATACAAGGTATAGGCCCTCGAAAATAAGAAGCAGGCACAACAGCTCACAGAGCCCATGTGTACCATATTGTGTAGCGTTCTGGGCAAATGCTGTAAAACCACAAGGTAAGAATGTGTACTTCCACTTTTAGAGGCACGGACAAACTTGGGCTTTTTGTAGGCTTCCACTGTTCTGTTCAGCAATCTATCACAAAGTTTACATCCGTTTTTGAGCAAGCAGATTTTTATTCTCTAGCTATACACTATTTAGTAATTCATACATGCTAGATAGGATGACTGACAGATTGTGCATCATTTTATTACAGACAACAGTTTTCATCAGTGCAAATTACTATAAAATGACCAAGAGCAAACATAATTTATTTTAATGGAAATGATCTTGTTGCCATTGAACTTGAAGTGCTTAAGAAGCGATATAAGGTGCTGTCACAATATACGACTCACCAGGTTTCTTCCCTAAGCTTCCCGTTTTTCCAGCTGCTCCAGGAGCCTTGAAATAGAAAGTAAGATGTAAGTTTAGCACTCATATTTATTTCTCCAGTATATGAAAATTATTTACTATGTTTCGCTTGAACACACTAAACAAGGATGTAAGTAAAAAACTCTCACAGGAAGATTCTGTTCTTACAGAAACCCTTACTATTTTAGATAGCAATCAATATATAGGAACAAATACCAAACAGTGTATGGAAGTGGATGACTAACTATATAAATGTGTAGACTTCTTTCCTGAACTTTTCTTCCTTTCACCGACTGCAAATACCAATGTAATTCCAAATTACATAGCATTTGAATTGTAAATCCGCCAACCTATAGAATGTGAATTCTGTCAAGTGGAGTTAAAACAACAATAGTAGTTTTCAACTCTACAAGTGACTGGATTGCAAATATGCCTAAAAAACTGACTGGACATAATTACTTCAATACTGTCCATATTATGGTTCTAAAATTTCTCATATGACACATCAGCATAGTCCGTGTAGTCACTGCATCTTTAAGACGAGTCATCTGAACTTTGTAGGTGGTGTAGTAGTAAAAACCCCACCACTATTTTTGTGCCTGAGTCAGAGCACAGGCCACTGAATAGCAAGGTACTATATATCTGTAGCTATTTCCACCGAACCTGGATGGGAAGAGATGAGGGATGAACATCATCATCATCCCGGTCAAGAGATTTGCAAAAAAGCCTTTGAACAGTCATAAGAAATCCAGCAAGCAGTGAAATTAGTTCAGTTCAGTTATGTATAGGAAAACAGCAATACTGAAAGATGAAATTTAACATGTAAAGCTTTCATAACTTACAAACTTAAAAGTTCTCTTTCTGGGGAAAAAAAAAAAAAAATAATATTTTTTTCCCTTGAGAACACTGGTTATTTGGGAAGAGTTATCTTTATTTATTTATTTTAATGCACTCAGAGGTCTACTGATATACACGCAATTACAGCATTCAAAACTGTGTGTGGCCTCAAATCTGCCCCTTGCATGCCCTTCTTCCTCAGCCATCTTCCAACCCTTCTAGTCACCACTCCCGTCTAGGACAGCTTCCCCTTGCCTCCTAAATAATTACTTCATTTTCTTCCCAGTACATTGCCACTCTTCCGCAATAAAGGGGTTTGATAGGAATAACAGCAACATAACAAATCTAAACTGTATTTTGGTCAGAAATGTTCAATAACCATAAATATCCTCTTGAAGCAAGGCTCACAACACTTCCTCTCAAGTCCCCTCAACTTCTCCTTTAGGATACTTTTTACAAATTTGCAGCCTACATCAAATGACTTGAAGGTTTCCACAGAATCCCAATTCCTCTATGGAAAAGAGCAGCTTCCTCCCCAATATTCTCAATATTAACTTGATGCTTTGAAAACTTGTGGATTCTGGCAGAAACTAATACAAGGAGCAACTGAAAAACTAGTTAGATGACTGAGAAAAAGGGCCATTTTAAAAATGTGTATTGGTTTTGAATGACTCTATAAAATAGATTATTAGATACATCTTCAGTCTGTCTTGAAGATTACGTAGCTGTTCTAAGACCCCCATGTTTTGAACCTCTTTCAGAAAAGCTACTAAAGAAGCCTGATCAGAAGACTGAACTATAGCACCTCACAACGCTGTATTAGTCAAGCCAACCCCATCTAATAACAGCAGAAAACCCAGCAGAGTTGGCGTTGCCTATCTCACAAGCTGTAACTGGTAATGGAAGGTAAGAGGCAGGACGGAAAGAAATTTTTTTTATTTTTTTTTTTTTTTAATTTGGCACCAAAGCACCTTACATACATCTAGTATACCACACTCCTTGATGTTTTGCAACTTAAGTTTTGGGAAAGCGTATAATTTAAGTTAAATGACACTTGGATACCGCTGTCTCAGTGCTACTTTCTTGTCATTGTAGAAGACTGATTATACTTACTTTCCACAAGGCCAGCAAATCTTCCTTTCTTTCCTATGGTCCCCTCTCAGATACAAAAACTAAATTTAGGTTTGGGGACAAGGAGAAGATGGTCCAGACAACGTGACTGCAAGTCCATCAACAGTCCCCAGCAGGGAAGATTAAGAAGTGTGGAACCAAAGGTGATAACTGGCACTGATATGGTAATATCAGGAATTAATTCTGCTTTAGAAAGAGCTTCTGGCAGAGAAACACCCTCCTCAATAAAGAACAAGTGTTTGGACCTTCAGAGAACATACTCCTCCAAAATATCCTATAGTCAACATCCCCATTGCCAGATTAGGAGCATATGGACAGATAAAACGGGCTGTGACACTGTATCTTTACAGTTAACTGGGAAACATAACGATCATTTTAAGAGAGAAGCTTCAAAATCACCTTGACCAGACTGAGTCTGAACTCTGAGGATTATCTGAATCCTTGGTAAAAAAGCAGAAAAAATACATAGAGAAGTCCTGCAGTACTTCAATAAATAACTAAATAAATAATGCATTTAGGAGGGACCCAACTTCTGGCCCACAGAGCAGATGGAGACGTATTTTGTATTCTTTCTGTTGAGAAAAACACAGTGGAGAGGACATACCCCATTCTATTTTCCTTTTGAACACCTGACACACAAACTACATTTTGTGACAAGTGATAAAGTCTCGTGAAACAGTAGAGCAGAACTTGCTTTTTTAATTTAATAAGGCACAGCAGTAGACTTGCCAGTTGTGTTGTACGGTAAGACCCTTAGAATTGAGATTAAATACATTCATACTACTATTATTTTCAGAACATTTATACAAAGTTTCATAACTACATTTTTGTGTTTCCAGGTACACCATATGAGCTCCATACCTTAATGCAGAGGTAATTACCACCAGTCTCAAGAAAGGCAGTGTAGAATAAAAACCTGTTACAGATCTGTTCCATCTACCTCAATCTAATGAAAACTCTGAGAATGGACCATGAACCACTGTCATTGTCTATTTGAAGAACAAAGACTTTCACTCTGTTAATAGGCTGAAACTTTAAGGAATAGGAAATAGTTAATTTAGCAATTTGAGGTGAATGGGTAGCCTGGATTAGGTACAGAAGAACAGATTCAAAAAAAATTCTTCTGATGTACAAGCCATTGATATTTGAGGCTTACAACTGTTTCTACAAACTCTCTACTTGCTGTTGAAAGATCAGTACTGCCTTACTTCTTCTTTGAGCCTAAGTCAATAGCGCAGAACACATTAAATTAATTTACTCTTTTAGTAACATTTTCCACAATCAGCCAGCTGTCCAAGCACAGCGGCACATCTGAGAGTTAACAGACAGCCACTATTGTGAAATCCTTTGTAAAAACTGGCTCTGTGAACAAGCTGAATAGCAAAACACTGTACGTGTAATGGCAATTATCCACTTGGAACAAGAAATATGTCCTGCAGGGCATATGAATCACTTTATGAAAATAAGCAATCCGGATATCAAGACCTCCATGAGCTCTGTGTTTTTTCCTCCCCCTCTCATCAGGATTTTATCGGAGGATGTGATTTTCACCAGCAAAAAGGGCAGTTGGAGAACTTTTTGATGAACTGCACTTAGCTGTTTCAGCCTCAGACAAGCTGAGATCTGAGAAACATCACATTGACTTCTCTAATAAAAATAGTTTTCAGTATTAAATGTCTATTTCTGAGTTCTCTACAAAGATGATTTGCCAATGTGTGTGCCTGTCTCTCACCAGGCAGGACAAGCATCCAGTCCTTAAAGGCACACAAAGGGCAGCTCTGCACATCTGTATATGAATTCTCAGGTTTTGAGATTAAACTCTGTTGAGATTATTTTAAGGGAAAACAAAACCAGTTCCTTCACAGAAGTTCCGAGGAAACTTAACATTAAATAACAAGAATGTAGCTGAGATTAAGTAACTAACTAGCAACTATTACTATCCACCTATGAAACAGGCTTCACAGGGTTTTAGAAGGCTGACAGTGCAAGTTCCCACTCATCAACTACAATATGAACTTAGAGGTAATATAAAGAGACTTAGGGCACAGTTTCGTGATCACAAGATATTCCACAGGTTAGGAAATTATCTGTACCCTTGTTCCGATACCTCCGTGGGGCAAGCCACCATCTTTTTGATGTACGTGAAGAGTTCCTGGCAGGGCTGAACTATAATCCATATTCCAGACTGCAAAAAGGAACGCTTTTCTTAGCCATGTAAATTCCCTGATACAAACCCACAAAGACCTCTGCTGCCACAACTGAAGGATGTTGCACCACTCAGAGGAGAATCAAGCTGCTAGACTTGGGGACAGAGAGTTCAGCATTTCTTGTCCACACTCTCACTGAGGTCTCTTGTCAGGGTAAACCTATACCCTACCACAACTTACTACTGTACAAAATTTACTCTGATTTCAAAAAGACAATCTAGCCTGCTGTGATGGGCTCCATAGTGCTACAGCTACAATGCTTCCACTAACTGAACCATTAAGTACTCCTCTTCTAGTCTGCGACCTGATCTAACTATCTGCTGCTCTGTAGTCACTAGATTTGACGCAACTGAAAGGTAAGAATGAGCACAGGCCTATCCAAAACTATATACTAAATGTAAAGTATGTTGTTTCCCTTCTGTAATGAAGTATTTAACACAAAGCCAGCTCAAACTAATCTAAGCCAATGCTGAGGCAATCTTGCCTCCTTCCCTACTTTCCTCCCCTATTAATTCTGGTACTGACATTTTTTTAACCTTTGTTAGGTTGATTCAGATTACCACATCAGAAGTATATATTACTTCTGCTAAACTGGTTTTCTGCTCTGCTTAGTGTCCTGAACTGGTTTATTAACAGGCCCGATGAAAGACCGTGGTAGCAAAAGTGTGGCAAGTAGGACCATACCTGTGCTCACTTAAAATGGGTTACAAATGATCATTTTGTATGAGAAATAGCGTGGCGAGCAGGACCAGGGAAGTGACCATGCCCCTATACTCAGCACTGGTGAGGCCACATCTCGAGTACTGTGTCCAGTTTTGGGATCCTCACTACAAGAAAGACACTGAGGTTCTGGAGTGAGTCCAGAGAAGGGCAACAAAGCTGGTGAGGGGTCTGGAGAACAAGCCTTATGAGGAGCAGCTGAGGGAGCTGGGGTTGTTTAGCCTGGAGAAAAGGAGGCTGCAAGGAGACCTTATTGCTCTCTACAGCTACCTGAAAGAAGGTTGTAGAGAGGTGGGGGTCGGTCTCTTCTCCCACGTAACAAGAGATAGGACAAGAAGAAATGGCCTCAAGTCACGCCAGGGAAGGTTTAGATTAGACATTACGAAAAATTTTCACACTGAAAGGGTTACCAAGCATTGGAACAGGCTGCCCAGGGAAGTGGTGGAGTCCCTACCCCTGGAGGTATTTAAAAGACGGGCAGATCTGGTGCTTAGCGACATGATTTAGTGGTGGTTTTGGCAGTGTTAGGTTTGTGGCTGGACTCAATGATCTTAAAGATCTTTTCCAACATAAATGATTCTATGATTTTATTCTATGAAACTAGTGTCTTAATGTGCACAGAAAAGCGTACCTCACAACACAAGGGAACAACCAATCAAAACTGGGACAGGACTTCTCCAGTGTAAGACTGTTTGGTTCTCGTATTAGTAGTGCTAGCGATTGACTAAAATTGTTACATGATGCAAAATATAGATGACACAGTCTTTCATTGAGTTGTGTAACATACACACAGAATTCAAGACTTGTGGAAAAAGCCTTACTATCCAGATTTCTAAAAAAAACAGTAATTTTTACTTATTTATTTACTTTTAAACACCCTATTATTCTTTGAGACATAAACAAGAGCTCCTCTCATCATGACATTAGTATTGTATTCAACTGTGATTCTAAGCTAATTCCTACTAGTAGATGAATTATCCTCTCAAACATATGAGGACTATAAATGAGAAAGTGTCTTTCTTTAGAATATCTAAAAAGAAAGAAATAAAATCTAATATGGACATGTTCTATCAGATTATTCCTGGATAAAAATCAGATGAAACAGAACCTCTATTATTCAGTCAAGAACTTTCAAATAAATATAGTAGTTAGCTAAGTTTTGTTCCAAAATTTGTCCCCCTTGATTGCAAAAAAATGGCAATAGGGGTAAAAAAGATAATAGACTGAAATATTACTCTCTCCTATATCTTTTTCAAAAAATAATGGCAGTAAGATACAACTCAGTCATTAAAAACTTACCTGGGGAAGAACGAACTAATAGCTATTCTGATTTGTCTCTACAAAACTGCAAAGTTAACTACTAACATATGCAAGATTCATTTTAATATGTGATCCACAAAGTTATTTACAACTTGATATTGTAAAATGCAACTATTATTGTTTTCCCTTTCCAATCTCACATTCAGTGAGACTGCAAAATATATTTTCTTCCCTTATGATCCACTGCCTTGGAACTACCACTACAACTCCAAACAAAACATGCCTCCCCCAGCTCAATTTTATAACATTTCAATATGTCTCTACCTCAGAATCTTTGAGTCTCACATAATTAGATGGGAAAACTCCTGATTTATCACCCAGTGTTCCTGTCCACCAGTCGCCATCTTTCTTTGTCACAAGAATCATATCACCTTGTTGAAAAGTTAGGTCTCCTTGTTCAGAACTCTCATATGTATACATAGCAATATACTCTGTAAGAGGGAAATAAATACAGAACATGGGAAAACACTTGATAAACTGCTCAATTATTATTTGCAAAATCCAACTAATATAATGTAGTCTATTCATGGTCTAGATAGAAGACAAATTTATTAATAACTACTCATAGAAACCTCAATATTTAATGCATAAAATTATATCTATCAGAACTAAATACAATCTATCAAAAGGCTGCTTCTGTAGGATTTTTTTTTTTTTTAATAATTTGGTAGTATAATTAAAATGTACATAAATTATTAATTTATATCAGAAACGACTCTGAAAAGATATTTGCCAATGGTTTCTGGTTTGTGCTGATGATTAGAATTTTCAGTCTTGAAGATGGAAAGTCTCAGTATCCAAATATCTGTAGATGCAGTCTTCATCTTACATATGCTGTTTGGCTCTCGTACACAATGAATTCTTTCATTACTTGGAGCTCTGCATGAAGGGCGCACATCTCGTTGCATCTTACGCAACAGATGGCTGGGAAATGTTAAGACAAAGCCTGAATGTGTTCTGTTTTGTTAAAACACAGTCAACCACTTAGTATTCAAGTGCAAAAACACTAAAGTAGACTGATGTTGAGAAATGCAATGTATAATTCAATCACAGAACTACATAAATTATTACAAAGAAGAATTTCAGACAATTGAGTAACATTTTCTACACAACTTGATACATTCTTATTTAACTGAGCATTATCACACTTTATGTGGGCACAAAACAATTTCTGAAGATTATATTCTCTGCTTCTAGGACCAGCTCTGGAGCTAAAAGCAGTTCACAATATTTCACGAAGACTTTCATACATATGTAACAAAAACATTCAAGTATTCCACTGCAGCTGGCGATTGTTCTATTTGCTCGAACACTAAATCTGACCAAAAAAGCTTAGATCAGGGAAGTTCAGCAGGAATTCAAACCACAATTACTATCCTTAATGAAAGCTAAGACATGGTTTGTCTAACAACTGCAGCTGAAGAACAGACATATGTTTGTATGCACGTGCACACAAACACACACATTAAATATCATAATGTATGCTATACAGATGGATTTTTTTCTTAAATCCTTTAAATATAATACAAGATGCTAAACACATGCTTTATTATTTCTTAAAAATACAGGGGTTTTTGAAATGTTTTATTAAAAAGTTGCGTTCCTTTTTAATACAAACGTATAACCTGAGATATCCCATACTTTACAAAAAAAGACTTAGCATTTCTACAATTGCTTTTCCTCAAATACACAGTGAGCAAGACTAGTTGTATTTTGAAGTAACTGATTATCTCACTTTCCTCGTTACATGGATCTTTACCATTCCCTCCTTTTAATTTCTGTAGTGCTCATGCCAGTGGCAAATTAAGTACATCAGTAACCAAAGAGACTCTCACTTAAAATTGCATGTAGAATTGCAGTGAAAAAACTTAAGGTGTGCTGTAGAGATTATATACAAATGTTCATTTGTAACCTATATTTAGATTCATTGATTTACTCTGACTGTGATTTAAATTAACCTAGCTGACACTGCACTGAAGTGGATTAAGAGTGTCCACACAGTCTGTTAACACAGCTCGTGTGGAGACATTAATGTCCAGCTGAAGGGTGGCAACAGCCAGGAATGCAAGTCTTTCAAAATCCTCCAGAGGCCTGACAATTATCTGTCTGTGCCCCACGTTCCATCTTTAAAAATGAGGAGAAATCTTCACCACAAGGATCACAACATTCTATAACTGATTGTAATTTCTTTAATTAAAGAGCTTTTAATGAAACATTGGAAGTGAGCTTTGCATGAATTTGAGAGATTTATTTACAATTCCCGACATCATGAAGTACAGGTACAGATGTGCTTATTTGGCCCTCAGCAAAATCCCATTCCAGATTGGGAATCATTTCCAAAATATTTATGCAAGAAAGAGCACAAACTACAGATGATATTTTAATGGCATGTGAAATTATTTCTTCTATATACATAACGTAAAAATTCTTACTATAACAATTTTAAATCATTCTAGAGGCAAATTGATTTGCAATTCAATTTTAACAGGCCTGACCTTAAAACACTAAGATCTGATTCTAAGCTTGTTTCTGGTAATAAGCAGACTAATTCTATTTAATTACATAGTAAAATACTATTAATGCTGTTTAGTTTGAAACACTTACCTTCACCTGATGTAGTTGCTTTTGTTGCTGGTGATGCTACTCTTTTCAGACTAGCAGGACTTTCTGAGGAACCAGAATCCATGCTTTAGAAGAAAATAACGGTTATTTAAGAAATTAAAACTCTTCAGAAAAATTATTATTATTATTATTATTGTATTTAAAAACTAAAAAATGCATATGCATCCATAAGCAACTCCCTACATTTTAAAAGAAGAGAATGTAAATGTGCAAATTAAAGCTTTAAAGTACAATGGCCAGTCATGGTTGCATTTAGGTAACTGCCTTAAATACAAAAGTTTCTGCACCTCCTCTTCTCCCTCAGAAAAAAAAAAATAAATCTAAAATCCTTCCCATTTGTATTACTAATTTTAATGTTGCCTTCACATTATACAGAACCAGATTTTGACTGCTTCATCCTCCAAGAGTAAAAAGTGATTAAGTTTTGAGGTACACCTTTCTATTTTGGGGAAAGATAATCTATGACTGACATAGCTGTAATTCATAACATCCAATACACTCATTTGCAAGTCACATAAAATGAAGACCATTCATTAAGCTTTAGATCTTTTGTTGATGATGCATGACCCAAGGAGAACTGAGGTCAGATTTCTTATTCCTCACATGAATTTCCAGGGTTGGAAGTCAACCCCCCCAAGAAGAGAGTCATATTTAAAAAAAAAAAAAGGGCATTTTTACAGAGTAGCTTCTAAACTTCAAAATTCAACTGTGCAACTCTTCCTATTTATTGAACCCTTACAGTACAGAAGTAAAGTATGGCAAAAGCAAATAAAATACCTCGTTGACTTCCTAATGGGGCCTGAAATAAGCTTCACATACGATTTAGGAAACCACCCCTTTTGTCCTTGAACCTCTCCAAACCACCACATATCTTGCTGCTCCAAAACTGTGATGATATCATTTTTATTGAAATTAAGGTGGTTGTCTTTTTTCGCTCTCCAAGGATACAAAGCCTGTGCTTGAAGCCCCTCCACTTTTTCGCCCTAATGCAATTTAAAAAAATTAAAAAAAAAAAAAAAAAAAGAGACGAGAAGTCAGTCATGAACCACCTTTCATAAAGAAAGCAGCTTAAGGAATTATATTCTTATGCTACTTATATAGCAACAAAACACACAGACTCTCCCTCAAATGCATAAAGCAAAGTCAGTCAATTAAACTTACAAAGTAATACCAAAAATGTTTACAGTTCTCCTACATTTCTATCTGTTAACACATAATCAATACAAAGCAAGATTATCCACTGTTTTGCTTAACAAGTTAAATAAAGTTTTATTATCAAGATATACATATAATAAACCCTCTTGAAGCTATTTTGGCAGGACTTAAAGTAAACTTCACGGAAAATGATCTTTTCCACAAATTACTCACTGTACATTCCAAGTTGGTTTTTTTTCCCCTCTAAGATAGTAAGTTATTTAGCATTTTTCAGAACACATGAGCTTACAAGAACAGTATGTTGTTCAGTTGAGGAAGGGGAAATGCCTTAACAGATGGACGGCATTCATCTGATGGGAAGCTTTGCCATTGCTATTCCACTTAACTACATAATCCACTTTGGAGTGAAGGTTATTGTCATGTGATTCAGGAAAACCCCAAGGAAGTAACCCAAAATTGGCATCCTGCCAAAACATTAAGACTGGACCACCAAAATTTAAAAAAGCCAGTACAGAATAGCAGAACAAGAACCGCTTCATGTTAAATTCTGCCACAGATTTTGCAAATGGATATGTACTGCCTGTTCATCACTCCAAACTGAAATAGCTTACCTTTCTCAGAGGGCCGTTTTAATGCATGGTCAATGTTCATACTTTGCTTTCCAAACATTTGTGCTGGGTCAGAACAGTTTTAATGAATACAGGTGCTCACCTGACCCAAGACAGGAGAGGGAGATGATCCTGTAACAGTGGCAGGAGTGAAGGCTGATCGCTGCCGCAGCTGCCCTGCACTGGGGACAGTCAAAGACGGTTGAGCTGCCCAGGCATCCCAGTTATCAGTCTCCGGTTTCTCACTAGTGTTTGTTGGCCATCTGAAAAAAAAGAAGGGGGGTGGGGGTGGGAAGAGAGAGAATGATGTAATTCCTACCATTTTCAACTGAATAAAAACACTCATGCAGGAAGATTGTGCAGAAAAAAAAAAATCTACATTGTAGGTTAAATTCTTTTAATTGAATATTCCATGAGCATAACTCTCGGGGGGAAGTAGTGCAATCAAACACAGGCTAACAATAAATTTATCTTAAAAAGGCAATCTCTAAATACAGTTGCTTGTCCTTGCTACTTAATGCCAGCTGTTCCTGCAATTTAGCATCATTTCTTAGCTGTGCCCCAATACAACAGAAGTTCAAGTAGTGCAGCCTGTATTATATACAGCGTAAAGAAGTAACTTAAAAGAAAAAAAAAAATCATCATTCTCTTCAAAACAGGTTTGAAATCTTCACACCTGCACGTCACTGACCTCTCACATCGCTTTCCCTTATACATTCTTTTGCTGCTTCTCAATCAAATCCTTACCTTTTTTCTTTTGCTTTAGTTATTTCCTACTGACTTCTTTCAACTCTTTAGAGTTCTACGCAACCTCTTATCCTTTTTATGTTATCTCTTGTCCTTTAAAATGCTAAATCTCATAATCCACATCTGTCTCCAGATAACCACTTAAATGAACAAAATCACATGAACTCCAGGAGCGTAAATAAAGCACATATCTTAAACCTAAGTTTCCTTTGCCTGTTACTTGTGCTATTAGTTGGAGTCATCAATTGTTGTCCACCTAGACTGTAATAGTGTCCAAAGGCCACAACCATCCCAGACCTGTATCTGTATACAGACACTGTATCATGTCAAGGACAGAATTATTAGTATAAATGCTCTGGGACTCACTTTGTATTGAAATTAAATATTAATTTTTATTAAAAGCATGAAAGCATGCATTATCCACCTAGTGCAGAACAGCTTTGTCAAAAGTATGATTTATTAAAAAACAATAAAATCCAGTATGTGCCAGACATCTCCAAGAAGCTCAAGATTTAGTCTTACCTCCCCCCCTCAGAAAAATAACTGCTTGTAGCAAAATGGAGTAAGTTTAAATAACTGGAAAAGCCACTGTAACCTACTTGATGTAAATTCTGAAATAGAACACATTATGTACTGTAATATTGCACAAAGATATTTAGATGTTAATTTATAAATATGTATTAGATGATCAAAAGATAAGACAATTACTTACCCAACCCCATTTACATAGGGCTGATAATACTGCACAGAGCATTAAGTTGACTTACCAAGATACCTAGGGAAGGTACGTGTTCTACTTGCATCAATCTTATTAATGTTGTGATAAGGAATGAGTAAATTAGCTTTTCACGTTAATTGGCCTTATATTTTGTATAATCCAAGTTGGAAACCTTTAATGAGGACTGGTGTCAACTAATTTAAGAGAAGGAAGGTGAACACCTTGGGATTTCCACCTTGTCACCACCCTCATGTAGGAATGCCTCCTATTCGCCATCTGTCTTTCTGCTTTGCTCAGGCAGATATGATGGGAGCATGGTTGAAGTTCCACAAGGCTGCAATTTTAACTATTTACTATGGGAAAAACATTTTACTTCAAACAAGCTATTTTTATTTTGCAGTCTTGATACTCTGTGTTAACTGACACCACAGTCAAATCAATTAAAAAGGACTCCACCACACTTAAGGTGATAATCACTACTCAAACATACGTTGAACTGAAGTCTGCCCAGTTATTGGCAGTTGTAGCACACTCTGTAGAAGCAGGAGCTCCTAGCGACGTAGTGGTTTCATGCACAGAAACTTTAGGTGCAGCACCCGCCTCAACTGCTGGCTTTACAGAAGCTGGAACTTCATTTTCAGGTATTTTCTCTGCATAGTTTGCAGGGAACCATCCAGTTTTCCCCTTTAATTCTCCACCAAGCCACCCTGGTTCTCCAGTCTGGCTTTCATCTACCTGTAGATACATTAAGTTAGAAAGTTAAGAAACATAACATACAAACAGAATTTTTACTTAAAACAATCCGTCTCGTCCACAGTAATTAACTTTCTCTAGTTACAGAGACATGACACCTTCATTACAAATACAAGTTCCACCTAGGTAGAATTTTGTTGTTGTTATTGAATTTACCTTTGGAGGATTATGTTGACAGCTCTTCCTTCTATGGAGTATTAATATATACGGGAATGTTTTGCAACACAATACTGCTTTGCAATTGTTTTTTTCTTTTTTTTTTTTATCTAAGCTAAAATCAAACAGATTTCTTAGTCATGATGTAAAGAGTTTTATTTCAGTCCTGATGCACAAGCCAAGCATGGGTTTTTAAAAAGTTGCTTGAAAGTCTGTCGTAGTACAGCAGACTTGGGAGAAGTTAGTTCTAGAGAAATCCCTTAAATACCGATATTGCTGGTTTAACTAATACAAAATGCAGTTTGAACAAGTTTTCCTAAATTTTCTCTTGCAGAAAATACAACAAAAACCTACAGTATATTAAAAACAACACCCATCAAACAATTCTAAACAAACGCACAGATTTGCTAATATATTTATACAAAAACAATTCCATGGTAAGTTTTCATCCATGAATTTGCAGACTGCTGTTCTTTCCCCTCACTCTGATACCTTCGCCAAGCCATAAAGGACTGGATGAAACAGGGCTATTTTTCCAGCTGTATTTTAATTCCTACTTACTGATTATTATAATTGTGTTAAGCTATGATTTTGCAAATTTCACACTTTCCTGTTAACTTTTCTAAAACATTCCACACATTTGTTCTCCAAGCTCTACTGACGGACTACTTTCTTAGTTGGCTATTTCAACAAAAGTGATCAGTTTAAATTCTGTGAGCTGCAGCTAACCACATTCAGCAAGAATGTGGAAAAGTATTTCACTCTTGCTGCCCTGGTGAATTGATATGATGGCTAAATACTTCCAAGGCGATGTCAATTGCAGAAACTTTTTAGAAGAAGAAAGGCAATAATTGTATTCTATAATAATTTTAGTAAATTTGGTGTTCTAGCTATCTGATCTCTTTGATAGGTCAAAAGAATCTCAGTTTTCAAGAAAACCCTTACATATGAATAGGGTTTGCATCTTTGACGTGTAAATAACATGTGCTTTGTACAACAATCTGCTGTGCATAGCTACAGATTCCCCAGCAATGGTCAAGTCAGCAGTAAAACCGGGCCAGTAATGAAAAGTCTGGTGACCAACCCTACACAGCAGCTGGTTTTTGTCAAGAGTTTCACTAATCTGCTTAGGCCACTAGCAATCAGTATTTCAAAATACGTATGAGTTTCAAACAACAGCATAACTGCTGACTGTGGCAGATAATAGTACAGCAGTCAGAGATGCTTAAATTTGCACTTCTAAGTCATCTGACACTATTTCCTAAAAATCCATTATCAATGTGAGAGGTTTGTTGATAACAGAATGCTTCACGAGCTAAGGAATAAGAAATAGTATCTTTTTTGGTCAAAGGAGTTTTCAAGATATGACATTGTACAAAAATAGCACATAGTAGTGTCTGGAGCTAGATGCTCCAGTTGGAAACACAGCTATGAATTCACTCTATCGATTTTAACAAAATATAAGCCAACCAGCTGCTTGTTTGGAGGAGAAAAAAGAAACAGTGGCAAAAAAAAATTATTTGTGGTAATGGTGCAAACTAGTTTTTCTAGACTAAAGGTGGGACCATTCTTTTGCCTAAAAGTGACTGAAATCCAGGCAGCAAAGCTTCTGCCTCGATTGTCCCTGGCCTAGTCATTTGAGCTGCTGATACACTGCTTTGCCTTAGGCCAGTTGTTGATTCTTTGACTGCCTCCTATTGTAATTTGTATCCCACACCCCTCATTTGGTGCGAAACAATCCATTATTTCTGCTTTCTGTTGGGTCTATTCTCTTTCTCGGTCCCTATTAACTCAAAGCAAACCCAGAAATAAATGGACTACATGCTTGACTGGTTCAATGTGGTTTTACTGCAGCGCAGAGCAAAATTTCCACTGCAGCACTGAATAGGATTGTTAAAGCGGTGGTATGAGTGATGGAAGGTCATAGCAGAGGGTGAATCTTGGGAGAGAGAGGGAGAAACGGATTATCAGCACCTGATGCCAAGTTCAATAATCCAAGCAGTAACAACAGTCACATAGTTTCTACTCTCATTCAACTGCTCATGTAGTAACTAGAATCACTAACATACAAAAGAGCAAGGACTAAAAAGCCAAAAATCTGTTACGGTGATCTAAAATGGGCATCTTCGAAATTAATCACAGTCATATAGAAACCATTGTGATTTTTCAGAAAGAAATGTTTTGTACAAGCAGAGAAAAAAAAAAAAAAGATTATCAATAAAACAGCCTAACAGGGTACTCAAATTTATGCTTATTCAATACAATTAAGTTTTCTACCTATACTCATGAAAAGGCACTTTGAAGGACAATTTTAACTCTATCCTTCGTAAAAAATCTGGTTTCTCAGTTATTCATATAAAATATAATTTTCACCTGCAGTACAGTATCGGAACTTTTAAATACATTCCCTTGAACTTCTTTAAAATTTGTTTGTTCTAATTTTCTTATGTTTTTACACCCACCATCCCCAAGTCCCTATGACAAACTATCCCAGATTATTTTTTTCCAAAATACAACTAGACTTTAAATGTACACCAAGTAGTGAATTACAGTGTGTGTGGTTTTATTTATCCAACTGTACTTTAGAGCCATGGCTTCCAACTACTTTTTTCCAGCAACTTAACACAAGTGACAGGAGTAACAGCAACACAACTCTTAGCAGCAACAGCAACAGGTCCAGTTATTATCTCTGTCAAGAGAAGGGCTGGCTTTGCAGTGTCCTACTCCACTTCGACCTAGCTTGCGTATCACCAGCAGTGCATGCACACACAAAGAGAAGCCCTGTTTTATGGTAGATATTCACTCTACATATGAACCCAAACCCTAATATTCTCATAATCAAAGCTAAACAGAGTACCAATCATCTGTTTTATTCAACTCTTTATCTATTAAATGACCATTTTAATTCTATTCCACTTATAGGCTTTTGGTCTAGATATTTTGAGACTACTGGAATTCCTGTTAGAATGCTGAATATAAGCTCTGCAGGCCAGAGGCCATATGCCGATTATGCCTACACAGGATCTAACACAACAAGGCTGTCTGTGTCTAATACAAAGAACATTCATTACAACTCTCACAATCAATAACTAAAAAACCTGACAACAAACTATCATGAAATTGTTTTAGACTTTCCATGGAAGCTTCTTTATGAACTTCCTGTTTAAGTTATGTTCTCCTGCTATCAGAATCACCACAGTTCAGTAATTCAATAATTCACCTGTATTTCATTGAATTATGCTTAAGGTTTTTTTTTTAAATAAGCTGTACTACATAAAATATTATCAGCAACAACAGAATCCATTCATTTACTTCAAGCTGGAGCCTAACGGCAGCGAATGCCTGCAGGACTTGTTTTGTAAGAGTGCTATCCAAAGGAAAAGAATTCCATACATTGTATACATATATTCATACACATAATAAAAACTTAACTTCCTGAACAGACAGAGCCCTGAAAGGGGCATGCCTTTCTTGGCTCAGAATATTTGTTCCCAGACAAAAGTTTGCTTAAGTTATAGTTAGGATCAATCTAGCTTACAGTGAAAGAAATATAAAGTACATAGAAAAGTAAGAAGCAGAGAAATCCAAGTTAAGAGAAAATATAAAAATATTGCAATTAAAAAGTGGAAGAATTAAAAAAAAAAAATACAGCCATTCCCCACGCATTCTCTCAACCATTGCACAAGATACACCAGTGCTACAGATAACTAACGTGTACTGGAAAGTCAGGCAAAAGAAAGCCCTCCACAAATCTGCAAATTTGCAAATACTTTTCCTTTCAGAACAAACCCTCATCCTTCTCCCTCATTTCCACCAAGACAGGTCTCAAGATTCATGCACAGTGTAAAAGTGCATTACACTGTTGTAAACACTATTTACAAGCTATACATCTATTAAAGCCACAAGTCATTCTGACATAATGAATTCTGCAGTCCTATTTACACCCAGGATTTAGGCCTGGTTCCCGTGTGTGCAGTCAGTGGATTTGGGCTTCAGCTGGATTCTTTGCTCGCGGCAGTTACAGTTTGGGTGGTATCTTCTGTACAGCTATATGATTACAGGACATGACTGCACAAGCCCACACACACGAAGCCATTTATAAGCGTCAAAATGGTGAAGTGCTAAATTTGCCTATGTTTGAGCACAGTTATTCTAAACGACACTCGTTGCACACAGTAAACTGCTAACTGTATAGGTCAACTTAACTACAGAGTTGCATTTATGTCATAAATAAGACACACTTTAACATGTAAGCTTGTAAATTATTATTTTCCAAAAAAAACGTAACTGACTCAAACCTTTTAGAACCACAGGACACAACAAACACTTAAAGGACAGAGAAGAGTCTAGGAGTCCGAATGCCCATTATCAAAAGTAAGTTCTGGTCCATCGCACTTAAATTACTTTTGACAATGTGAGCTACTTTGTTCATTTTACCCTAGGTGGATTCAAAAACAAGTAAACTACATGGTAACAAAAGCTGTATTTATGAAAATGAATAAATTGCATAGACTTCCTGACAGTCATATAGCACACTTACCCATTCCCTTTTAACCTCCATCAGGAAAGCAATGATTTAAAGCAAGGCAAAATTATAACACATTTCACAAAAGTGTCTTACTTATATTAACTTTTCAAAGAGTAGCCCATTTAAGCAATTACTACAGAGCAGGAGATAAATCCCACAAGAATCAGTCATCAGGTTTAATTATTGTCAAAAGTAAGTTAAATAAAGGAAATTGAGAGTAGTTACTCTACTTTTGTAGAGTAAGTTAAAATAAAATCCAAAAGTACAATATAAGAAGACTCAGATTACCTCAAACTCTATTTAAACATGTGAAGTGCTCCTTAATATCATGGGTTTTTGGCAAAAATGTTATTTCCCTGCAAGCCTACCTAAGAGTGATCACTCTTAGTCAAGGAAAAACCAGTTTACTTATTATATGCCTAGGTTACAACCTATTTCCCAAGAAAACAAGACAAGACAGCATTTTTCAATAGCCTGAGGAGACCCATGTACCTGTATCCTCTCTCATTTAGCAGCTGACTGACCAATACTACCTCCTGATGCAGAACACCACATTGCATTGTTACTCCAAATGGCATCAGGCCTCTTCCCGAGTCATTCAGTAGTACTACTAATCCAGGATTTAGCTTTTATCTTCCAAAAGCAGAGTCTAGTGTCACAAATACTTCACTGTGACACAGCCGAATCAATAAAAAAAAAAACCAACAAACCCAAAAGGCTAAGAGATGAAGGCTCGTCTCCCCAGCATGCTTTTTAGAAAATAGTTATCATTACAACTTATGAGAGTCTACCAAGCATATTTTTTTCCAAAATCAATTCTTACTGAACTGTGCCAAAACACAACAGCTCTTAAAATCTATTTTGTTGGGTAGAACACTATAATGAATATACTTTCCCACAGTGACCAAGGTATCATTTAATAGTTACAGTAGGAATTCCCATTATGAATAGACATATGCATATTAAAATCATACTGGTAATTTATTAATATTCACATTTAATAACTGCAGTCATTAACAACAGAACTATAATTTTAGAGATAATTAGACACAAAGCAGAATATTGCTTTAGAGTTTAACACGACAGTTTCACGCTGACCATACCCTTGTATCTCATCATCTACTTAAAAAAAAGAAAGGAAATTATTCTCTCAACATACCTACAATCAAATTTTTACGTTTTGAAGTTTCTATTTTGTAGAAATGCCCTTTTATCTACTGTATATTCTCTTGAAAATAAATGTAGAAGTATCTCACAAAAGAGTTACGTAGGTAAAAAAGTTATTGTACAAACAATTCCAAGTTACAATTATACTAGATCATTATGTCAAAAAATGTCACCAAAAAGAGTTGTATAAAAAATTTCCATTATTACTGAAGAAGTATCACCACCATACAAAGACTGTGTTAATGTTTATGTGATCATGACACAAGTGTAGCCATCTTGTAGTTTAGCATAATTGTTTCACATAGTATTACACTGGATGTAACATTCTCTTAATAAACGCAATTTTCCAAATTAAAAAAATTTTACACTGCTCTTGTACTCTTCTTATAAAAAGGGAAATTTCTTATTAGAAACACAATCTATTCATCAAAGTCAGTGTTTGATTCCACACATAACAGCCACTCTCTCAACAGAAAACAGCAGCAGCTTTATTCCCTAGGTACCTTGGAGGACAAGAAACCTCTCACTGAGATACCTTCTGTATAGGAAGCTTTTCAAACACCTTGACAGACACGCACAGCTCAGCATACAAAAACTGATACAATCTACTCACAGATTATGTTTAAACTTTACACTTAAAATGAACTGTAGGAAGCTATCCACTATTATAATAGGGTTCCTATGTCATATCACATCTTTTTGGTATTCGCAGAAATATTTTTTTTCAAGTTTCTAAAAAAAATCTTGCTGTATATAATTTCAATCACACAAGTGCAAAAGATTAAGTAATTTTTTTCAAGTAATACCACAATCCCTTCTTACCATGACTATGTCGCCAGGCTGAATAGTGATTTCATCGTGGCTTCTTGATTCAAAAGGATATAGTGCTCTATAATACACTATTTTTACATCCTCCTGAGCAGAAATAGTTAGAGGAGCTTTTTCTGACCGAAGGAAAAAAAACACACAGATAGAAAGAAAAAAAGGTCAAACCACATTATTTTTAAATATTTGAAAAATGAGGTGAAAGTGGAGACAAAAATTAACAAACTATACCCTGTCTGTAGGAAGTATATTATCCTCCTTATACACAAGGGAAAACATGAAAAGGAATCTTTTAAAATACAATTTTCTTACTATTTTCTTTTCTAAACGTCAGGTAAAATATTATTCTATTTTAACTTTTATGATATATACAACTATTTTCATAGAAAGAATAATGTACTTATGATGCAACATATATGACCTCTCAAACGCTTGAATGATTTTGTAGGTTAAATCTGATCAGCCAAATGTTCAACTCAAACAGTGATGTTCTTGCATGTATCAATGGTATCTCCCAAGTACTTTTAGAGCCTGCTTGTGTAGCAGCTTCATTTGTTGCCTGACTATACTTCCAAGAAAGATGTTTCCAAATGCCCTAGTACATACAGATTGGCTGAAAAGAAGACACTTACAGATGGTGTTTTTAAAAGATTACATGCTAATGATGCATTATTAGAAAAAGAAGAATACAGAAAAACTCCAGAGATATAAGCTAAATTGCTCTTGTATAATGCACTTCCCATTTTGCCTATTTGGTCATAAAAGTGCTCCCTGCTACTCTGCACAAAGAAAACATAGCACGAGGACATACTAAGTCAATTATAGATTTGGGCTAAAAGATAGAAGGTGATCTCCCCTTTATGCAATATTTGATCAAATATTTAAACAGATATTACATTCTCAATCAGTTCTCTTGTCTACGTACCAAAGCCAATTAAGGGGGAACCATGATTCCCAATATGGGCAAAAATCAGGTTACAACGCAGAGAAAAAGCTCTCAGCTGAAAGCGATCACATGCATAGCAGAAAAAAAGGAATTAAGTCTTAGACTTCAGGACATTTGTTCAATAAACAACATGCATGTGGAAGGGGGAAGAGGAAAAAGGATAACTAAATTACATATTGCTACTACTCTAAAAAATCCCAAGGCATGTATTCCACACCAAAATAAGAATTGTAAAGAAAAGTACAGAAATAATTTTTGACATCTTGCATCAAAATCTTACAACAACTTACAGCTAAGATTGTCTCTTCAGCTGGCACTGTGACTGTGCTTTATACTCTACTAAACACCATACTTTTAGGAAGAATAGTGAAGCCTAACAGAACAACTTTGTGGAGTCTAGAGCTCAATACATACACTATTTACTTCAGTAAGACTAGCAATCCAGTCTTGAATCACACTATTCTTCTGTATTAAATGGAAAGACAAAAACAGAAAAGAATTGTTCAAGAGACATGCGGAACAGCATTTCTTTATTTTTTCCTCTACCTGCGTTTGACCAAGGAGCCTGGACAGCTGGCTTGATTGGCTCTTGATGTGGTTGGAAAAGCTTACTGAGTTTCTCTTGCATTTCCTGTTTCCCCTTATCCTCACTTTCCTTCTTCTTGGTTGTTTCTTCCCTTTTTTGCTTTTCATCTTCCTGAATTTTTTTTGGCCACTGAAGTTCTTCTTCCGGTTGCACACGATCAAGCCGCTGTTTATCCCGTTCCTGGATTCGCCTGTTGGACAAATAAGGTGTTTTTTCAAGCCAGTCAAACAAAAGACCATAAAAGTTAGTTGTCCTTGTGTGTGATCTGTAGTACAAAGCATACTCTTTATAGCTGTTGCATACCCTGTAAGAGCTGTTAATTTCATTTTGGTGAGTTATCAACCACTCCACAGCATTTTCTTACACAATGACTCCTAGAGGGCAAAGGATAAGTACTCAGAAAGATTTGCTATGACTCCATATATATTCATAAAGGAAGAGCTGTAACACTCAGACAAGTGAGAGAACATTGTTTCATGTAACCTACTACTAAGCGCAGGCCTTCATTACCTTGAGTTGCTTTGTCTTTGCATTTAAAAAAAACTACCTTTAATTTTTTATTTTAACTCGCATATCATTTCTGTACCTTTACAGTATGATTCCACAGTACTCTTAAAGAGGTATAGAGCAATGTGAGCATACAGAAATGATAAACTAGTTATGTTTTGGAGCTGAACATAAGATAGGAAAAAACACTGAACACTACTTTTTTTTTTGTAACAGTTCTTCAGGGATTCGTAAATGCTAAACTTCACCTTCTTTATTGAGGCTGTGATCTCTTCTCCTCTACAATGACATAAAAATATTTAGCTATGTTTTTCTAATTTTTGTATGAAACTTTGCACAGCTATCTTAGAACTGTCTCTTAGTCTGCTCGCAATGCTCTGAAAATGATAAGCTTGATTACATTCAGCACTTTACTCTTTCAGTCACACCTCTTCAGTTCAACAACACCTAGGTCTCAACTCAGGGATTCAGCAATATTTGTGTATTCTTTTTTCATAGTTTTCCATGAGATTCATAAATCCTATGCGGCTGTTTTAAGTGAGGAACCATATGAAGAAATGAGGAAGACAAGAGAAAAAAAGTCTCCCTTGCCTGAAGAAACAAAACTCCTTGGCATCCAAGAACCCAGACATAAGCCCTTTGGTTCCACGTAACTGTAAGGCTGCTTTTCAAAATCTCTTCCCAAGCAGTCTAATTCAAGCAATCTGAGTATCCCATTATATTAGCATTGCCAGTTACCATTTTCATTTGCCCCACAATTCCTTCTATTTAATTAAGGCCTGTAGATACCAGCTACAGCTATCACCAGACATTTTCAATAATGAATTCTTCCCATAAAGTTTTCCCTGAAACACAATAAGCGGCAAATGATACACTTCAATTTTTATCTGCTCAGCACTGACTTCAGCTCTAAAATGCAGGAAGAAGTCAGGAATACCGATCAAATTGGTTCTGCTTATTTTCTCAAATCCACAAACATCCTTAGGTAAGACTCAAAATAGCCAAATCAGGAAAAAAAAAAAGAAACAAAAAAACAGTAATCAGAAAATACAGCAACCCTTATCCTCCTGTTGAGGGGCAAGAAGTAAAAATATCTGCAAGCTTCACACAGCACTCTTACAGAACCATTCAGAAGATTTCACATTCCCAACTGTGAAAGCTAACAAATCCTTCCCCTCTGACAGAGGACAAGACAACAGAAGAAAAGAATAAATATTCTCTGCCAGTAAAAATTTGCACCAGTAAAGATAACTCTAAAGGGCTACAACAGATGCACAGTGCACTTTATTTTGTTCTATACTTCCTTCATAGTAACAAAATTAGCAACAAACACACAACAAGAAGCTCGTCATCACAGACTTGGCCTACTCTATAGGGTATATTTTGTCCAAGGACAACATGATTTCCTGGAGAAAACGGAAAAAAAGATAAATTAATTCCTTAAGGGTAAACATCCACTTTCCAAACAGTAGGTTGGCACCAGAGGGCAAAAATCTCATCTCCATCAATATAAGTTTTAAGTTGACAAGAATATTTTCTGAAAGATGTCAAGGTACCCAATATCTGCTTAAGATGACAGCTACTAACTTACAAGCTCAAAAAAAAAAAAATATCTTTGGTTCTCAATAAAATTGCTGATCCCATTTCAATATTCCACATTAGTATACCATGAGTAGAGGTTAAGACACCAGTGTGAAGCATATCACTTCCTCCTCTGTGAAATACTGCTACAGTTTTCTACCTTTGATGTTAAGTCATCTAACAAATTAATAAATGCACTGTTCTGTCAACCTCCTGTTTTCATCACTGAATTTGTCCTTATGTTCATTTGCAAAGTATTCAGAGCCAATTACTCAGCAGTTTTGTTGCAACACTGAAGCTGCACCACATACGGATACAGAGCTCAATTTTCTTTTGACCTGAGTGGTGTCTTACCTGGTGAGTTTAGTCAGATGGGCTTTAGATAGAAACATAATTAAAAACTCAATTTCCTAATAGAGTGATTAAGTCTTCCAGTACTTGTAAACCAAGTTTGCTCTAACTGCTGGACTGAAAAGAGGAGACACAAATGTATCTTGGGGGGTGGGTGGGTGTGGGGTATGTGTAATTTCTTTTTGCCTTCCATAGGACCTGCAAGATTTTTTTCTTTGATTGTTATGGAAGCTAATATCACAAGTTGAAGACAAGGAAGGGAATAAGAACAGACGGAGAAGCTAAAGAAACACAAGTCTAGGTGTGAGCACCACAGCTTGGGGGTAGGAACAGAAAACTTGACATTCTACTCTTTTCCTTACTTCAAGACTCCTGATGTGTTAATTATTGTGGAATATGACCTCTGATCTCGGATTTACCTATACCTGCTTTTACTCTTTTGATTTCCCTTTTTCTCTCACGAACTGCATTATACCACTCAGGCAGGTCTTACCCCAAACATCAAGAATAAGCTCTATTCATTTTACTCAAGTGTAGGGTTCCCCCCCCACCAAACTGTATATTACTCCCACAATCATGCAAGTCTGCATGGAATTAGTCTTAAAATAATTAAGATTAAATATCCATCAGAGGTCTTCAAAAAGACCCCTATCATCCCCAAATATGTATGTCTGTATCTTTATTTGCTCAGTTAAGTTACATGCACAATTCAGTGCATAATTACCAACTAAAAATTGTTAAGATGGTTCTGAGTATAAAGTGATTGTGGTTATATCCATTAAGCCAAAGGTTAAAGTGCACATAATCATGTTCTTAGTTTATTCTTTCTTGCCTTGCTTTCACTAGAGCTATGAAAAGGCAGCATACTTCCGTAACCGTTAAGGCGTAGTATCCAGGTTATGAGTATTAATCATTTACCTTAATCATTCTGCTGTCTGTTGGAAATCAGTAAGACTGGCAGACTGCTTTCATTATCAGGTATACCAATTATGATTATTTATAAGTTTGAATGTTTGGGCAGCATTATCAATAACGTCTGAATGCTGAACTAGCATGAAAAGTCAGACGTGAAGTTTTCCATGGCAGAAGTTTTTCTTTTTTAAATCTGTTTTTTAAATTTCTGTTTTTCTGGCAGGAAGGAGAGTACTTTATTTAATATTCTGAAATAGAATATTTTTAGTGTTCCTACACTTGCAGTACTTCAGCTGGAAAGCTTCTTGTTTTCCAGGAATTTAATTTTTCGTGATCAAAAGCTGTTTTCTTAGAAAGTTTGTTATTTCTGAAGTTGATCTTTAAGGTCTTTAAAGACATAGGGTTTATGTAAATGATGGAAGAATTATCTAAACTTAATTGCTTTCTACGTATAAGTGAAAACCATATCTTCAAACAGAAATCTGAGATCTTGTTTTAGTTTTGCCTGAAAAGTGAAAATTAACTTAACTACTTTGTCAAGTAGTAACACAGGCTATCAATTCACTTTAGGTCACAGTCCACATAATGCTATAACCAATAATTTAAGACCTATTGCTTTCAGGCCTTTGTTTTCATCTCTTGACCAACATTTGTTAACATTAAGAGTATAAAAAACCCACAATTGCTAAAAATTAAATCAAACAGCTACTGATAAATGATGTCAGAATAGAATTGGTGACTGCCCTACATGCCCTTCATTTTACATAAACATATTATAAGTACATGTAGAAAATATTTCCAAGCGTGTAGCAGGAAAACATTAGCTCTATTTTATGTTAGTGTGAAGACAGAGCTAGTTACTACACTGTTCAAGAACCTCTCTGGGCGCAGAAGTACACTACACGTTTAAGTAACACTGCTGAAGTCTGTACGTATCACTGACAGTTAAAAGAGTCACAAACAGATGTAGAAGCTGATGTCCACAGCACACTTCTCATTCAAGGATAAATCAAGAGATTCCCCAAGTTTTAAAATAGATCGTCTGCACTGAAATTAAACTTGGGTCTAGGTCTTGGGTATTCTTGACATTTAGCAATATATTATTGAGAACAGATCATGCTCCTGGGAGTGCAAAGTTCATTTCACTTGTTTGCAAAGTGCTTTGCACCCTAACACCTCTACCAAAAGGGCTTAAATTAGAGAAGTTTGCTACCTTTGAGCTTCTTTTTGCTTTTCCAGTTCTACTGTCTTTCTTTCTTGTTCCTTCTGTTTCAGCCTCTCAGCTTCCAAGTTCTTTTGCTTCTGTAGCTGCTGTTTGTTATGTATTTCTCTCAGCTCCTAGAGAAAAAAGTAAAATACATGTAAACATATACTATGTGAATCGTAACTAATGGCCCCATATATTTCATTGTGAAGTAACAAAACTTGCAAATGGTTGGATATTTCTCTTCAAATTTACAGTATTGCCAAATGCATTGGCAGACTTCAACGTCTATAAACCATTTACTGTTTTCATATTTTTATCCCTATAACCTGACATGTTAAAGGGTTAAGAAACAAGAAAGCCTTTTTTAAAATGGAAGCCTAAAATGTTGTCAAAAGTTCGACAAAGCTTCATCTGAAAAGTCACTTATGTTTGTGTTTGCCAGTTTGTTGAATTCATTTATTAAATTCCATACAAAAATCTGCCTTCTGAACTGCTCATAATAGCAACTGTTTCAGTTAATCAGTTTTATTTTTAAATTAATGGTAATTTACTAAAGAATCTTCATGATTGTTCTATACCCAGGAGGTTTGATTCCCTAAGCAATATCTTTGGGATGAATCATGGCACAGAGAGTATTCACCCATATAGAAGTCAGTTTTCCTCTAATTAACTGGAAAGACATTGCCTGAAACGCTTAGAATATAAGCAATAATAAAAACATCATCTTTTCTTCAAGATTTGTTTTCTACATTAAGACCTATTAACACAAATACAAATTTTATCCTGAATCTCTTCGCATAACCTAGAATTTTGTGCTAAAACTCCTCAGTATTACAAGGAAAAAAAAAGGATCACTTTACCTATGACAACTGAAATTTTTCATTGAAAATAGTTCACTTTAAAACCTTGATGTTTTAATGAAAATACAGTACAGAAAAATATGCAGAAAAAGTTTGTAGCAGTAAATTGTTTCTAAATCTGTATCTTACTAATGTCTACTTTTATTGAAATGTAACTTAAATCATGCAAGTTTGTTCAGTTCCTGTATCCTTAAAAGCTTTATCTTATTTAGGGATTGAAACATTTAATCCTGAAAGTATTTGGATAGTTTTTCAGAAATTCACATTCTACAAATTAGCCAGAGACTTCATGTCACTGTCCTCATGCACTGACTGAAATGTAGAAAATTGCATAAAAGAAAAAAAAAAGAAAAAACTAAATATCAATTGATTCAAAGGGCCAAAATGAGAAAAGTTTCAGTAAGTTAATTTCACAACATTATTAGTAACTTCTTAGCTATAGTTTCACAAAAGGTGAAAGTTAATACTTGTTTATTTACAGACTGTACTTGCACTGTATCTAAAAATTTCTAAAGTAATGCATGCGTTAGTGCTGAACGACTGCACACTGTGCAACATCAAATTTTAAGATGTCAAAATAACTGTATTATGAAGAGGAGTAGCACATGACCTTTGCAAGGTATGAAAAAACACTTCTGATATATGGATGAAAGTTTAAAAAAAAGTTAAGTTGAACCTCGTGTCCTAGCTCTCAGTCTCATTCCTGATCCTCAATTTTAAACCCAAGGAAAACTGAATTCAACATCATTAAAGAGATAATCAGTTCTTATACAAGTTTTAATTAAAACTCTGCTAAGGCCATGAAACTCACTGAAATACGGAGATAATTTGGGCAATACCATATTTTATGATCATCGTTATTTTCCATAGTCGCATTAAAGCTTAGTAGATAGTTAGGATCTAGAACAGATATTGCATAACATAAAATAAACTACTCTTGCAAAAAAAATCACCAGAGTTATTCATGCAGGATATTGCCTTTGGGAAAATTTTTAAATCCTGAATGCCCATGGTTATAACCATTCATGCATAACCTTATTTTGGACTATGGAAAAGAGCTACTTTAAAGGAAATATACTCGCAATATTGAACATAACAGGTTTTTAGTAGTTGGCCCATAAAGAGCAATGAAATAATAAAGGGATCAGGAGACCGCAGTGAACACACAGTTGGTCAACTGCACCTGGAGCTAGAGGTGGCCTCCGACTGGACTATAAATTTCTGAAATGCTATCTGGAGTGAAAAGTCATTTGCAGTAACTCTATGTTATTAATTCAGCTTCTTTAATGTTGTCACACTTTTAGTATATTGAGGTACAAAGGATTTGACCCTTGTTTCAAATTAACTTCTCTGAGGGAATCACAGTCCTCATCTTCCCTACATGATCACCTGAACCCTTATTTGTACCAAAAAACATGTACAAGTGCAAGGACAAATATACAACCGTAAGAACATCAGCAGTAGAATGATTTACAAGCATTCATCTGAAAGGACATAGATGAGAAAGTGGCACTGTTGAAAGCAGTTTTCCACTTGGCCAACAGTATTATGAATTTTTGTAGATTGCAGAAATCCATAAATCTAAGTATCTACAAAGCCCTTGAAGCTCAAAATACTACTTCCATTAAGTATCAAATATCTTTACTAGTATACATGATTTTTAACAAGCTGCTTCTCTTTTCTGGGTAAAGAGACAGATTTCTGACTGCTATGTTTAGTCCAGCTTTAGCACAGGCTTCCGTTTAGAAATCCTTTGTTGTTCTACTTGCTCTAACTTTCCTTTACATTGATGTCCCTTCCTGGCACTTAACTTTGCATGCCAAGAAGCTCAAGATTCCGAGTCCTGGCTGACGAGAACTCCTCTAGCTATTGAGCACAGAGATCTGGGATAGTCACACCTTTCTAATAAGGCAACACTTATTGTTGCCTGTTGTTACTTGCAAAATTTTAAGCTATTTAGACAACAGTGCTTTCCAGGTTTGTTTTTTCTTCCCCTTTGCATCTTTATTCCAGACTCTGGTGTTTGAGCAGTTGAATAGAAATAACCACTAGGTAAAGAAAGAGGAACTAAAAATTCTTGAAGAGTATGAAGGCTATCATAGTTAAGCAAAGAAATTCCAGTAAATCTCAAAAGCTTTAAGTGAGACAACCCAGATGCAAGTATCTGAGCTTAGTTTACTTTCTAACAAGAAATTTGTAAACTAGAAAGGATTATTCAATTCATCTATATACACAGAATCAGGAGGAATCTACCTACCAATCAGAACATTGGTATTTTCCCCCTTCAGAAAAACTTCCCGAGTTTGCAAATACAGAAAAACAAGTTACAACTTACAAGACATCTGTGCACCAATCATTATTTACTTCCACTAGGTGTCCAATTACAAAGCTAGCCCAAACTTTATATCTTAATTATAGTTTAGACATGTAAGTTTATCTCACCATTAAACATACGATACATGCCACTTTTACTGCCAAAGAGAAAACTTGGGAAGTTGTAGCTATAAGCCATGCCTCCATGTTTGCCTGAAGCAAGTAGTTTCTCATAGTATGAGTACATATAGAAGGATCACTAACTGCTGCATCACAGCAGTTAAGTGCTGCTGCCAACTCAAATAATTATTTTGTTTGCCTATTTTTGTCAGCTTATTTTGTCATTTTAACTATATGCTCAGCTAAGTTAGACTATCAGGGAACGCTTTACTAATTCTTTAAGTTTTCCATAGACATTTTAACAGATTATTCCCTCCCAGCTAAGTCAATGTGCTAGGTTCAGTATTTTTTTTGAAGAGATTTTTCTGTGACATACCTGTAACAATTACGAAAGTCTAACCTAGCTTATGCTCCTAGCACTGGATGCAATTTTTTTTGAGATTAAAAATGCAATATATATCCTTCTTTGCGTTAACTAGGAGGAAATAGAGATTTGATCGGTATCTCATGCAACAGATAGATGCTCTGTTGCTTTGACAAGTACCAGTGGGAGGATGGGGGAGAAAGAATCAGTATCTCCCACAGTGCTGTAGGACACCAGTTGAACAAAATTATAGTAACACTTCAACAGTCAACAGAATGAAACATTTGCCAGCTGAATATTCAGCACAGTCCTACACTCATCTTTTACAGACACAAGCAACTTAAAAGCTGTACATTTACAAATCGTATATTGTAATTCCAAAGACATAACAACGCTTTGCTTGTTTCTGATGTGCAGGACAAAGCATGTCTTACCTTAAAAGCAGAGAGAAATTGTTAACTTTCCACTTAATTCACAAACAGACTAACAAGGATAATTTTGAGATGTTACAGTAGCCACATTTAGGTACCCACATAATATTGAATATGAATTAAAATATGAGTTTCATACAGTAGAGTAATATTCACTATATACAGACAAGTCATATTGCTATGAAAACCGTAATGTTAGAATTGTTTAAGACCAAATTTTGCCTTTTGACAGAAAGACAATAGAACTTAGGGTACTTCAGGGGTTACAATTCAAGACTTCCATCAAATCTTCTCCACTTGAGACAAACCAGAGCATTTGATACCAGAGGAAAGAACCCTACAGTTCTGTGCTCACTGAGGCTTTCCCACAGCAATACTCTTCTACCTCATTCCCCAGATCCCAAAGCGCCTGCTTTGTTCTTGACAGAGAGTGTTCCTCCTTTCACCCCATATTATACCTATGGGGGATTTGATAAAGGGAATGTATTGCCATATCTCTCATACCTGGAATCACAAACAACAGTGCTATGTAGGAATACTGAACATAAAAGTGTTTTCTTTTTAAAAATTCTGAACACCATGACCAAAATAGGCAATTAACTTAAAATCTTGAATTTTCAGATAAGCAAAAGACAAAAATAACTAACTAGTACCTTGCCCAGGTTGCAATTCAAGGCACACTCCTCATCTAAGCAGTAAGGATTAGATAAGGAATCAAATTATAAACTCTTCTCTTTGGTTACGTTTTAGTGCTAGCACCTCTTCTTAAATACTAACTTAGTTAAACACTGCACACTCATCTGTTTATGGTAAAGTGAAGCACATAACTGGAGGAAGTTCATCACTCAGATTGAGATTGTTGTGTACTGCCTGAGTATGGCATGGAGACCTTTAGAAAGGAGTCTAAGTAGTTGACGCAGCCCAGGAGAACTGCCAGGCACTGCAGCATTGCATCTTCCATTGCCACTGACTGGAAGAAAGAAATGCTCAAATGTAAACAGGCATTCATATGCAAGACTTGTCCAGTGCACACTGACTAGACAGGGACTGACAACAACTGGAACATGACACAAAATGTAAAACACTTTTAAGAACTTGGTTCTACTTCTTCACCCCTTTTTGCAGGCACTGAGAACAGCTTCTCAGCAAGACTAATGTATTTCAGAAACACTAATTAGTTGTCTTCTCCTGTGCAATAACACAGATACGCTCTAAATACTTGATTCTTCTATGCTATATGAAATGATTACTTGGTCTTTAGAGACGAGAACCATATTAAGAATTATTATTTCTTTATTTGACAGTATGTAATGACTGACCTTTGTAACATTTAAATGTAAATTCACACTGAATGTAGAAAGAATTTGTAAAGGTAAATTATAGTAGGACTATACACATAGAAACAGGAAACCCAATATAAAGCCTTCCATTCTACAGAATTATTTTTTAAAGTAGAGAAAATAAATAAGTGCCTAGTTACATTTTACTAATATCTGTATCACTTTTAATTATTAGATTTCTAGGCTAAGATTTTTAAAGAGTAATGAAAGTTAGACTCCTTCAACCATAATTCAGGACACAAAAAAGTGGCCCAACATTCAACCTTCTTACAAACTCAGTCACTTAACTCTATAGCCCAATGTAGCACAATCCACAAGACTATTATCTTCTCTGATAAAAAGGCTCAAATCTGATTTAAAAAAGATATCTGACCAGATGCAGGCTAAGGTACCTATTTCTCTGCTAAACAAGTACTAACGGTTTCCTGAAACCATGTGTTTCTACCTAAAGATAGTCAATAAAGATACTTGAAACTACCCGTTTTGAAATATTAATAGCATTTTATACTCCAGAAAGTTTTTGAAAAGGAACGAATTCTATGAACACTTCCAACTCTTGAGATGTTACCTTGAAACAAGAGTAACTGAAGTACTTCGGCTCCAAAGGACTAACCAGAAGAAATTTAAATCGGTTGTTTTGGAGGGATGACAAAAGACCCAGTGGAAAAAATGTTTAATTTATCTCCCTAGTCATTCATATATGCTATTAAGACATGAAGCAAAGATGAGGTAATTTAACACTTGTTTTAAGTATTCCCTTATTGCAGAACATAAAAACTGTAATATGGAGGCAAATGCAGTGCAATCCACTGTATTCTACTACGGTGTTAACAAGCTGACCTGTAACCTAAAATATATTGTAATATCAGGTAAACCTTACGGTCTTAAAAGGCACACTAGATACTGGTTAAATTGTTCGTTTTATCTTGTACTATATGGCATATTTCTGTATCCGCTATCAATCAAGCGTAGACTATTTCAAGAGAATGAATCAGAAATGGAGCTCTGCAAAATTTAAGAATGTATTCACATAGGCGATTAATGCAACCAGTGTTCATAGCCAATATGGAATAAGTCTCAACAATGATGACAAAAGGTTATAATTTAATGTTGCTGTCAACTTTGCTATCTCTCAAGCATTTAATCAAAACTAGTTTGGCATATTCTTTGTACTCAGAGAGCAGTAGCTTACATATTTACCATTTTGCTTCTGTTTTCTATTAAATTAAGCATTTTGACTAAGTAAAGACACGTATTACTCCCTCTCCTTGTAGGAAATAAGTGCAAAATGGTGTAAGATGGTATATACCTACAGAGTATTTAGAGACGTGTTTGGCTTTTTTTTTTTTTTTTCCTGGGAGTTCACAAACAGTACCACATCCCTCTGCTTCTCCCCCAGGAGCTAGTTTTATTACAGAAGGCAAAGCAAGCACGAGTGCCACTCTATCACTTGTCAGAGAACAAAAGCTACACAAGACAGTGCCAATTATGGTGCTGCTGTCCAAACAGTCTCCCCATCAAATGTGCCTCTCTCAGTTAGTATACTGAAGCACAAAGTAAGAGCAGATCATCATAAAGAAGTGTATCAGTTTTAAACCTACGAGAAAATTTAGAAACAGCCTTGATCAAAAATGAAGCTTTAAATTTATTTATTTAATAAGAATACCTTTTAAAAATAAACATTTCTGTATTTCCCACCTTTACATATTAGTTTACAAGATAAGAAGCCTTTATTATATTTAGAGCTCAGATGTGGCAGGATTTTTGATACATTATTTGAAAAGGTTTACACTTAAATGTGAGCGTTATACAGCTGACTGATAATTATACAAATTGCAAGATATTGTAGCACCAAATGAGCCTGCTCTATTTATGCACCCAGTTACTAATAAGTAAACAAAAAATTCTTCTGTTAATTGGTGAATCTATTCATTCGGCAATTATTTATAAGCCATTTTCTACCTATTTCAAACGTAACAGCGATCTTTACAGTGGCATTTCCTAAAGTTTGTCACAAATTTTTGATTGAATAGGTAAAAGTATCTGAGAATTATGCAAGTTCATAGACTACTTTGTTTTGAGCAATATTACCTAAGAGACAGGTGTGCTCTGCCTTGGTTTAAGAACAGAACTTCCACTTCACATAAACTCCAATAAAACCATGAGTCTTAAGAAAGCTTTCACTAGCTTTGTGCATAAAGTCTCACATGCAAGGCATTCTGAGAACGCTCTCCACAAGAGCCGCCATTAAATCACTGCTGCACACACAGCATCTCTTAAGTGATTTCTCTGTCACTGTATTACAACCAGTCTGAGCTCAGTCCACGAAAAGGTATATATGCCTTTGTAAATAATTAGATCTAGTAATAAAATCATCCAGCCCCCCCCCCAATACATCTTGCACATCTAGTGAAACTACAAAAGGGAGAAGATATAACTCTCTCTGAATTAAGCTCCCATCTCTCAGTTTCAATAGTATAACTGCCCCTCTTAAACTCATCTCTTCCAAGAAAGCAAAGAAAGCTGCTGCGAGGCAAAAATACCAACATACAGCACCAAAAAGTGGTCTTCCTATAAAGCACTGCTTCTACACATTATGAAATGCAGAACACAGTATCTTCAAGCCAGAGGAAGCTTGCTGAAGTCTTCCCAAAGAACTGTCTACATTTTTAAATAATTTTCAGCATTTAAAATAACTCTAAATACTAAGATCTGAACACAAAAAAAAAAAAAAAAAAAAAAATCAATTTTCCCATTAAATTGCAAAATAGTTTACCATTAGTCAAGGTATTTTTGGATAGATGGCAGACATTCTGATAAATCAATATCTTTGTTTAATATGCATCTTCAATTTTTAATTATCATTAGCTTGTTATTTGTTGTTAAGTCGAGCCCTTCAATATTTAAAATATTGAATTTTGTTTGGTTTTTTTTTTGTTTCGGGTTTTTTTTTTTTAGCTACTGTCACAATACTAAGATTATTCACCCCTCTGCTCATGTATAAACTGTTTAGATCATTTATAATCAAACTGAATGCTGACAATTTTAGAATTAATATCCTTTGGTCATACTTATCTGCAAAACACTTCAAATGGACTCAATTAAAAAAAAAAAAATCACCCCAAAATCACAGTATGTTAAGATCTGTCCAAAAAGCATATATAAAAAAAATGTGAGGAAAGCATTCTGTTTTCTCTTAAAATAAATTGCATGCATTTTGACTTTTGTCTCTTACAAGTCTGCAGAGATTCTCCTTGCCTTTCTGTCTCCCTGCCTAACATCGTGAAAGTCACCTTTGAATTGGAATTGAAACAGGGAGTGGTATGGTATACAGCTTTTAATTTCAAACTTCAACTTCAAACACGCCTTCCATCCTAAAGCATGTGACATAATCATAGCTGATCTAGTTTCAAAACAGAAACATTAATATATCTATCATAGTGCTTTTCCTTCTAAATACTTGTAGCACAATTTATTAGACCTTGCAGGAAATTTAGTGTTTTTCTAGTCAGCTTTCAGGAGAAACCATCAGTTGAATTAGCAGATAAACTACTTTAACATATGAATATTTTATGAAAAGATGAAAAAATGAATGCTATTCATAATAAAAGACTGATCTATAACTTCTCTCTGAAGAGCACCTCCTCTACTGACTTCTACAATTTCTGGCATTGTCTTGTGCAGAAATAAACAAAAATCACACAGTTTTAACAAAAGACTGATCAATAAAGCATGAAACCACAAACAACGGACAACTACATTCAGGAACAAGTATAAGCTTACGAACAGCAGATAAAAATTCTGCATGTCAGAAGAAAATCAAGTCTCTCTAATAAAGATTTCAATTTGAAGTACTGATTCCAGCAGATTTGTTGACGTATTGCAGTCTTGTACCACTTTGATGCAAAAGGACAGAAACTGGCAATTTCATATTTACAATCATGGGTCTGGAACCAGAGCTCAAATTTATTCTTAAATAGATTCTGCAGACTAAGTTGATTCAAACTCCAAGTTTGGATGTTAAGTAGTATTTTCTTTAAAAAAAAAAAACAAATAACAAAAAAAACCCACAACCCAAAACCCTCAAAAAGATAGTTGAGAGCATTCCCCAAACTGACATTTTAAATCAATCATTCTAGTTCAATATTTTTTCCATAAACAAGTTAGAAAATAATTAACATTTAGAAGAAAGGGTTAAAAAGTCTAGGATTACCTTCAGTTGATTATTGAAAATATCGATTTCCTGAAGTTTAGATCTGGTTTCTTTTTCTACTTCATCTAGCTGGTCTCGAAGCTGTTGACGTGCTAGTTCCTTGGCTTCTAAGGCTCTTTTGATAGTAAGAAGAGAATCTCCTGTTTTTAAACATATTGTCAAATAAGTATTTTCTTACACAGAGAATTTTAGGTCATAGGAAGCAACATTTTTCAACATGCATCTGCCAACACATAAAAAGAGATTACAGAGTACACTGTGCAATGCAGCATCATGTCTTATACAAACTTAGACATGTACAGAAAGACTTACTGTGCAAACTGTTCTGTTGAACTTGCTTTAGCTGATCATTAAGCAATTGCTTTTCTGGAATCAACCTTCCAAGCATCTGCTGAGATTCCTGTATAGAGGATAATAAGAAGAGAGAAAACAAGAGAAACAGACAAAAAAAGATGAGTGAGGGATGACTTCAGCCATAAGATCTCTTATTTTTATTTCCTCTGAAATGATTCTTTACTTTTTCTCTCACTAAATTATATATTATTGCTATTATCCAAGCACTATCTGCGTGGTACTACCACTCAGATATATTTCTCTAACAATACAAAAAAAGTAAGCATATCAAATTTAACCGTATTACTTGAGAAGTGATTCTCATTGAGTACGTAACTTGGCTTGATATTACTTGAAATTCAGGGGAAATAGACAACGATAGATTCCAGTAAATGTTTGAACAAGCACTTACGAACCATTTCATTCTTATTTTAATAAATGAATATTAACTTTGATCAGGAATAGAAAGGCAAATATTTACAGTTTATTTAAAGAAGAGAAAATAAAGTCTTTCACTTTGAAGGAATGTATTATGGCCTAAAGCTATGCAACACAAGCTCTGTTAGATGAGAATACTTGAGTCCCAGATCTCTCAGTTTAGCTCTCTTGAAAGAGGATTATGATCTCTCTCAATTTCAAGACGTGGTCATAAGATTGTACACTGTTACATTACAGGAGACCTTGCACATGAGAAATTCCTTCTTCAGAGGAATGTTCTTGCTCCTTCTGAAGGATGAAGTGCTAATTCATATACCTTTCAGAAGCCTTGACCTCCAACTTCAAGTTGTCAAAATGTATTATAGAAGCATGAGGTGAAACAGCTTACTTATAAAAGCTGCTTGGCTGTCAACACCCCATCTTTCAGACAAACTAAGTAATTTATTTCAGCAGTTGTCTTGAATTGCAGGCTTTTGAGGAATCAACCATCTGACAATTTCAATTTGCCATTTCAGATTACAAATTACATAACACAATCCTAAAAATAAATGTCACCTAATTGCTTAATACTAGAATGAGTCCCATTAAAAGTTTTTAGTTTTTGTTACAAGAACACGAGGTTGACCATGCTGACATGACTTGGAGGTTGTCCCACTTTACTCATGGCAGGCTTTGATTAGGCATCTGCAGTGTACAGCTTAGATTTTATGATTATGTACTGACTGAATACTACTGTAATCTCTTTATGTTCCAGAAAACATACTTAGATAGCACAGCAGAGTCAAGGATAAATTCACAAAGTATCAAAATTAAGACAAACTATGCATCTGACTATTAGGAGTTACATGTGTCCCCCACTGTTCAGCTGTGCTGCCTATAGCATCAGCAGATCTTTTTCATCCCTTCAAGAATATTATGAAGGCCAGATATTCCTATTATGGCACTATTATTCCCTACCTAGAACCAAATGACAAACAGCAATACACAATGGACCATTTTCTAAATTGTCTCCCTAAGAGGGCCTGCCTCCTTTCCAACAACCACCATTACCATGTTCTTAAACTACAGGCAAAACACTGTCATTTGTGTTCACACTTTCCCTTCCACCACACCCTCTCACCCAAATACCCGCATGCCCCATGCCATAGTTTGTGATGAAAAATGTGAACACAGTATTATTAAATTAGTATGCCACACAGGCACCGTGGAAATCACAGAATCACAGAATGGTAGGGCTGGAAGGGACCTCTGGAGATCATCTAGTCCAACTCCCCTGCCAGAGCAGGGTCACCTACAGCAGGTTGCACAGGAACGCGTCCAGGCGGGTTTTGAATGTCTCCAGAGATGGAGACTCCACCACCTCTCCGGGCAGCCTGTGCCAGTGCTCTGCCACCCTCAAAGAAAAGAGGTTCCTCCTCATGTTTAGGTGGAACTTCCTACGCTCAAGTTTTTGCCCATTACCTCTTGTCCTGTCCCCCAGGCACCACTGAAAAGAGCCTGGCTGCATCCTCCTGACGCCCACCCTTTAAGTATTTATAAGTGTTGATAAGGTCCCCCCTCGGCCGTCTTTTTTCCAGACTGAAGAGACCCAAATCCTTCAGCCTTTCTTCATAAGAGAGGTGTTCAAGACCCCTAATCATCTTGGTAGCCCTTTGCTGCACCCTCTCCAGCAGTTCCCTGTCCCTCTTGAACCGGGGAGCCCAGAAGTGGACACAGTACTCCAGGTGCGGCCTCACCAAGGCAGAGTAGAGGGGGAGGATGACCTCCCTCGACCTGCTGGCCACACTCTTCTTGATGCACCCCAGGATGCCATTGGCCTTCTTGGCCACGAGGGCACATGGCTGGCTCATGGTCATCCTGTTGTCCACCAGGACTCCCGGGTCTCTTTCAGCTGAGCTGCTCTCCAGCAGGTCAGCCCCCGACCTGTACTGGTGCAGGGGGTTATTCCTCCCCAGGTGCAGCACCCTACACTTGCCCTTGTTGAATTTCATAAGGTTCCTCTTTGCCCAGATCTCCAACCTGTCCAGGTCTCTCTGTATGGCGGCACAGCCTTCCGGTGTGTCAACCACCCCTCCCAGCTTTGTGTCATCACACAAATGAAGTTTTCAAGTAGCATAATCCAAGAAAGGTGGCATCTAGTAGACTATATGTATTGGTGGACAAACCTCAAGAGAAAAAGGAAATGAAACGGTCTTTCAAGACACAAGGATATCAAAATTTTATCATTCCAATTCAAGAACCATCGAGATAAGCCAAATAGCAGAATGGATGTCAAAATGAAACAGGATTTACAGAAAAATTATCATTCTTCAAGCACAAAAAGTAACACGGGACAATATTTCAGGGCGGAATGTAATCCTAACCTTAGTTGTTAATTTTTAAAGGCCAGAATACTTCTAAACTCTGGACTACTCAAACTATTCTGTGTATTAAGATTGGAGAGTATTTAAGGACAGAGAATGCCAAGGGATCACAAGGCTCACAAATTCTGTTTCCTGAAATCACAGACAACCACGTAATAAGCATCTATTCCAACAGCATCCACAACATGCTTTTCTACATCCTTTAGTTGTACTGAAGAAACAGATGAAAGAAACTAATGGCATCGCCAACACTGAAGTTTCATGCAACAAGAAATTTAGAAGAATTCAATAACGTCCCGTATAGCAGCAGAAGGCAAACAAAGCAATCAAAACCCAGTTCCTGTCAATCTGATGAGTGAAAGTTCTCTTCTGATCCTACACCCTGAGCAAGCGAGTGTATGAGAAACTGAGATACCACTATACATCTTACGTCTCTGCCACATACTCTGCTTCCAGTGCTTCAGAGGAAAGCCAAATTACTTGGGAGCTCAAGTGTTCATCAAGGAGGCAAAGAATCCCTGAAGGTAACCAGCAGAAGCCCTGTAGACAGTATAAACATAACTCAAACACATACAGTTAGGGTGTTTGGAAGGTGGAATCTTTCTGAACATCTCTGGAAATAACCACTCTACCAGATATCAGAGATTCATATAACTAACTAGCACAAATTTTCATCACCTAGGATTGTTACACAGTTTCTTCCATGAGTTTCGTCAAACTCCATCGTGAAACTAATTAATAAGTTGAAGAATAATTACTCCTTTGAATTAACTCATCATTCTGTAGCAAGTGTCAGGTGTATTAAACTAAAATACTTCCAAGTGAAGATATACCACCCTACAAAGATAACTGACAATATTGACTTTTTAATCTATTCGAGAGTTTAGAGGATCAAAATCTCCTTTTTAAAAAGTTGCTTACTGTTTTTAGTCTTTCCTCTACAAATTAGACAGTAAAATTTACAGGATATTTGAGAAACTAATTTTTTTTTTTTTTTTTTAGGAAAAAGCTATCCACTCTTTTAGGTTCTCCCCAGATAAAATTTGGCCTTTTTTACAAAATAGTGACACTTCTGTCTGGGATCACAATCATGCTAAACCACTCAAGTGACACTAACTGAAATATTAATGGTTGAGATGAATGATCACCTGAGAGAAGATAATATCACAAAGCTACAGCTATTGCTGTCAACTTAAAAAAAAAAAACAAAACAAAACAAAACACAAAACACCTCAAAACCAGAAATCCAACAAAACAACCGCCAGGAAAGGCAAGCATGACTTTCATTACAGAAGTGCTCTTACAGTCATTGTGAAGGAAGCAATTTAGCAAGTGAATAGGCATTAACTAATCTGCCGGACACATACCATCTAGCACCAATTACAATGACCATATACAGTTAAAAAACATTAGATATAGTAGTAATTCCAAAATGAGTAAAACGTAGACAACTGTGCCAAATTCATTGTACTTCGCCAGATGTTTCAATAAAGACAAAAAAAAAAAGGCAATCTGCTTTTCAGCCATTGTGACTGGCTAATAAGCAGCACAAACTGAAAGTTAGGAAGGTAAAGAATCCCTCTGCCCTCCTTAACTTTTTCTTTCATGGTGACATAGTTAAAATCGCTGCATAAAAACTGTAGGTAAGGAAAAAGCACATCTACGATCAGCCAAGGATATGATTAAAAATTCAAAAAATTGTTAATGAGTCTAGAGAGAACACTGCCCCTTGTTTATTTAGTACTTATTAAAAAGATACTTAATTTGTTTCCCAGTAGTGTTGATTTCACTTTTTTTTTTTTTCTCTTCCCTCTGAACCTTCCATTTACTATACCCAGCTGTGGAAGCTCATTCCAAGTTCTTGATAATAATGATATTTTCTCACTTTTTTTTTTTTTTTTTTTTTTACAATGTCTCTGTCCTGGTTTCAGTTGGGATAGTTAGTTTTCTTTCTAGTAGCTGCCGTGTTTTGGATTTAGTATGAGAATAATGTTGATAACACATACCGTTTTAGCTCTTGCTAAGTAATCTTTACATTAGTCAAGGACTTTTTCAGCTTCCCATAGAAGCTGAGAGGGAGCATAGGCAGGACAAGCTGGCCAAAGGAATATTCCATACCATAGACGTCATGCTCAGTACATAAATGGGGGTTGGCCAGGGGGCAGGAATCTGCGATCAGTGCTTGGGATGGGCTGGGCAACCAATCATAGGGTGGTGAGAGCGACTTGTGTGGTATCGCTTTATTTTGGACATTCTTTTATCATTATTATTATTATTCGTTTCCTCTTCTGTTACTGTTGTATTAAACCGTCTTTATCTCAATGCATGAGGTTTTTTCCCCCCCTCCTTTTCTCCCTACCCTACTCGAGGCGGGCAGGAAGGCAATGAATGAGGGGCTGTGCGGTCCTAGTTGCTGACTGAGGTTAAACAACAACAGTCTGTTATAATGGGACACCATCCCAACACATTGGTCTTTACTATAAAATAAACGACTTACAGCTTTTTACTGTAACATATCATTTTTTTCCTTCTTAATTTCTTACATTATGACAAAAGCAAAGAGCTACTTCATCTTTTCTGACTACAGAGGCTAACTGAGCAAAAGTTACCAAGTTAACAGAAATGACACATGAAAGCAGGATATGGATTCAGTTCAATTTATTGAAATATCAATGGCTATGAAGCTGCTTAGCTTCTTCTGAACTGAGTTACAGTACCTTAGACCATTTCTATGGAAAGATTTCGGAACAGAAGGGCTAGAGGGAAATTCAGGTGGTTATTGCTTTTATATGGAGATTGGCTGTGCACATAAGATCAGTAGTGTTTAACTTATTCAGGTAAATGGGGGCTTTTCCATGCATTTGATCAAGCATAGTCAGTTTTTTGTCTCTTTGAGCCAGTACTACTACGTGTAACTTAATTTCCTACACTTGATTTGATGCCGCTTGACCTTTTCAAGTCAATTTTCAGTCACCAATACAGGAGCATTTCGTTAGAGATAGAAGAATGATTTCAAGCCTAACCATGGTAGTTGTTTACCTCACAAATATCCCTTAACAGCATTTCTTTTTTGCTATTGGTTGCATCAAATGGACACAAACACTGCAAAAGAATATGATCCCTAAATTATATTCTTTATAACAAGCTGCTGCCAAAAGAAAGATGTCTTGTGAAAGGCATAATGATGTACACAAAACTTCAAAAGAAATGCAAGATGTTTTCAGAAAGAAAAAAATAAAGTGTGAAAAAATACTCAAACATAAAAACAAAAAACCTGAGCTTTCAAATTCTGGTTTTGTTCAAATGAATGTACTATATTAATTATGCTTAGAAAGTTGAAATGGAACAGTAGGATTAGGTTTTAAGATAGGTTTTACACCTAAGCCCTCATAACATAAGTCTGAAATTCTCTTTGTAGTGCTGGAAAAGCACTTAGAGCCCCCATTACTGGCCAAGAATTAATTTCAAGCAATATAAAATATTTAATAAAGAGAAAAATACCTAAATCAAATACTACAACTCATCTAGGAGCCTTTACAAATTGACAAGAACATTCTTTCACTAAAAGCAGACATCAACTCAATTCCATCTTTAATTTGACAAAGGATTTTAGATAGAGAAGTAGGAAAGATGAATGCCAGGGTTAGACCAAGAACTAACAGGCTTAACTCATAACTTCAATTTTGAAAGGTCATTATTTTATAATTACAAAAAAAAAAATCATCATCACAAAGCCACTTCAAAGCCAACTCTTTCTTTCAGCACACACAGCAATCACCACCAACAAAAACAGATGCCGCAAAATTTCATTCTCCTCATCCTCCCAAACCCTTTAACACCTTCAGCCAAACAATTTGTTTACTGCTCCCCACAACAGGATTCCATGAGGATGAAACGATAATCACAGACACACCTTCAAGTGTAGGAAGCAATCCCTAGACATGTCTGAAGAACATTCATTTAAAAGAATGACGAATTATCTGAAATGATTCCTTATGCGCAAGGAACAACACATCTTATATTGTGGCAAATTTGCTTGCATGATGCAATATTGATGCAGTTGAGGAGGTCAAAATGCAAGCCTAAGAACAAAATTAGAGACCATTTTCTCACCTGTAGCTGCTGTTGCAAATGGGTGATTTCTGCAATTCTCAGTTCTCTAGATTTATTTGTACTTTCAATTTCTTGTCTTTGGGTAGACAGCCGACATCTGATATCCTGAAGCTTTCCCTCCAACTGATTTTTTTTATCATTCTTTAGGGAAAAAAAAAAAAAGAAAAATATTTCTCTTTTTTTACCAGAATGGTTTGTCATGCAAGGCAGGATCTAAACAGTACTCTTATTCCATATTTGAAAGTTGAAATTTCAGAAAATAAACATGGCCGTACCACAGTCACTTCTGTGTTTGTGTGCTTTATCTGCAACACGATTACTTACTAGAGCTTCCAGCTCAAATTCTAAGGTCTTCTTCTTTGCCTTCAGAACAACTATGTCCTCTTGTTCTTTGTTTCTTTGATTTAGTAGCTCTTGCCGACGATTACGCTCCCACTCAAGTTGCCGTTGCCTCTCAAGTTCCCGTTTTGCAGCCTGTAGCGTTAAAAAAAAAAGATCTATTTTGAGAAACTATTCTAGTCGCTAATGTTCATATTGTAATGTGCAAATAAAACATTAATATAAATATACTGCTAAAGTGTGGACTAAATACGTGCCTCTATTTGAACACACAAATTGCTCAATTGTTTACATGCTCGCTTGAAAGCACTGGTGAAATTGGGCTTCACTGTATAGCAGATAGGTGACTAAACAGCGTATCACTCCATTTTAATCAGTTTCCCCAAGATCCAATTTTCTTATTTAACAAGTTCTTTCATATTAAGGCTTCATGAACTCTCCAGGATAGCATCAAATCTCTTTCCAACATTAGACATTATGCGCTTTTTAAAGAATAGACAAATGCTACTGCATTAAATGCATCATTTGTCAATGTGAGAAAATAATAGCTTTTTAAGTTAACCAGTATGTGTTTTCTTTAACAAATTAACTCATCGCAGGAAAATCATGAATACCATCAATGCCCATAAGTTTTTCTTCATTCAAGCATCTCTTTATATCAAAGAAAATAATAATAATTATTATCTTTAAAGAAGTCAGAGGTTAGGGGCACATTGTCCTAGATCTAAGTGTCTCATCCATTCATTGCACATGAAAAATAAAGATAGCTGACTCTTTCCTTACCTTCAAAAACCCAGAAATTTAAGTTAATTCTTTAAATGTTCACTTACTAAAAATGACAGTGAAATATTTTGTGTACACATTACATTTTATTTGTAGACATTACATTTCTAATCAAACACAGCTGCCAGTGACATAACCACCTTCCTTTTGTTCAGTTGATTACCTCTCTTCTTTCTATTTCTTTCCTCCTTTCCTCTTCTCTCTGCCGTTCCAATTCCCGCTGTTTTTCCAACTGTTTCTCTAGCTCCAGTTGTCTTTTACGTTCTTGCTCCTGCCGCTCACGTTCTTTCCTTTCCTGCTCTGCCCGTTCCAGCTGGGCGAGACGCTCTTGTTCTTTGCGTTGCTGTTCAAGGAGAGCCTGCCTCCGTTTTTCAAGTTCTAGATTGCCACGTTCAAAGTTCTCCCGTTTTTTATCTTCAAACGTAACTTTAATGTGTGGAAACATGAAGCAAACAAGAATTAAAGTCTGCTACTGACTTAAAATAAAAATTAAAAATCCTTATATGCTGAATCAAAGTCAAACAACCTTCCAACAGTACTAGATGCAGCTCTCAACTACTGATAATATAGCTGTACAGGTAATTCTAGGTTTTATCATTAGCATTTATGTTGTAGAACCCTTTAAATCCACATCCTTAGGAAACCAAGGTGTGAACTTCGGTTCCCATTCTTCAGGCTTCTAGGTTTCTCCATAAAGCCCAACAAGTGGGTATAATTTAGACAACACATTCATCAGCCAATCCTCTTTGAGGACACAGGATCTGGAGTTCCTCTATATATTTGATAATAGCAGCAGTACAAGAACCAACACTTTAATTACTACAAGTCAAAGAATGCAGCTGACGATACCATCAAAAAGTCATTATGCAAATGACCAGAATGTATTTAAACTTGATATTCTCATAAGATTATGCATTACTGTCAGGAAAAGAAATGGCTTGCTTAAATTCTTGAGCAGATGAGCTCAGGAAGACTTGATTCCTGCAGATTCACATCCTTAACACATACTGTCCTAAAGAATGACCTCAGTTCCAGCATGGGTTCCGTGACATTCTTCTGCAATATCAGGGACTGTCCTTTCCCTGTTTGACATTCCTAGGCCCCTCCCTCACAGTTCTTCCAAGTTATTCTTTCCACTTCACTTTGTTTCTTTTCATACTCTGTGTCCCATACACCATATTCTATATTTCTCTCCCTGCATGCCCAACATGTACATTTTTGGCATGCAAGTCAAGAGATAGTACATATTTACTTCAAAGTGTGCACCACTGTTTGACACGTTGGCTCAACATCTGCTGAACCAGTTGAATTCTTTTATTTTTCTAAGTTTGGACCCCTTTCCTATTGCAAGTCACCAATTTTCACAAAACTTGCAAAAGTTTAACCACTTTGATGTCTGTCAAGTTTGTTTAAAATTAGCCATTGGGTTCAAAGAATATTAAGATACAGACTGACAGACAGCGAATGTGATTATAACTCCCACCGACTCAGGAAAACAAGCAAAAAGGTGAAAAAAAAATTACGTCAAGAAAGTCAGTTATAAGAAATAGGTAGAAGAGCAAAACACTTGCAAGTAGTGTGGACATTAAGATACCACGTTCAAGGCTCAGAAAACACAATACCATTAAGAAGAAACGGCTGGTTTTAAAATGGCTTGATTTTACTCAGCAAAATCAAGATAGCTACCAGAGATATCAAAACAAAGCCTATCCAAAGTACAAAAGAGAATAGAACAATTTCTAGCAAATTAAATAAGTAGTTATTGGCTTGTGTCACTATGCTTAAGGGGAAGCTTCTAAAAGGATGTGAAAGCCAACAATAAAAACTTTCAAATGTCTCAAAGGAAAAACAGAAAAATCACCTAGCCAGATTTAGCAAAGCCAATGAAGAAAGCAAGACACCATCCACTATTATCAGTTATCTTCACCATTGAAAAGCTATATATCAAATACAGTAAAAGGCTTATACACTCTAGTTCATCTTTAACTGAAAGCAGAAATGGTTTTAAAACAAAGGTTGCCAAATCCAGACAATGCTAATCCATAGTTCAAATACAAAATTAATGAACTACTAGCTGTGCTGTGTAATCCATCCTTTAATCAACGGCAGTGCTGTAACACTGGAAGATGACAAATGCAACACCAGTCTTTAAGAAAAGACAGTACCGTGATCCCGAAAGCTACAGACAAGTTAGTCTATTCCCACGCTGGGCAAAGTAGCAGAGGCTACAATAGACAGAGAATTAGTTATTATACATGTATTATACATGACTAAACATGATACCATGGAAGAACTAATGCAGGAAAGAGCTACCTCTCAAGTCTACTAAACCCAATTCTACCAATAAGCAAGCTGAAAAAGAAGATCAAGTCAACAGAAGAATACTTGTGTGATTTCGAAATCTAATTAAGAAGCTAAGCCAAGGCAGTGGTTGACTTTCCTGACACTACAAATTGCATACCAAAATACTCTGATGCCAGAGACACAAGACTTAGGCCTCAAAGAGCCAATACAGGAGAGTTATATCTCACCTGTGACCAAATGTTTCTTTGTGAGACCTCAGTAAAGTCTGCTTCAGCAGTGCCTGCTATCTGCCTTCATCCTCCTACAGATGGGAATAACCCAGCAGACTGCCAGCAGCGGTTAGTTATAAAATACAAACCAAAGACAAGAGTTTTACCTGAATTGCTGACATGTAAATCCCCTGAACTAACCTAGTATGGAAAGAGACAGAAGGTCGTTGGGAACTAACAAGCGGTTAAAAGATTAGAATTAAGGGGTGAAATAAATTACCAACTTTCACAATGACAGAAAGACTCTTAGTAGCCTCCTTCAAAGATCTCTACTAGCAACTGTGCTGTTCAGTGTGCAACAATGATCTGGGAGAGACTGAAAAGTAACAAGACACCTTCCGGAGATGATGCCAGATAGTCATGTTATTAAAATAAAAACCTGACTGTGAAGAGCTTTAGAAGAATCTTACAAACTGAGTGATCCAGCAATGAAAAAGCAGAGGAAATTCAAATGTTAATGGACACAGAGTAGCATACATGGGGAATAAAATAATCCTAACTAAACACACAGAGTCATGAGCTCTAAAATGGTTAACAGATTTGTGGAAGGATGTTGGCATTACTGTGGAAAGCCTTCTAAAACATCAACACAGCTCTAAGCTGTGATCAAAGAGGCAATACAGTGTCAGGAATCAACTAAAAAAATAGGAAAATAATTTAGATCAAAACAGAAAAGCATTATTATGGCACTGCATAAATCTGTTATGTTGCTACATCTTCAACTGTGTGACATTCTGGTCATCTTAGAATAAAATAGAGCAAAAGTAAAGAAAGTACAAAGAAGAGTGAGGGGATGATCAGAAGTGTTAAGACATTTCCTAACATTTAGCCTTTTAGCATCTAGGAGGCTTTCTACCCCCCCCCCCTTTTTTTTTTTCTCCTTTTCTTCCTTTTTTTCTTTTTTCTTTTTTTTTTTTTAATTTTCCCAAAAGCAGAGCTACTAAAGCTTGTATAAAAACCACGTTGTTACACACCCTGCAATGAAACAGGCCTCTGTATGTACATTGTGATCTTTTAAAGAGCACACAAGCCAAACTACACCTAAATCAGAAGACCAAGGCAGTAAAAAGTTTTCACTGAAGTCCTATAATAGCGCTGCAAAGTGCTGCCTCTACACATAAGATAAACAGCCTGAATGTTGTTCATATCTCCATTGTCACTAACACAAAGGATCATGGAACAGTCAGGAATTAGTTGGACCAGGCACCATTTTGGTTATGCCTCTGCCATGTCACAAACAGATCTGGAAAGAAAACATTTCTTAATAAGCCTTTATAACTCCACAGCATATAACCTGTTGATAACGCCTTTCTGATAACAGCATACAATACATCTCTTTTTGTTTGCTTACCTGGCAATTTCTTTTCCAGCTGCTGCTGCTCTTCTTCTAATGCTGGTTCTTCTGGTAACCTTTGGTCTACAGATACTGAGCTTACAGCAGATATGCCACTACCAGAGCGTACTCTTCTGTCAATAAAATGAGAATTTCAAGTTGCTTTAAAGAACCTATACCTGCCAAATTAATTTATGATTTAATGATGAAATCATAAATAAAATGCAATGATGTAATGCTTTATGATATTTATTGTTCCCTCAGTGTTGTCCAGAGGATTTTACTCACACGTTGCCATTAAGATAACAGTGTCCTTCAGAGTCCCAACAGCACACACTGGTGACCTGAGAAACCTAGTTCAGAGTTCACAGCTCCATGCAACTTACAGATGTGTTCAACCCTGTCACCAAGATCTCTTACTTGTGACCAGTCTGAAGTTGAGGAAATGCCAACTTAAACTATAGCAAAAGTTGCAAAGACAGAGGAAAAGCTCACTATAGTCAAGCTAAAAACAAGACCCCACGTGGAATAAACAACAAAACGGTAATCTTCAGGGGGATACTTAAAGAACATTAAGCTCTGATTGTATGCAAACATTTCTTTCCATTGTTGTTACTGTCTTCCCACCCACTTCTCCACAAAAAAGTGGAACAGAGAAACAGAATTAATGACTCATCACTACTATTCACAGATACAACTGTATCAAAAGATGCCTGAATTTGCTACAGTGTAAATTCATAGCATGTTTTGAATTCCCATACATCCCATTTGCTCCACAGAAGTAGAAGCTTGAACTACAATACTTTAAATTTATATGGCCAGACTGAGTAAGTTTTGGAAGGTATGCTAGTATAAAACATTGACCAAAACTGTATTCATACAAGGAATTCTTGCTAATTCCAGCACCCAGTACTTGTAATAAAACCAAAAAGCTAGATAAGCATTTCCCAACGAGAAGTTACTCTGTGCCAGAGATGCGGTACAAAAAGGAGAGGGGTTACTTTTCCATCTCTTGCACTTTACAGTCACAGGACAGCTTTCCCAAATTAAACAAAAATTTAGGCACAAAACTCCAGAATTACAACCAGTTACCTAAATGAAGGTGGAATATACTCTGGAGGCAGTACAGGTGGCAGCGGCTGACCAGACATAGCCACATCAATTAAGTGCATAGCCAGAATAAACTCTTCGGCTGTAAGTTTTCCATCTTGATCAATATCAGAAAGGTTCCTTTTTAAAGGGAAGGTACAAAGTAAGTAAATTGTTAAATATTAAAAATCATTGTTAAAAAGCATAGTTTTAACGTATTTAGCTCCAAATTAATTCAATTTTTCATTTTTTTATGCTACTTTGTTTCTTCAAAACAAATAAAGAAAAAAAACCCCAAATGCTTCACTATTTCCCCACGTTTCTCATGCATGTCTGCCTTGAAACTACCCTTATAGCCACGGCTTCTACCTCACTTGCTCTTTGAGTGCTGCCTGTACTATATGCTATATAAGTAATGTTAATCAATCGAGTTTTCTTGGACACGTTGTGAACATCCACTACACAGTATCATTTAAAAAAGAATCAGATCAGGTGTTTGGTAGAATTTTTGGTTTGGCCTCCTTCTTCCCTGGAGGCTCCTATCTCACATTCCAGAGCACACATTTGCATTAAAATCAAAGCCATTAACATTCTAGTCCTGACAAGCACAAAAACATTTTAGCATTGTGCACATATTAAAAATTATGGAGTAACATCTCTGGATGGCCTAAAACCAGTGCTCCAAGAGATGCACAAAATGCTTTTACTCATGTTAAGGTGGTATTGGACAAAATTTAACAACCTAAACATCGGCTTTGTTTCTTAGAATGTGGCACTCCAATCATGCAGGAAAATCTCCCATGATACTATGAAATCAAAGGTAAGCAATTGATACATATTCTTTGATGTCTCAAGGCACAAGACTTTGTTTATGGGATTTAAATTTGGAAGACAATTATAGCCACATTTGATCCATGCTTGCGTTGCTGAACTCCTCAGGCTAGGGCACAAGAACAAGCCAGTAAAATGAAAATCTAGCACGTCAAGATATAAGTCTGGTCCACACCTTTGTTACTGAAATACCAAAACAGCTGCTACAGAAAAGCTGACAGGCTGCGTATCAGTACTTCACTTTGTGTGTCTAGAACTCAGTGAATCCAATCCCAATACAGACGGACAAATACAGACCCAGAGAACAGCAACAGCGATTCCATTGCCAGAGAAAGGGAGCAATACTTAGGACAACAAAAGCTGTAAAATCCATTCCTTATCTCAATAGGCTTGGCACTTTTGAATGTCAAATATTAAGAGAGTTATGTTTAGAACTCCTGGAGTATGCTGATATCATTCCCCTGCCCACACAACCTACTTAAACGCTGGCAACAAGCAGAGTATTTTTTGGTTAATCATCTGCTGGATGACTGGGTTGGTATTTTTTTTTTCCCCTTACAGTAGCTTTGTTAGGAAACAGAGAAGAAGGAGAGAGCGCTTTTTAAGATATAAAAAAAAATGCAGTGCTTAGCAAAGAAAGCAAGTGCAATTGAACCACCAGTTAGAGGAACAACACAGCTGACATCCTCACACAGGTTAGTGAGTTGACAATAAAGTATAGAAGTTAATTGGAAATAACTTTCCATGTGACAATAAGAACACAATAAACTTCAGCAAACAAGTTGAAAGGAAAAAGAGAAGCTGAGACAAATCCTCTATCCATTAAACGTATGTAACTCCAGCCCCTTGGAAATAAGCCCTTAGAAACTCACATAAAAGGCAGATGAGCCCCAAACCGTTCTGGATTAAGCTTCCTTTTGTACAACCTGTGCAAATGTATAAGTTTCACTGGTGTTGTATCACATATGGCCAGAGATGTGGAAGACATAGGAGGCTGAACATCTGGTATTCCTAAAAACCCCATAATTGAAACCCAACTTACAAAACATCTACGTGCATAGCATAAAAGATGCTCTATTACTTTTGTGAAGTAATATTAATACAAGCACAGCAGTGTAGATTTTGTTTTATAAAGTTATACATTAGAAAGAGCAACATATAATGATTTATCAGTAGAGGGAGACTGAAAAGGGAGAAAAAACCCACAGACGTTTAAGTACAGTTTCCAGTTTGATGGAAATTGATAGATTTATTTTTACCATATTGTAGCCAGCTGAGCCTGTGGTAAACTTGACTGCATAAGAATAGTTCTTGCTTGTGGACCTAAAAAAGTGAAACAAGGATTAACAAACAAATAACCAACTTTCTCCTTTTCTTGCATTACCAAGTAGTTACTGCACAAGCAGAGCTTAGTTCTGAAGTTCTGAACAGGCAGCACCGAAGAGATGCTACCAGCATGAACTAGGCTCTGCCCCCAACGGAAAATATATAACCCTTCCTTTCCCTAAAACAATCGCTCTGATTTAAAAAAAAAAGCTATGAAAGGTAAAGAGATGCTACCAGAACTAGTAACACTAACCCAGAGTACCATTCTAGTTTCTTTCTGAAATTGGATAGGCACCCTCATCAGTGGATGAACTGAACATTGTGAAGGGCTGCATGAGTTTTCACATAACCCATTGTACCATTTCCAAGAATCATTTCCCACCGCCAACTTAGCTTGCAGAAAATAAAGGAAAGAAGGTGATAAAATGTTCCCAGCTACAATGAATATTTGCTTCTAAACAAGATTAAACAGTTGGGAGATTCGAACAGAAAAAACGTTGATGGTGGCAACAGAGAGATGAGACTCTCTTACTATCTGAATAGCATTCTAAACGCTATTATAATTGGCCTCTTAACAGTTCAAAAAAAGGAGACAACAAAAACTTCTTCAGTACCTGTCAAGTGTCCACTCATTGTTTTATCATGGCTATTGAACAGCTGTCTGTACTTCAGTCTTGATGACTGAGGTACAGCCCACTCTGCCACAGGAGGCACACTAGAAATAGGGAAAAAAAAAAGGATAAAAACAGGATAAGGGAGGAATATAATTTTAAATTTAATCACATGAAATTAACAAATACAACAGGATGAAGTGCTGCACAGAGAGAGTTTTATGTCTGAAATAGTTCTTTTCACAAATATTCCCTTCTATTCCTGAAACCACAACAGATTTGACTTCTGGTTTGAAAATGTCATAATTCAGTGTCTTAGAAGATGTTTTTTGGTAAAGTTGAATGACAGGCCTAAGAGTTTTGCTTTTTTCTTTACTAGCAGAGAATTAAGTAGCCTAAACAGTTTAGAGAAGCTAAAAGCTTTTACCTAAACATGAAATAGGAAACGCCTTACCACAGTCAGAAGTAATATCTCATTTTACCCTGTCTTTTAACTGGTTATCTTAGCCAAATAATTCATAAGCTGATGAAGCAAAACAAATGTAAAATATGCTGAAAACATAGAAAAAAGCGTGAAAAAGCTACACTTGAAAGCAATCAAAGTTTCTCGTAATGGAACTCAACTGACAAATGTAATATTCCCAGTTCTAATTCATTCACGTAATAGGTTGCGTGCTGTTATTTGTAACTATAATTTTCTGTGCTCGAAGGCTGACAAGCCTTTCTACTGAAAAACAGTGAGCACAGTTTTTCTGTCTTTAGGCACATTCAAAATTTGTCCTGTTCTGCTAAGGCTGAAAAAAGGAGAGGGGGGGAGGAAAAAAAAAAAAAAAAAAAGGGCAGCCAGACTAAATAAGCATTTGTAACAGCACATCAAATTACAGTTAAAAGAATGAACCAAAACCACCAAATCCATTTTCCTTGGTCCACTAAGTAGATAGCATGGTAAGATCCTTCAAAGTTGAGCTGAGAAGGATTATGTGAGTACTCTACTAATTGACCTCATATCCTATTCTCATATGACAAAACCCAAACCAGCTAATACCTCTATTTCTATTTCCAAACCATTGTGCTTTAATAATACTCTTTCACGGGAACAAAGCGAAAACAAGCTGCATCTTAAATAATGAAAATAAGAATTGAAAGTTTAAAAAAAAAAAAAGCTGACTATTTAAGTTTTATCCATGTGAATTCCTCCCTCACCGGTTTTGCTTGATTTGGAGTTTCCACACCAAGTCTACTTTTGTCTTACACATATATATGTACCTTGATATGTGAGGTAAGGTTACTACGCATTAAGTAATGGAACTCTCCTTCATGGATACTCAAGTGGTAGTTTTGGAAGAAAAAATGCTGGAGGACAAAACAGTTGACTCATGTATGCCAAGCACCATGCATGCCAAGAGTTCACTATGGCTGGCTTGGCAGATGGAGTGATAAAAGCACCACAAATGGAATTCTGAATTTCACCCTTCTCAAAATTCAAAGTAATTCTCAGTTAGGAAAAAAAAAAAAAAAATTACTTCACTTTTACATTTAATTTTAATGGGCTTGGCTCTTCTTCTTCCCTTTCCATAGGCTCTGCAAATCAATTACCTTGCTATCTACTTCTCCAAAATAAAACTTGAAGACACACACCAGTTCACCACTCAGCTCTAGCAGCAGTCTGTGAAAGAATACCCCCTTTATTGCTGGCAGATGTTTTAGAGTTACTGAAGAGTGATTGAGCTAAGGAAGCTCCAACTCCAGCCCAAACAGATTCAGAGAACCACGCAATTTCGCCTCAGAAAGGAAATCATCTCACCTGAGGCTCATGCCTCTGTTGGCAATAAAAGCGACCAGCAAGATTCAGATATAGCTAACCACAAAACTATAACAGCCCTCTTATGGAATATCTAGAAGCTATTTCAGCTGAAGTTTCTTGAACTTCATTCATTATAAATACTTAGCGCTGTTTAGACAAAGCTTCTTGTACCTCCGCAAACTATATTAGAGCATCACTACTACATTCCTGACAGTACTAGATTTCAAAGAGAAAAAGAATGGTTTGTTTTGAAAGATTTTTAATTCTATTTGACAATAACCAGTAGTGTCACCTATCTAATACCAGGGCACAAGAAAAACCTGCAGCAGAAAAATGAAAATAAAAAGATAATTAAATAACGTCCCAAGCCATTTTCTTGTTACAAAAAAAATCTGCAGTATAGACCTGTGAGAAAGTTTGATTTATAAAGATTTTGGGAAATTATTATCTTACCTCCTCTGAGGAAGTTGTATTTTGTTAGATAGATTCTTTGGACCATCGTAAAATACATTTTGCCTAACCGTACATTTTCCTAGGCCTTGAAATAATCTAAAAGCCTTTTAGGTGATTTTTCATGCAGAACTTGAGGAATATATAAGAAACAGTTACGTGGAATGCATTTTAAATATGAGAACTATTAAATATTTTGCTTTTTAATATAATCCTAGAGACGCTAATTTTAAAGAATATTACTTGTTATGTTTTCACACTAACAGGAGTGCCTGTGCGGTATTACACAATGCAGATTGTGTTTACAGAGCAAATACTTTCCTAAGAAATTAAGTTTTCAAGAATTTGAAAATAGTGTCAACACATACTATAATAGTTAATTATTATATTTCAATGATTCACTACTCATGGAACATTCCTTGCAAAACCACAGCATCCTATGAAATCCTGAAGTAGTATCTCAGCAGGAACTGATTTCTGCAAATAAATATTATTTCAGAAAACAACTTTGCGAAAGAGAAGTAGTTTTTCTAGCTCTGGGGAACCAGATACACACATACACTCATTCCATACCAACTTACCTAGCCACATCAAACGATTGTGCCTTTTGCAGTTTTGCGTTTAGCTGTGATCCTGGACCAGATCTACTAAAGGAAGAACTCTTTGGCAATGTGGCTGTAAATAAGAGAATACATGTATTTGTTAGTATTAGGATTTTAAACTGTAGGATTTCAATGACATTCATTTAGTTCCTACCATCATTATGGTTCTTCTGACAATATCCCTTTTAAAAGTATTAAGATAAGTTAACAGTGTCTAACAAAATAGGTGAAAACACACAGGCACTTCTCTCATGTTTTTATTTTTGCAGTTTTACGCAAAACCCTGTTGATATCCAATTCTTTTGTGAATAACATTAGAAATCATATGTAGTCCAGTATTTTAAAGTAATCCCAATGAACAGTAGTACTTTAATAGTTATAAATAGATAGGAGAGGATCAATTTCTAGGTAACAGTTTACTGGCAAGCTAGATTGATCGCAGTGCTGTTATAACAGGGTTAATATTTTGCTTAACGTGACTGATTATTACAGTACAGTACGTCCATGTTCATTCTTTTAACTGTTATACAAGTTTGCTAACCAATTACATTGGGCTAAACCAAAGTACAGTCCCTACCCAGAGTCATTCTTTAAAGTAAGTTAGAATGGCTAATTCCACGTCTACTGTTCTCTGGATCCAAAGCAAATGGCAAAATAATTTGTTAAGAGCAAGACAGTAAACAGAGTCTCAGGATGTAGCATACCAGGATGAGCAAAAGCAGGCAGAGGCTGTATAACAGCAGGAGCTCCATTAGCCAGGGGAGGTACTGCTGCTGCAGGAACAGAAGATACTAATGGTGGAGACATTCCTACTACTGGAATAGATGCCATTGGCACTGGGGCAACAGTTGTAAGAGATGGCATGCTGGCAATGCCCCCAATACCTAGGGGCAAGAAAAGGAGATATTTTTTCTAATTTAGAGACTCCTAATATGATATAACAATTTAACTGCAGCCTGCAACCCAGCAGTAAATGCAGAATTAAAGGGCAAATTGAAATGGAAACTTCCACACACTCCTTGAAAGAACTCTTACAGTCCACTGCACCATTAGCATGGCAGGGGAACAAAACAATGCAGAGGGAACAACATACCACTTTATAATGTATGCATATAAGATCACACTGGATGCAACACTGACCAAAAAAGTCCATTAGCATTTGCTGAAGAAAAGAATTGTTTGCCTTGAACTAAATGAAGAGCAGCACTGTCAACTTCCAGTGAGTAATGAACCCAAGGCCTACATTTAGCCACAGCTGAAAGGAACAAGCTTCAGGATAACTGCTTGCAGCCTATTGTCAAGATGAAACAGTGCAAAGCTAATAGGGTAAAGCACAGTAATGAGGTATTTTAGGTGTAAGCACAGTTGCATGGATAACAGGGAGGTTAAGGAGGTCCAGTCATGCCAATGGGAAGAATGAGGGTGTGTGCAAACAGCTGAGATCAAGTTTACAGTGAATGAGAAAAGACATTATCACAGATTTTGCTGTTTTTCTTCTGTGTTTGACTTTATTATGCCTTTTCTCACTTAAACCAGTATTTGCTGTGTTCAATTCTACTGATTTCTTACAGTCAGAAATAAAACTGTAAAACTTGTGGAAGTAACAACTGGTCAAACACCACAGTTTATCAAAGGCACTATTCTCTTTTCTTAAGGAGAGCAGTGATTCTCAGGCACCAATCAACTTGAGTTACAGCAATGACTAAAACAGAAAGGTAAAGAACCTCTCACTACAGAATAGAGCAGAACATCAAGGTATCAAACACGAGGTTCAGCTTCATTTAGTTTTTTTCCTCTCACCATCCCATTTCCCCTACTTTTTTCCTTGAAATGGTGGCAACCTTGGCAGTACTTAACCACGAGAACTGAAGCAGCAGCTGTTCTGGCTAATACCAGTGCAGCACTGTTCAGAAAATAAAAGCAGAGGGGTGCATTACTGCCATGACTTATAAAAAGTCAAGAAAAACATAGTTAAACTTGCCAAAGCTGGAGATCCTTTAATTGATAACAGTTTAAATAAAAACTCATCACTTTGGAATGCACTAGCCCTGCTACCTGATCCATCTTTTTTCCCCTGCAAAAAATTCTGTTTGCAATATATGGGGAGCACTATAAGACCTGAAGCAAACAGGACCTCAACTTACATTATTCAGTATGGTTGAGTGCCAAAAGCTCACTGAGATATTTTTTTTTTGGAGCATGTGCATGCATGTGTCAGCATTTGGTTTTGAGTCCATGTACTTTTAAAAGTACTTTGTCCTAAAATTTTCTTTTAGAAACTGCAAAACAACAATGAAATTCAACTTAGGTTGCTACAATACAAGCTACCAAGGAGGAAAACAAAGAGCTTACCAAATCCTGGTGCACTAGGCAGAGCAATAGGTGGCTGCTTCATGACAGGAGGCAGTGCAGAAGGGAGCTGATAACCTTGTAGTTTTAATTTGATAAGTTTCATAGCTATTGAAAACTCCAACTGATCCATCCTCCCATCATTGTTCATGTCAGCTAGAGCCCTACAAAATACACGATTTTCACAGTTAGACTCTTAAATTATGAACTTCAGGAACTGACCTAGGCGTGTGCATACAGGCATGTATATTCAAGACTAGTTAATTTCCACTCAAAATAACTATGCCTGGCTAAAAATGGTCATGAAAGAAGACACTGTTTAAACCAAGAGCTTCTTGATTTCTTTCTTAGAGTGATTAATAAATATTTTTAAAGTCAGTTTCCAACTCTTAGAGGAATTACAGTGAAGCATCTAGAGAAGAAGGGTTAACGTAGTTCTACAAAAACTTTGCAAAAATCACACAAATGAAACTACATGGTACTACAAACAGCACCACAGGGAATCAAATGACTTAGTCTGTAAATCTGTATTTTAGCTACACTTAAAAGAAAATGTTCTTTAAATCTGTGCACTTTACTAGACACCATTACATCTGCAAGTGTACAAATGTGTTTTCAGTTAAACAATAGTACTAAAGATAAAACATTGAGCCTAGACCTTGAATAGGCTTTCATGTAAAGTAGTCTGACTTAAACAGTCTTCTTTTTGTTTCTTCATTTGATGGTTAAGAAAACCATGCTCAGCAGGGAATAGGGTTGGGAGGTTGGGGGGAGAGAAGCAGGAAGAATGCTAGTCCCTGCAATTGCAAACCAAAAATCAGAGTAAATGCAAATTAAAAATGTAATTAGTTGTAAACATAGTTTTAAACATTATGCTTATTTCTTTGCATTCATTTGAAGAATTAAGTACATATTTCAGTATTGGGAATAATACATATTTTTAAGTTCATGCGTACATTTCCATGCCACAGCCATGACAACACAAAGGACCCAGGCAGTCTAGTTAAACCAGAGTTTTATTTCTTATCAAATCCCTGTCAAGGAAAGATTTCATGTTAAGTATGTGAAAAGTTACCAAGAAAATACTGCAATAAATTGACATTTATTTATAATTGTTACTTAAATAAGTAGGTAGTCAGGTAAATGCAGTGGCAAAGCATTCACAAAATAAAAATCCTCTCAACCCAACCAAAAAAACCCTAGGAAAACTCAATGAAGTGGCAGATCCCAGGAGGGGCTGTCACAGGTCAACCATACATCTTAAGAGTTTCCCCTGGTTTATATCACCAGTAGCATTTCCCAAAAAAATGGGGACACTTCAACCTTCCTAACACTTATAAAACAGCATTTTCAGCAGTGTAGCTGTCTTAATCCATCAATTTTGATGTCACGAGGCTAAATAATACTACTGAAAATCCAGCAGCAGTATTTAAAGAAGAAAATCTAGTCAGGAAATGGTAGACTCTGAGGCTTACAGTTAAAAAGAAAAGTACACATTGCACCACTCCCTGAAAGATGTTGAATTACTACATATATTTCATTGAAGAACAAGTTTTGGCTGTAAGAACTTCTAGGTATTGTTTCCTGAAGCTTCGTATCACAGGGAAGTTTAATTTATACATAAAATCTGCCTACTCTTGAGTAACTTTAAACCTTCCCCTAATCCCACTACCAGCAAGTCCTTCAAAGCCTAAATTCAGTTAAAATTGATTCTGGGACCCACCTAGCATAATGTGATTTGGATTCAAGCTTCAATGTTGATCGCTTAGTATGTGGTTCTTTTGACAAATAATTAGTTAAAAAGATCCTATTATATCAGTCAGACTTGATATATGGTAGTCCAACCAGCAGGAGGGAAGGCAAGCATGGCAAACCTGGACCAAGAAAAGTACAAATTTGGAACGGGTATCTCCTTTTCCTTGCAGAACACCACTGCTCTAGAGTCTCAGCTTCTGATCGCTCTTCCACAAAGAGCAAGCAACACACTGGTACCTCCTGATGTACTGGCAGGCTAAGTTAAAGTGGAAGATGTCATGTTTTTGTCCTCAAGCAACTTGCAGAGATGAGTGAGAGAACCATAGTGAAGGCAAAGGAGCCTCCATCCTATGGGTGTTAAGCAACAGCAAGGACAGACTGCAATAGCTGTTAATGAAAAATGTGTATTACGAAAGGAGAGGTATAGTTACTTCTAGAAAATAGTTAAAAAGTAGTCTTCTCACATTTTGTTATTGAGATTATCCATGTTCTGTTAATTCTAAAGCACAATTTCTCTGGACATAAAAATACTAAGAGTTTAATAGCTTACATTGTATCTTTCTGTCCAGTGGGTCTTACATACCGCAAGCCACTACGTGCAAACTTGCAAACAGACTGCATGTACGCAGCACGTTGTGCTTTTCCTCCTATACAATCCAACAGGTATAAAACTCTGCATCTAAAATTTTCTCTACATCAGAAATGTTTATATGAACTTAAAATTCCTGTAAAGAGTCCAAATACATTTTGAAGGAATTCACAGTTTAACTATGACAATTAAGAATACCCACTCTATTTTTCAACATGAGCATGGAAGTGTCCCACAACACGCTGTAAAATTTTTGCTGCCCAAAATCATCACTTAGGCTTACAAGGAACAGTAACTCAGTACATTTTCATATTCTTCTTCATACACCTTTTACTTTTTACAACTAAAACAGTTAATGTAACATCCATTAGTTGCCACCTATAAACAGCGATGTTAGATTTCTAAAAGTCTCACTTGGGAGAAATACATGCTGCAAGTCTTACAAACCCAAAACATTCAAGAGGCAAAAGGTATTTGGAATGTTAGAATGTCAGAAACTTAACGGCTTAATGTATTTGCTGAAGTGCTCCCTTTCATGGGTTTTGCACTAGGAAGTAAATCAACAGTGAATAAATACCAAGGGTAAGAAAGCCTCATTAGAAAGTTACAGAGTATTAAGAACAATGGAAACCAGGAGAAGATAATTAGAATAATTTGACCAATGCCTACAAGCAGACACCACACCTTTTTGAAGGCAACTAAAGAAAATTCAAAAATGTACAACAAGGAAAATGTGGGGCAGTTTTAATGCAAATTTAGTTCAACACTTGCTTAGCCATTCTTCTGTCAGATGCCCAGTGGAAACGGAAAGTAAAAAACAGGCTTATGTAGCTAGCAAGATGAAGATGTGCATAGGAACAAAGCTAGAGAAATTGATCTGGATAAACCTATTCTAGCAGATTTTTGACTGCACTCCAAGCAGTCAGCGGTCCTCCAAAAGACAACTTGTTCCTCAATATACAGAGAAGTCAGTCAGCTCCATAGTGACCAATTGGCATCGACAGCTCAAATAAACAGTCACAATTTTCCTTACATCTTTGCATCTAAGCAAAGTAATCACACAAGTTGTATTCTTAACAGTCTTATTTGTTCAACCTAAGTGAGTTCTACATCTGCAAATACTTTGATATATAAAATTTAAGCCTTTCCATTACTAAAGCACAGACAGAAGCCCTCAACCTGTTATATGCACAGCCACAAAAATGCAGTAATAGTAAATATCACATTGTAGACAACCTTGATTGTCCAGGTACTGTTCACAGAGGGTACTGCTAGAACACAGTAAGTCTTTGCATTCTACATGAGAAAATATTAATTGTCCAGTAACAAGAAACTTCGATGTGCACCAGTCTCATTGCTTTAATTGAACTCCTATTCACATAATCATCAGTAGCTTTCTTTTAATTTAAGAGCTGACCTTCCGTTCAACTCATTTACTCTACATCAATGGCTTTGTTATTTAAATTAACAGCACAAATTTCAGTGAGAAAAGTTATGTGCACACTACAGAATTTATACACATTTTTACAGCATGCTAACAAAAATCAGCTTTTGTGTGACAAAATCTTTAGTGCAAAAATAGGACAAATTTTCATTTCTAATTACTGAACCTCAAGTCATGCTGTTAAGATTACAGTGCTACTTTTGAATAAATATCACCTTAAATGCAGTGAGTGGCTGACCGGAAACACTACCTAATTTCACTGTTCTGCTTCTAATGAAATTTGGAAGAATGTAGTGTGCTTAAACGTGTTTCATTTAAGGTCTGTCCGGAACCAGTGCAGAGCAGTAAACAGATTAAACATTGACTAAGTATTTATCATATTTTAGAGAACAGGCATGTGTTTATAACAGGGGTTTTCTAATGAGAATAGCTGCAGCGGGCTTCATCACAACGTCAGGTTTCAGGTGCTGACAAAATTCTTCCCCTACAGATCTTTTCCTCCTCCTTTCTCTCCTCTCTTCTGCAGAATGTAAAGACAACTTGATTATTTTCGCATTTATGAGGTGCGGAGACTGAGTATGAGCAGTTTGTTCTGTCAAATATGTTTATGATTAGCCCACAGCAAAAAAAAATTATCTCCATGAAAATAGCACAGTGTTAAAACAAGGAAATCTCCTTGCAGTTTAAAAAACCTGGATTTATTTAGCTTTACATTCCCATATTAGATTATACAATCCCATATTGCATTATAAAACTCATCCATAATTGGAGACGAGAAATTGGGTCTTTAGCATCAGTCAATCAGTGTATGCACAGCAAGAGTTAACAACTCACAGAATCACCACCCATAATCTTTCACTCCCACACTTGGACACAAATTTAAGAAGGTTATGAGGGAAGCGTATGTCAGAAATATGTGAGTCAACAAATGGCTTTAGCCTGTCCTGAAAAAATAACTAACTCTAAATGCATGAAAAACAGATGGCATTGATTATTTTAGTTCTCATTTAATTCCAGAGAGACAGGCTACACAGAAGATGCTTTTTGAGGCCACCATTCATAAGGGCTTTAGAAGAAAGCCAGATTATTGCCTACTTAAAAACAGTTATCTTCCGAGCTATTGCAGTCTCAATTCAAAGCCTACTTAGAGGCTTCTTAATAGATTACCAGCTTGGCAGACTCCAAAGCCTGTAAAGGGTAGAACAGTAAAGAAGTTGTCACGACAGACCATAATAATTCCACTAATTTGCTTCACTGAGGTCCCACAGACAACTTTTTTCTAAAATGAATGATGAGTAAAAAACACACAGGAATTCTCAATGCTAAAAACCATGGAGCTACTATTTTTAAGGAACATGAACTCTGGGAAAGCTTTGATTAATAGCAGAAATTAAAATAAGATACACTCTTTAGAGTCTCATCTTAGAAAACAATTACACCAACTGCAGAATATTCTCAAAGCAGCTCTTGAGGCAGAAATCATTTAACTGGTACTTCATCTTGCTAGCTAGCATTTCTTGAAGTTCTAGTGAAAGTTATTTTTTGACAATACAAAAAAATGTCAATTCAATTTTAATTAAAATATAAGACAGTGAAAATCCTTATGCTGCTCACTTACACAAAAAAAATTCTCTCACTCATGAGATAATATCTTTGGAAACTCATAGAGATTGCTTTTTCTGCAGAGAGCTCTGAAAGCAATATGGCCAATCACTTATTAGGCAAATCCCCCCCTGCAGTTCCTTTGCCAGTTGTGTTTTTCTACGCAAGAACTTCCATAGCAAACAAAACAGATGAAACTTTGTATTAGCATAAGCTTGTCTACATACAGCTGTAGGTAATCCTTTATGAAACAAATGCTAGGCCCCTATCTTGCAGACAGATTAAAATGATCAACTGTATTCAAAATAAGTAGACTCATTAAGAATAAGAAAATGCTTCCAAAACACAACATACATACACTTCCATATTTCTAGGATCAGAAAATTAATCTGAAGAGTTTTAAAAGTTGCTCTTAGATCCCCCTTAAAGACTGTTGTACCTCCCCTTCTCTCCCTCTAATAATCAAATGCTATCTTAAAAAAAAATAATCTATTCAAGAAATAAAGAATACCAATAGAAAAGAAGTTTTATACAGCTCCTATCTCTCACAGGGATTCTAGGCTGATTACTCCAGAACTGGCCCCTCTATTAAAGTACTCACAGATCTGTATCAATGTTAACAGAGATTTAGATAGACAACATCAGAATATGGCTATAATTGACAAAACAAGTATGCCACTTTGAGATCTTACCCCTGGGAGCTAAGACAAACAATGATTAACATTTCTCAATGCAGTCTTGAGCACACTGTGATGTCCTTTGCAGGCTGCAAGGGACTTCTTGCCACTAAACAGTCTAACTTCTACTTTTGCTGTGGGACAGCAATGGTCTGTGGTAAATTACAAACATTCACTGATAGATCAAAAGAGTTAAATCATTCGACTTGTGGGAAAAGAAGGATGTTTTCCTCTTTTTTTTCTTCCTTTTTTTTGGTCTTTTTAAGAGGTCTTACTACCACTACACGACTGTTTTCCTATTTGGTTATTCTAATTCCAACTGGGAATATGTACAAGTGATCTAGATTTTTACTTAAATATTTACTTCTCTTAATTCAGATATGATCAAAAAAAAGGAGAGAGACAGTGAGAAAGGAATGTCTACATGCTTTTTTATGATTTATAAAGGCAGCACAAATAAGTTTTAGTTTCGCTTTATTTAAAAAAATGTGCAAGTTCAGGTCTTGTCTCTATGACAACTACAGAACTAGTGGAATGATTCTCTCCCTCTCAAGAGGCTGAAAAACTGAATAATTCAGAGAGGAAGAGATTTTTAGTCAGACTATTTACAACTGTTTAGTTTTGTTAACACCTATTTAAAACTAATGCCTACAGAACGTTTTTGGAGAAAGGATGTCTTGTTTAAGACAAAACTTCTTTTCCTATTTAATTAAGAGGCAAGAGAAGTTCCAAAGGGACATCTGAACTCTCACTGAGTCTTCAGAAAATAAGATAACCAGACCAGATTTGATATTTGTAAGATGAAGATAATTTGAAAAGAAAATAAGCTATTTATTTAAAAGCCATATAAATCCAGCCACTTTTAGGCGTGTATATTTCCAAAGCAATTGTTTTTCTTGCAAGAGAATAATTCTCTTCTTCCTCCAGTCAGAGCAAGATTCTGCCTTTAGAAGTCCATACTACAACAAAAAGTTTTTATAACTTCAATAAACTACTCTGTCTTTCAAACAACAGAGGAAAAGTTAAATAGATTTGTTAAAAGTTATCCATCCCACTGCTGCTTTTTTCCAATCTAGAATGGGAACCAGCATTATTTCATTCTGTCTAGCACCAAAAAAGTGTTTTAGTAGTAATGTAAATTATGAATAATCTATGCAAGTTAGCATGTCCGAGTCTGGCAGCGTCATATAATTTGGAGCAGAAACAATTGCAATCCTGCATGAAGAAACTGGTAGATTGTAGAAAAGTTTGTGATGCGTAATATACAGCAATGGAGATTTTGATTTGTCTAAACTCATCAAGGAATAGTAAAAATTTCAAGCTGTATCTCCAACTACAATGGAAATAGTCTATGCCAGTCTTCATTTTTGTAACAAATTTTGAAAGTCTTGCCTAGGCTCCTGTTAGAAGATTTTTAATACCAATTACTGCGCTTAGCAACTGTATTAGGACAGTTTTAATAAAGTCAAAAACATTTAGTAATCTGAAATGAGGGTTGAAAATTGACAACTTCAAAAATGCCGTTTGAAGAAGGATGCCTACTTCCAATAACTGAAACTAGTAACTTAAAAACTCAGCTAAAACATACTACAAAGCATATTTGCCTTGTAGACTTTTGGAAAGCACACTGAACTAAACTGGTGATTTTAAACCCCAGACTGTGAAATACAGTTACTGTCCAAATCTGTACCAGTAAACCGCTCTGTGACATAACTGCAATTCTCCCGTCCCCTCCCACATACTCACCATATCTGTGCTAATACCGGTTGAGGTAACCCAGATTGAAAAAAAAAGTTTCTAGCTTGATCACCTATAAAACAAATAGGACATCATTTCAGAAAATGCTAAAAATACCTGTAAGAGAAAAGAGGAAATCATGACTCAAAAATATCTAAAACAGAAGCAACAGTAAAACCATAAATACTTAATGCTACGTATACATAACAGAGTATGAGATTTAAGCTTATTTTGTCACTTGCAAACCTACCAGGTATTTCCAACAAGCACATACTGTTTAAGCCTGCAACAGACTGCACCACATGAAGCCAACTGGGCATACACATTTAGGACAACAGGAAACGCATGGTTCACAGTGCCTAATCTGTGCTAATGGCTCTCTTTGCAGGAATCATATGCCTTGTGAGAAGAAGAAAACTTTTTCTTCCAGGAAAGTATGTATCAATATAAACTCTAACTTAGATTTTTTGGAAATACAATGCCAGTGAGCTAGCACAAACTAAAACAGGTGGTCTTTACCCTGATGTGAACCTGATAAGCCACCATTAAAGAAAGCAATGGAGTATTTCAAAGTCATTTTCCAACACCAATTAAAAGTAAGGATAGCAATACAATTACAAAAAGATTAGATACTTGGAAATGTGGCCTGTAAAGGAAAGTTGTAAACAGACTAGAAACACAGCACTAAATATCAAAGGAGGTCAAGAGTAGTATTTTGTACCACAACTGTCATGTAACAGAAGCAGAAACAATCAATTATATACTTAGAGGCACGTATGGCTGTGATGAGACTCTGCTAAGAATCTGATTCCAATTTCACACTCTGGAAATCCTCTTGATGGATCAGGCAGCAAGAAAGGTACAGCACTTCTCTACCTTTCCTTTCAATTGAGCACCAGAGTTTAGATAGCACTAAAGAAAATTAAATGCAACAAAACAAACTAACAAAAGAGTAGGCTTCTTATTGACTTTAAAACCAAAGCAAATTAGTGGTGTTCAATGAAAATTTAGTAGGATCAGTGCAATTCCTTTACTTGAAGCTTTGCTTCCCACTACTTAAATCAATTTTGCCATTTAGATTTTTTAAAGAGGTCATCCACACTGACTTCACTAGTTTAAACAATCAGTTTCTGAAACAGATTTCAGTTAAATTGAGACATCTTTATTTAAACAGATTTCTTAATCTGTTAGAATGCTAGCATGGTGGGTTGGTCCCAGGCAGAATCTAGGCACCAAAGTCAATCACTCACTTCCCTTCCCCCAGCACGATAGAGAAGGGAATAGGGAGAGCAAAAGTGAGAAGACTCAGAAAACTTGTTGGTCACGATAAAAACAGTTTAATAAGTGAAAGCGTACAAAAAAACCCCCACAAGTGATGCAAAAGTAATCACTTGCCTCCTCCCTCAAGCTCAGTCTCTGAGCAACAGCTACGTTGGAAGACAACAGCCCTCACCCCCGTTTTTGTTAAGCATGGTGATATGGGATAACCCTTTAGTCAGTTTGGGTCAGCTGTCCTTGCTGTGTCCCCTTCCCAACTTCTTGCCCACCCCCAGCAAGGCTGGGGGTAGTGCAGAGTGAGAAACGGTGAAAGCCTTGAGGCTTTGCAAGGACTGTTCAGCCATAGCCAAAACATCCAAAATACAGCACCATACAGGCTGCTATGACAAAAGTTAACTCCTCCTCAGCCAGACTCAGTACAGTCAGTTAATTCACTGAGCACATTAAAAGAACTATAAATATTACTAGACATCAGGGTGATTCCACATCCTGAATTCTAACTCTACGGTTTCTATCTATTGTGGCTCTACACAATAGAACTGCTTCAGAGAGCCACAGTTATAAATAATTTTAATCCTACTTACAGAAAAATCAAGTGGCATAAACCAGGTATATAGCTGGTAAATAACAGAAAAATACCAGAAAAGATGGGGTTGATATGGCAAGGCATATGAGAAATGGGATATAAAATGAGGAAGATCAGTTCAATTTTTTAAATTCTTATGCCCAAATGTTTCCCAAGCAACTCTGTACATATTCCGGCTCATTAGCTAGGATTTAATTAAATGAAATTAAAGTGAAAACTATTTCATTACCAGTGATAAATCCAGATGTTGGTTTCAGACTATGGAACTGTTGATCATGTTTAGCTCTTTCTTCCACAGTAATAGCCCAGATATCCAGGTTGCCTAGTTCAAAAGAAATGGAGAAATAAAATTAAGAAACATTATCTAAAAACTACATTATTTTTATTTCTGAGTGTAATTATATCATATCATACTGGACCGCTGAAAACAACATACACAGAGAAGCCATTCATCCAAAGTCTATAGTTGAAAGCTCTATGAATCCTGAACTAGCCAGTTAGGACTTATGAACTTACCAGAACTAAGTGTTACCAAATTAAGATAACTGCTGAGTATTGATTCACTTATCTGGCTCATACAAAAATTCAAGTCACAACCAGGCTACTCAAAGTGGAATCAAACTTACAAATGGGCTATTAAAAGACACCATCAGCATGCCAGAGGATATAATGCAAAAAGTTCGTAACACTAGATATTTAGGGGGTGGGAGGTCATTTGCCTCCCAGAGCACATACAGCTGAAACGCAGGTTCTTTTAACTAAAAGGTACTCCAAATAATCAGTTGTGTACACCTTCCTTACTTGCCTAGGAAAAGTCCTATTCAACCAGATAGTAAACATTTTTCATGGGCAAAAACAGCAGCAGAAGCTGTTCTCTTTTCAGAATGAGAAATCTGAGTAAGAATATGTTATGCAGACCGGATTCTTCACACCACACATAAATCGGAGGTGAATATTTAGTTTACATTGAGATCTACTACCCTTCTACAGTGCCATGCTTACACAATGCTTTCTCCAGTTCTGCCTCCATTTTTGCAGCAGTTCCTCTCTCTCTTCTTGCAGACATTTCACTTTCATCCTTCACATTATTTGTACTCAGAGAAAACATATCTCACCTTCCACTTCAGGCCTCCAATGAACTCTCTAACGCTGTGTTTCAGGTTTGTCTCAATGACTTCTAACCAGTAAAAATTATGATTTCAACGTCTGTAGAACTACATGCACTGGTGCACCTTCCTGTAACACCTACTGTATAGGAATGTAATGATATGAAGGCATCTAAGTTAATGGAATCACTGTTTTATTGAAGTAATATAAAAAGATAAAATGTAGACTTGCAGAAAAATAAAGAGGAGATCTAGCATTCACTCTGTCTCAGCACTAAATTCTCAGAGATTAAATTTCAGGTAATAAGGTCCACAAATACAAAAAGTACTTCAAACTGCTTGTAGCCTGAGGCAGAATCAGACTCAGCAGTTATGAAGAACGTGAGAATTTCCTGCTTGTTTCTGATATTTAAAATCTACTTTGATGTGGCAAAACATACTTTGGAGAGAAAAGGAAACGGACAAGGGGAAGAAAAACATTCCTTTAAATGGTAGATTTCATTAATGAAAGAAAAGCTGCATTCTTGGTAAAAAATTATCATGTCAGTTTCAGGTAACCTATTCTAGAAAAGAAGCAGACATGTCAATAATACCTAAATTCAAAGAAAGGACATTTTAAGATTAGTTAAAAAATCCCAGAATTTTACTGATTAAGCTCACAAAGGCACTGTAAACAGATTTCATAGCTGTGCTCCCTGTGGAGATGAAACAGGATTCTTCTTTGTATATGAACCTCCCAAAACACAATAGTTCAGCTAAGCAATTATCTCCCCCATCTTCTCATGAACTCCTGACAGGTGGAAAGGAACGGTGTTGATTAAGACTTTACGACCAGTATGCAGACTAGGCCAACTAGTCTAGACCAACTAGGAACAGATGAACATCTCCCTGTATTGGAAACATGACAACTCCAGCCTAAGATCCTAAGGCTGGGTGCGTTAGCTTACACAAAGAGGGAGAATTCCTTGAATATAAAGTGTGGAGAAAAAAAACCGGAACAACAAACCAACATGAAATTTGCAATAATTCGTTGGCTTGCTCTCTCTCAGTTTGAGGTATGCATGATTCTGGTACCAAAAAAAAAAAACCCTAACAAAAACCCACAAACAACACAACAACAAAAAATAAACCAGCTCTTCCTATCCTTCCACAAAGAAGGCAATAATACTCAGAACTAAAAACTCTTACGGCATGAGGTAACTAAAAACATATTCTATTAACTATTTAAAAAAAATTGTTGATTTCTTGTCTGTAGTCCCTGTACTAGTACAAATGATTGTCATTATTTACTCTTCCAGATAGAGATTTGGTTGGTATTGAAACAGTATGAACATCAAAAGAGCCTATGTTAAACCAAGCAAGCCTAGTAGCCTCTTCAGTCAGAAAAGTATGAGATGAATGACATCTCTGGCATTGCCTTGTTTCCATCTTCTGTTGTTTGAGCAAACAATAAGACCTATGGGAGGGCATGAAGCAGGATCTTACTGAACACCAAGACATCATTCATGGCTTCAGATTCTGGATGCCAATACAGAGGTTGTGAGGCTTTTCAAGATATTTGGATACAAAAGAGGCAGTCACCAAACCACAAAATTGACTCATAAGCAAGCTATTCTTGAATGCAGTGGCAAGCCCTCTAATCATCTTTTATTTTGCATAGCTTAGCAATCACCTCATCTGCAAAAGCGAAGCAGTGGGCTCTCATATATAAGCTGGGCATTTTCTTCTCCTGGACAAACAGACGGAAGGTTGAGCATACCACATTCTTCCCAGTAATTATAAAAATCCTACCATGCCTACTTTTTTTTTTTTTAATTAGTAATCCTTAAAATGACCAGTGTTCTGGAATATCAATGAGTCACCCCAATTTAAATATTGGGTGCTATGCTGGGGATGATAAATTTCCCCATAAAAATTGGAATTTTCTTTACACCTTTTTTTTCTTCTCACAACAATCTTTTTGCTGTCATTCTTCTAAGAGGAGGTATGACGCTATTTGGTAGACTTGGCTCAAGTATGACTATCATAACAAATTTCCCTCACATCACATTAAAAATCAAAGATACTCCGGAAACTACATTAGCCACATGCTTATTTCAACTTCTTCTTTGCGGATGAGAAAATTTGTTTGAGCAGAAATAGTTAATTCCTTCCTAAAGCCTTGTACTAGAGTTAACAGGATCCTGAACAACAGATGTAAGATCAAATGGTAACATATAAAGTTGAAAAAAGAAAGCTGCTATCCATGTGTGATACAATGAAAACTCTCTGAAGATGGCAGAGAAGAATACTGTGTAGACAAGATTCCCAGTAAGCTTGTGTGTCCATGTTTAAATATGGGTCCATGCAAAGCACAGCCCTAAGTAACCAAAAGGAAACACTTCAGTCGAAACAAGCAGATTTTTTTCCACATCATGACTTCTCTTAGATTGTGAAAAACATGGTGAAATGAAGCTATTCAGAAATTTTTACATGATCTGAAAGGGTATCCTACATGAAACTGTCCGGTGAGTTTATTTGCTCAAAGCTTTCGGTAGCCACTTTCACTCCCAAAATGAGGAAGTCTTGGACCAAACAAGATTTCATTCACAGAGGGCTGGACTTAAAGATAATCGAGGCAATGAATTGCAGCTTCTGATTATATGTTTGCTCTAGCTATCATGTGAAAAAAGATGCTTTTGTTGTGTTTTATGGACTGGCAGAGATTGCATCCAATCAACTGTGTTTAACAAGGATTGGGTTTCTCTAACAACATACTCTGAGTAACATGTGTGTTTCCTGAAGTCTCCTACTGAAACACTAACACTAGATACAAATTCTTAGCTATATCCAATGTTCCTAGCTGCAGCTGATCCAAAAAAACAGACTTCCATATATATTTATATACATACACACACTTTTTTGTGTGTTTTTGTATGCATATTTATGTGTATACATGTATATACAACCACACAACAAGAATCATACCTGCATCTCCAGAGAAAAGCCCTTAACAGATGCAACATTTAAGTGGAACCAAACTAGTTACTTAAGGTCTCAGAACTAAATTTTATCTTTATAAGCTTTCTTCAGATCAGTTGCAAAACTGGGCTCAAGAACGTCTTTCATGTGAATAGCAAAAAGTAATGTCTCTATTGCACTACCAGAACCCTTCCTGGATCCTTCAAAAAGACTGAAGTTCAAGATGCCATACCTTCCCCTGTTATAAATGGAGAGCTAAAAAATGCAGCATCTTTGTTCTAATCTACACATGGATTATGGGACAATAAGGAAAAGAAATTTGAAGTGATAGCATCCAAAGGCATCTGCTGTACTTTTTAGCAATTAAAAAGTCCAGGAATCCTCAAAGAAAAACCATATCCAACTGTTAGCCATGACTAGCGCAGAATTAGGCTATGCCCTACTGCCAGTGGTTGAGTGGCCTGAATCTGCCCTACAGTTCCAAACTGTAGGACTGTAACGGATCAATGCACAAAAGAGGGATACAGCACAGCTTTTCTGTTTGACTCTTCTGAGATGCCTCTGCAAAATTTCATGTGTGTTCTCCAATTGATCTGCAAAACCATCACAAATCAGATAAACTATCATCTCAGAAATATATACTATCCATAAACACTTCCATACAGAGCATATTTGGAAAGCAATAGATTTATGCAGAGTTTTTGTATATAAGAATAGTTCAGAATACACTATAAACAACTTACCCCCAAAAGGTGTTGGAAACTGAGCCATGGTTCTTTCACTTTTAGCTTGTTAATAGATGCCTGAAAAAGAAAAAAACAAGATAATAAAAAAGTTACATTATCTTCCATCTTGGATATATTTTCTGTACCACCACATAATTAATGGGTACAGCAAAAATAAAGGCAATGAAGAAGCAGGATCATATAAATACTACATGCAAGAACTGTTACTTACAAGAGAACTGGTCTGATTTTTTGTACTACCCTATGCATCCATGAGTGCATTTTCATACTAGTAAATAGCTACATTTCAGTTCTGTTTAAAGAATGTCCTCAAAAACAATCTTCATTTACAAACAATCAGCAACGTAATACAGAACAGAGTTAACTCAGCCACAACAGACGAGATCTCAGTGACACTGCTCAAGGCTGCATTATTTTACCGGGTGTTAGAGCTCTGCTCCTAGTTAAGGGCAAAATTGACTCTATTTCCAACTGTTGAAAACGTTCAACATTATCAGTGATCTGGTTTTTTATTCCCAACAGAAAAACTCGTGAAATGCACTGTTTTGCTTAGAGTTCCTTTGTTTTAAACAAATTACATTAAAAAATGAAACTAAGATTTCAAGACTGCTTTACCCCCAAACTAATAAGCACATTTAATAAGCACATCCGAACAAACAAAGTGCTAAAGGTGACATCCCAAGCAAAACCACATTAGTTGGTGGGAGATACTCTCAAGTTATCACTGCTTGCTTTTCAAATAAAAGTAATCCACACAGTCTAGAAATTTAATCTTTAAAGAAAAACGAAAACATTTTTCTTACTCCACACAAAGACTGACATGAACTGCCTGAGCCACGAGGACAATAGCTAGCAACAGAGCCACAAAACAATGAAAAAGCAGCCTCTTGTCCTACTAGATTCCACTCATGTTTTCCAGGCAACAGGAGAAAAGCGAAAAAAAACAGAATCAGAAGGAGAATAATTTAGACTGCTTGAACAGCAGCAGAAATTTATCAATATCACTAAGAAAAGGCATTAACTTGCATCAACAATTTCCTTTTGTGTGAATTTCTTGTTTGCTCCCCTCCCCATCCCCCTTTCACACTTCCCACATACTCTTCTGGCTTCCAACTTGGGAACCTACTATATATACACTCCACAGATGTCACTGCAGAAAAACCCACAGCACTTTTGTAAGCCAGTCTCCCCATCAGTTGTAATTTAGAGAACGATGAAAAAAATACTGAATTTTTTTTCTCATAATTTGGCAGAGCAACGAAGCATGGTACATGACTCAGAAACCTTCCTCCCAAATGCCAGGTAACACAGCCAATACTATTTTCATGCACCGCAAGCATTATCTCAAAAGCTTAAAGTCACATGCATACTGATACAGTGTCTTCAGAATAAGCTGTTTTAGCGGTATGGCTCTTTCAAAAGCATTTCTAAGTGCTAGAAGATCAGCACTTTAATCTTTGCTTATGTTTTCTTACTCTACTCTGTTGCAGGCAATACCTCTATTATGCTTCTATTTTTTAAAACTGCAAGCAAACTCTAGTTAAAAAAAAAGAAAAAAAAAAAAAAAGAGTTCTCTGAACTTCCACACATATACTCTTGAATCTTACAGCACAGGCATTTTTTATGCTTGAGTGTTAAAAAGATAACATGAGAGAGCAGAGCACAGATTCTCTTCCTATTTCAATATCCCAGAGTATGCAGAAGGACAGGAAAAGTACTTGGAGCAGTAAAAAGGAGGACAAGAGACTTGAAAAGGAGAACTAGAGAGTAGGTTGGGGAAGGGTGGTGGTGGTGTTTCTTTTGGTTTGGGGTTTTTTTGCAAGCTAGGAAAACTTAAATATTGTAAATACTGGGACAGAAGAGTGCATAAAAGGATTGAAAGTGTTCAGCCGCTTAAGGGAAGATACTCCTCCACAGATTACTAATACTCCAAAGGAATTGGTAGTTTATTCTTCCTCTACCTTGAACACATCAGAAAGAGGGGAAGGAGTGGGAAGTCTCAAGACCAGCCCTGTGCTGGATGCCAAAGAAAGCATAAACCATTCTAAAGAGCTTCTGGAGAGAAAGAAAAGAAAAAGAAAAAAAACCCCAGGAGTTAGCAGTAAACAGATTAAATAGCAATGGGTAAAGCAGAGAAAAGGAGCAGAAAGCTATGTTTAAGCTTGAGAGACTGAAAAACAAAATAGAATAGACTGCAGACAGACATACAATAGGAAGCAGACAGATGGAGAGAAAGATCAACATATTCCAGTAAGACAGTAATTAAAGTTTGCTGTTTATTGCCAATGTAACACCCAACTTCCACAACCAGAGGTTTCATTTTACATGCCCGAGGTGACACCAAGGGCCATAACTCTACAGGAATTAAATTTCGCAACCGCGTACAGTTGATTCCAACAATTCAGGGTCTGTTATATACAAAAACGAGGGTTAAAAGAGATCAGAAATTTCACAGCATTCCAATATTAACTTCTTAGTTTTTAGTTTAAGTATCAAAGAGCCAGAGAACCTGTCCTCCAAGGAAAGACTGAAGGAGTTAGGTCTTTTCTCCCAGGAGAAAAAAGACTCACAGGGGACCTCATCACAGTAGTCCAGTATTTAAAGGGTGGCTACAAAGAGGACGGAGGCTTTCTCTTCACAAGACACCAGATAAAGAAGGGGCAATGGGTACAAGTTGCACTGGGAGAGCTTTCATATCAATGTAAGAAAGGAATTTTTTACATTGAGATCAATCACTGGAATAACCTCCCCAAGGAGATCATAGAGTCCGCATCACTGGAGATTTTCAATATGAGGTTGGACAGGGTGCTAGATAATCTCATCTAGGCTCCCAGGAAAGGTTGGACCAAATGGTCTTTTGAGGTCCATTCTGACCTAGGCTATTCTATGGTTCTATTTTTTGCATTGAAGATCTCTGGGATGGAGACTAGGTATTATTGATCCAAAAAGCATCTGGCATAGTCATTATATTATAAATGTATCACGTGTTTTTGAATTATTGTAATGAAAATACAAGCACTGACATTCCAATTTGCAATATTATTTTGAAACATTAACAAATTGTTCTACATCTGCATTCCTCATACCCTAATCTCTACTGGTTCCACAACAGCGTTAACTCCTCTGCCTTCGTTGTTCATCCCGAGGCCCCCAACAAGAAAGAACGCATAGTCAAAATAAAAATCATGTAGGAACCAACTGACCAGAAAGCTGCCAGAAAAACAGAATGGGTAAACTGAGCTCCGTACCATTCCCTTCAGGAAAGCAGTAATTTCTCTCTAACTAACTACTGATATTCATGTTTGCAGGAACTTCAGTCTCTCGGCAAATTTTTGAACTCCATCAAATTCAACTGACATTGACCATTGAGTTCAGAAATTATTCAAGCAGGAGGAAGGAGAGACAATAAGGGGAACCACAACTGCACTGTCAGTCAATTGTTGAGAAACACAACTGCACTGTCAGTCAATTGTATGCACTGTTTTGTTAGAAAGCCAGCACAAAACTCTTACCACAAGCAAAATTATGCTAGTAATGAACTGTTAAATAACTGTTCATCAAATAATTTATTTTCCACAAGAATCAGAAGATGCAACAGATTCTAAAAGCAGTATGAAGTAAGAACAATACAGAACACTGAGCTACTCACCTTTACTTGTCCACAAAAAACCATCCCTACCCTGAGATTTGACAAACAAATCCAACATTAAACACTTCCTTCTAACATACATCGCTTAATCTATAAATAACAGAGAGATATACATCTAATCTACACACAATATAAACCACTAAACACTACGATTATTCACAAGTTCTGTACTTCCCAACTCTCCAGAAAAGGCATACACACCAGCTTTCAAATTCATAGAGTGGCAGCCACATCAACCATCCTGCATGCCCTCTCCTCACAAAGGTCTGTGCAGCACCACAACGTGTTTTTGTTCTCAGGTCAGTGAAAGCACTGTAACGAACAAATGATGTTCCAGTAGATCAATAATCTCCAAATGCACACAAGACCCATTATACACATCTGCTCTCTATAATTCTTTTCTGCGCAGGATTATTACACTACGTTGTTATGAGCAGGCAGAAAGGATGCTGGTTGTGAGCATTGTTTCAGTTTCACTCAACATCTACTGTGTTCAGGGGTTTTACCTCTCTGTCACTTGGGAGGTGGAAAGCCCACAAGGTCTGGGAGTGAACATTTCCAGTGAGGAAAGTGGGGAAAGAGAATGTTATCTCTCAAAAATAACGGAGCTGATAGGACCAGATGAGCCTACACTTTTCAGTCTGAAGACCAACGCTATTTCTCAGAGGTAAGGAAATGGGCAATACTCGGAGGTAGGTTCTCAGCCCTGATTTGTCTTCCACTGTGGCAATCCTACCGGAATACATACAATCCTCCCATCCATGATCTCCCACAGACTTCAGAGCGCAACGAGGCTTTCCCCATGCCTGATCATGGGGGATGACGGAATGTCATACTGGCACACGGATGTAAAGTGTAGAACAAACATCAGGACCAAGGCATTCAAACAGGCATAACTTTCATATTCTCTACAATTAGAACTTTCATAATCTACACAATTATTTTTATATACAAAAAAAAAGTGTTAAAACATACATTTAAAAGGTTATTTTATCAGGAAAATTTGCTTACACCCAGCTCTGAGCAAGGGAGACAAGGAAATGCCCAGACATCTCAGCTGTTAGCACTCTCTCTTCCATCTTACACTATTGCAGGTAAGCCCAGAAATATTTTATTTCCCATCTTTCACTCCAAATAATTTAAGCTCTTCTCATAAACCAATATTCTATATAGAAGCAGTAGTCTCTTTGATATATACTAGAAGTACTCTTTTAACATTCTGCTCCTCCTTAAAGGAGTGCTTTCTAGACTAAAAGTTATTCATATTTAAACATACACAGAGACTAACTCCATATGTACATAAGCCCAGATTGTATCTAAATTTAAGCACTGATGCCTTATCTAAGTTTTTACCTTGACGAAATGATCAGGTTGAAAACAACTACACTAAAAAGACTTATGTGTAAAAGTCAGACATGTATGAAAATTCCTTCCACTGCGTATTAATATATGGACTTTTAACAGTCTGGCACAAAACTTTATTATAGTTTCTATTTAAAGTTATCTGTGCTCTTCTAGGACATGTTTACATAGAAAACTGCAATAAATCCATAGAAGGTACACATTAAGAGCAATTTAGCTATTTCAGTGCCATGTGTCTTTATATGGACAAGTTTCACACAAAAAAGATTACATTTTTATTTTCCTTAAAACGCAGCACAGCACTTCTATTCCTAAACTATCATTCACAAGATAATTTGGGCAAACAATTCAAGAAGTAATTCCTGAGGCAAGTTATCAGTCACTTCCTCGTCCTACAGGAAAAAAAGAAACAAAACCAACCAGATAAAAACCCCACATCCTTCACAAGAATTCCAAATTATTACAAAATACCCCCAAGCAGGATGTCATGTGAGTATCACAGACTAACAGTAGGTTCTGTTGTTTTCCCATGTTACATGGGAAAAGCCTTTATACTAGCATTACTAAAAGGACTCTGATAGTTTCAGCAAAGCCTGGGAATTTTAGACAGATTTTGGAAAACACTTTGAAACGTTCATGTAGGTTTCTTGCTCTTTGGAGATCAGATCATTAATACAGTTACCAGTTTCAGTGAAACTTTTCAGAGTTTCTGCTCTTTACAGGAATGACTTTGGTGGACGAGAAGCTCAACATGAGCAGGCAATGCGCACTTGCAGCCCAGAAAGCCAACCGCATCCTGGGCTGCATCAAAAGAAGCACAGCCAGCAGGTTGAGGGAGGTGATTCTGCCCCTCTACTCTGCTCTCATGAGTCCCCACCTGGAGTACTGCGTCCAGCTCTGGAGTCCTCAGCAAAAGAAGGACATGGACCTGTTGGAATGGGTCCAGAGGAGGGCCACAAAGATGATGAGAGGGCTGGAGCACCTTTCCTATGAGGACAGGCTGAGAGAGTTGGGGTAGTTCAGCCTGGAAAAGAGAAGGCTTTGGGGAGACCTTATAGTGGCCTTCCAGTACCTAAAGGAGGCCTACAGGAAGGATGGGGAGGGACTCTTTATCAGGGAGGGGAGCGACAGGACACAGGGTAACGGTTTCAAACCAAAAGAGGGTAGATTTACATTGGATATCAGGAAGAAATTCTTTCCTGTGAGGGTGGTGAGACACTGGAACAGGTTGCCCAGAGAAGTTGTGGATGTCCCATCCCTGGAAGTGTTCAAGGCCAGGGTGGATGGGGCTTTGAGCAGCCTGGTCTAGTGGGAGGTGTCCCTGCCCATGGCAGGGGGGTTGGAACCAGCTGATCTTTAAGGTCCCTTCCAACCCGATGCATTCTGTGATTCTGTGTGATTCTGGGACTTCTAACTGTAAAGACCTTCACAAATGTTAAGTTCTACTGTTTCTTTTATTTTTAGCCAAGCATCCAAACAAGATTAACAAGACTAGTCACCATTGCAAATGCTTTTCAATATCTGTGGCAATGATCAAACTCTGAGGTCACTTCTGTATTCACAGTATTTATCTTCAGCTATAGGGAAAGGATAACCTGACCATAAAAGACAAAAAATCACTGTAAACCCACCAAGCAGGCAACAGGTGTAGTAGCAAGGCACTCTTCTCTTCTCTCCACACTAAGTCAGAAGACACTTCAAGACTCTAACAAAAAAAGAACTCCTTACTTTCTTAAAACAGCAAAAATGGAGACATCTATCAACCCAATGCTGTCACTTATCAACAACTGTGGTGGAAGCCCCAGACTAACAACAAAAATAGTGTTTCTGTGTACAACAAATCTGCAAACAGTTAAGGACATTGTTTATTTTCTGGCCATGACACTGTCACTTTATCTTGTTCAGTCACATAAGCTTTAAGTTTCTGCAGGAAAGCCCTCCACAACTGCTTCCACAGGAACTACCAGGTTTTTGTCTGTTCTTGCTAAAGTACTACATAAGGGACACACTGTCCAAAACACATTTTATTACTTCAAGACCTCAGGGTCAAAGTTCAAGAGGATGGTTATGAAGAACATTCATATGAAGAACATATGAAATCAGACCTGTACCGCTCAAAATTCTCAGACAAGTTTAAGATCCAGACGACAGACTTTTTTTGCCATCCAGATAAACAGCTGGCTTGCTGTCTTCCACAATTTGTCTTTCATTAAAACAGTACTGAGTTTTCCAGGCTACACTAACTCTTACACTTCTGGGTGAAAGTTTTTCACATTTCTTTAACTGACACCTAAATATTATTATTAATAATTATTAATTTAACCTGAGCGAGGTGTTCAGAATTTGTCTTTAACAAACCTACAAGATTATTTCTTCTGAAAGAGTTCAGAGATTAATCCCTTGAAAATGTAGTCCTTTTCTTCCTCCAGTACACGAGATGCAATTAGATAACTGGTTATTGGCATTAATATCATCCCTCCTGCTGCAAATGAGAATGACAATCCCGTTTCAAAGCTGGGGATACTATGGCAGGAAAGCATTCTAATTCATGGTAAAAGTTAATAGTGTAACTTGGAACAGAAACCTAATTCAGTCTGGTCATGAACCATGAGAACATATTTTGCACACGGGTATTACAAGCAGCAGAGAAACTAAAATGATAAGGTTGGAAATGAGAAGTTAAAGAAACAGATCTTCCAGCGTCATTACATTCTGCATCTTCATCCATGTAAGAAATGTTGCTGGTGACTATGTATTACCAGCAGTACTCAAACAGCTCCCAAGCACTCTAATTAAAATATTTCAGGATAGTATGGGCTATATAATCAAAGCAAAAGCCTTTCCCTTAAGCAGTTCCCAGTTTAATCAAACAGAATTAACATTAGGAGGAAAGCAAGCAAAGGCTGTAGTGATAAGATCATTTTGTTGTATAGTCTGGCTAGCACAATTTGAATGGCTCTTTCTAATCTTGTACATACATGGGCTGTTTTTAATCTTGACAGCATTTCACCCAGTAATTCCAGTACTGAGTGAACTGTGACTGAATTACAGCATCTTTTTAAAGAGATGACTAGCTTTCATTTAAAAAGATTTAACATGATGGAAAATCCACTCCATCACTCATCTGTTTCTAAAATCCTTATTAAGAAATAAAATAAATATCTTCGTTTATTTTCACTTTAATATTTGTTCATTCTGAATCACCAAACCTTGTAAAGTATGAATTATTTTCTTATTTTTCAGAACAAACATTAAGTAGTTTCTTAACACTCAAAACTTTCATTTTTTCTTTTTAATTGTCTTTATTTACACAGGTGTAGTAATAAGGTGCTTTTTTGTTTGGGGGGTGGGCGTGGGTGTTAAAAAGCTTCATTAACACAACTGCAGTTGGCAAATTCTGACTCCTCCCCCTTCAAAACAAATTCTAAAACTAGAAATCTGAAACAAGAATTAGGGAGTTAGGTATATATGCCACACCTACAAGGTAGCCTTAAGAATAGTCTGGCATTAACTTCAAGAATGATTCAGTAAGGAGCACAAGGAAATGGATCATATCACTGATAGATATGAAAGTATTGTGCTCTCTCAGACCCTCAAAGTCTATTTTGTTTCACAAACATGAACTTGAGCAGTGATCTCAACTGCCAGTGAGTAATGGTTTATAGTTATACTGACTGCTAACAGAATCAGATAGAGCATATTGGTTCTGCTATTTACATTACAGAAAATGAAGACAGTCATGCTTTATTTCAGAACCGTTAATCTGGCTGTCTCTATGGCTCAAGGATCACTAAGCAATGGCACTTAGAAGATACACTCAGAACAAAAGAGAAGTGGCCAAAGCTTGGAATACAGCCTTAGCCAAAGAAAAGCGAAGCCTGAGTGCTCTGTAACACCTAAGTCCTAGTTTTGTTATTTGTATATTAGTCTATTATTCTAAGAGGCTGATACGTCACATCACATCTTTAACTTAGCCACCCTTAACTTTTTAACTCTTAGCTTTTCAGACAGTAGAGCACAGTTGTTTTGAAAGCCCAACATAGCACTGCATCACTTCTATTTCACTACGCATTTTTCCCTTATCAGATTTCTAATCTCTCCAGTCCACATAAAAAAGTAGCATTGTTTGTTCCTTTACTGCCTCAGCAAGAAGTAGCCCAACTACGAGATAACAGGATTACGCTTCTTTTTTTTTTTCAGATTAACTCTTTCCTTATTCCTACATCAACTATCACAGCAAAGCTGCTTCCACCGCCTCTTGGCCACCTCCTGTAGTGAGGTGGACACTACTATATTACTTGCAAGTCAAGAAGGTCACATAAATATACCAGAGGGTAGCTGATAAATTTCTTCCCCTGCTTTCCTACAGATTCCCACTACACAACTCTGCATGAACGCCCCTATGTTTCACCATACTGATCAAGCATTACTCCAGTGTTCCTGCCTTCTCAAGGCATCATTTTAATCCATCATTGCCCCTTACCTCCACTGCAGCTAAAACCACCCTAACTGCAAGGATGCCTTTTTCATACCCCTGCACAAGCTCAGCAGTCACAGAGGTGAAGATGGTGGACCTGTGAGCTGTGCTTTCAGTCACAGGACTGAAACGCAAAGAAATTACAGATACAGTTTAGATCTGTGCTCCCCCTTTCTGAGTAGGCCAACGTAACTGTCTCTAATATTAGACAGACCAGAATCAAATGACTCAAAACCCAGCTTGATGTTCTTAGAGGAACGAAGACAGTGAAAGGGATAGGTCAGAGCCATCAAGTCTTTCTTGGACAGCAGTAGTGGTCTTCTACGCCAAGATTTCATTACTTGTAGGCCTAACCTAATCCCACGTAGCTATGCTGTGCAAATTCCCATTCTTGTCTGAACTTGACAGCTGATCATTTGAAATGGGGACAATGAAAAAAAAGGAAAAGAAAAAAAAAAATCAGATGTGCTAAGTTCTTTCATTTCACATTGTCCATCTCTGCCCCAAAGTAACAGTTATGCTGGGGGGAATAGTAGGAAGGAATAAAATGCCCAGAGTCAGCACAAGTGTAAGTCAAAAGAGTTCAGGATCTGCATGTTCACTCCCTTTCCCTTCCTCAAAACCATAAGATACAAAGGTCTAGTAGGGCAGAGATAGGATAAAGTTGGTGATATAAGAGAAGGCACAGATGGCTCTGTCCTTTGAACTACTCCAGTGTAGGTCAGTTTGTCCTCCATAAGCATCTGCTTTTCTGAACTCTTAGAGGAAATGGGATCATCAGTTACATAAATGCAGTGGTACAGCAAAAACAGTTTGCTACAGCAGATTTGTCAAGCAGATTTTCAAAATAGTGCTTTAATAGGAAGAATCATCCAGCATCAACAAAGCCTTATCAGCATCTCAGCAGTTGTGTCAGACCACATCACTATTGACTGAAGTAGCCAACATCTCCCACCCATGTACCTTCTGCTCTGAATTTCTTCAAAACTCTGCCTTCCTAACTCTTCTGTATGACATTAGGAGCACTTTCAGATACCAGAACAGACATATATTATGTCATTTAGACAAGTATTCCTGTTATTAGCCTTCCTTCTGGTCACACTTCACCCTGTTGTCCAGACACAGGTTGATAGCAGTCATTCTCTGTGGCTTACTCCTCTACTTTTTTTTCTTCTAGTCACATTGATTTCCTTGAGAATGTCAATTCAAGAACTTTGATCTCAGGGCAAAACTCTCTCTGAAGGAGACCTCATAAAATATATAAACATTCCTTGAACCTGCCCTGAACATGAGTAGCATCCATAATGGATGTCTAACCTCCCTGCACTTAACCAAAGAAAAGACCCCGGAACAATGAAAATGCATGGCAAAGACTTGCTCATTGTTTTTGTTTTCAAAAAGAAAAAAAGAAGATAATTTCAAAAAGAAATCACTTATCAGTGAATTGCCCAAAACCATTCAGCAGCACCTTGTGAGAGAAGCTTGTTCTTTGGAGCTAGACCAAAACAGACGTTAAAACAAATCCTGAAGATGAGGATGCCTTCCTAACTTTTTTGGAAATAACTTTTTTCTTCCACAACAGAGCTTCCCAGAGAAAAGGGTCCCACAAACACTCTGCAAAAAGTTATAGTTTCAGCTGTTGGGGTTATAATGACAAAGCAAGCACTTAACAAAATTCTCAAGGTTTAATTATGAGGATTCTCGCATTGAGCTAAAAAAAAATCTTACTGACCTATAAAGCCACCGATGCAGCGCACACCAGGCAATTCTCTGTTCTGTGGCACTAACATGCAGGTACAGCCCTGACCCCAGCACTGTATAAGGCAACTGAATGTATTTGTGTACAATGCAGTGATCTAAGTACTGCATTCACCCCAGTTATCTGACCCTTTTGATTTCATCACAAGCAACTCATATAATTTATAAGTAATAAAAAGCATACAGCTATAAAAATAATATATATGTAGCACAAGCTTCACACGTGTGGGTATCTACACAGAGTGCCATGTCACTTAGCATCAAACAGTAAAGTTAAATCCTTTTTGTTACAAGGATGAGTTTAAACAGTTATATGGAGTGCAGGTGCCCAGGTGCTGGCAGTGGGGAGCTGCCGGGGTGGTCTCTCTGAGGCTCCAACAGACCCACCGCAGGGCACAGCTGAGCCCATCAGGCAGGATGGCAGCGCCTCAGGGAAATTGTGTGTGTAAGGAAGGGCAAAACACTGCCTGATGGTGAGGGGAAAAGCGTGAGCAACAGCCCTGTGAGCACCGAGGTGAGAGGAGCAGCTGCTCCAGGAACCCAAGCAGGGATCCCCCGCAGTGACCATGCTGAAACAGGTGTTGCCTTGCAGCTCATGGAGGGACCACAGTGGAGCAGTTATCCATGCTGCAGCCCATGGAGGACCCCAAGCTGGAACAGATTTATCCTGAAGGATTGCAGCCTGTGGAGAGGATACAGCTGGAGCAGGGGAAAAGCATGCAGAGGAAGAAACAGCAGAGAAGAGGTGTTACGGACTGAGCCACCATTTCACACCCCTCACTGTGCTGCCTGGGGCACGAGGGAGGCAGAGGAGTCGGGAACGAAGGAGTGAAGTTGAGCCTGGGATAAAAAGAGGGGGAAAGGTGTTGTTTCAATTTGTCTTTGTTTCTCACTATCCAAACCTATTTTAAGTGGTGATAAATTAAATTAATTTTCCCTAAGTCAAGCCTGTTTTGTCCGTGACTGTAATTGTTAAGTACTCTCCCTGTCTTTATCTCAACCCACAAGGTTTTCCACCCTATTTTCTTCCCCATCCTGTTGAGGGGGAGAGTGAGCAAGCAGCTGGGTGGGCATGTGGCAGCCACCAAGGTCAACCCATGACAACATACTAACTTATTTGTAGAAACCAGTATTCCATCTGTGGATGATCCTGACCCTTTAGGAGACTACATAGGAAATGTCATAGAATTAGAAAAAGCATGAACAGATAGAACTGTTCTGACTTAGGAAATTATTTTTATATAATATAAATATACATAAATAATGAAAGTATGTGTGGACTGACTCATACAAAGTTTACCAAATTTTGGCTTCTGCTCATTTGGCACACAACAGGCTTTAAGAGGTCAAAGCTCTCTAAATACAGTAACACAGTGAATAAACTCCAATGCTACATTTTAGTCAATGAAATTGTGACAAACTGTTTAAAAAGGGGACACAGTCTCTTTTCTACTTCAAGTAAGAAACATATACAATAAGCAGTACCTGCTATACAGGATACAGTTCAATAATCCTGTCTTTCTGAAATTGAAGATCACCTGAAGGCAGGCACCTTTAGCAGAATAGAGAACTTTACTAACAAAACAATACAAATAATAGTTCCCAGGTGAATACAGAGAACATATTTGAGTCTAAAGCAGCTGACATACTGCAAGGAGTTAGTTACTGTTTCTTTTATGAAGTACATAATTTTATTTAATTAGAGCTTTACTTGTTCTAAGATCAACTCTTTTCCGTGAGCAGGATCATCAGTTCTCAGCTTTACAGAAAATGAAATATTTCTTTTAAAACAAACCCAATTAAAGCAATGGTATGTAGTTTGATAAAGGAAAAGATACCTTTGGAAAAAAAGAAAATACTCCGAAGAGCTACCTGATGTTACCTAAGGACAGCAGTGTACCATTTAACACAAACTTGCTTCCAGCAGACAATGAAGAGACAAAACAGCACTTTAAATAGCAACTGCATTGGGAAAAAATGCAAATGTTGGATGAACAGATAGTGAAACTTCCTGTACTGTTTTTCATACAGTGATAAGGACAGACCCTTGGGCATTTGTAAAATTAAGGTATTTCCTTACACTAGAAAGGTTGCTTATCAGACAACAGTACATATGGAGGATAAAGGATTCTCTTACATTGTCAAGAATGCAAAAATTGCATAAAGCTTAAACAAGTAATTAAATATGTTAAAGCTCAATTGCTAGAGGTAATGCCTCTTATTTAAAATATGCCTAAGAACACGCTAATAAACTGAAGTAAAAGGGCTTAACTGCATACAGCAGGGTATATCCCAAAGTAAGTTTTTGTTTCCTTTTTCCATCAGGCTACTTATTCCCCTCCAAAACACCTAGGAGCAACTTTCACAAAAGTGCAAAAACTTTTCAGGTGTGTCCACGAGGTTAGGCAATTGATATACACAATGGGATAAGGGAAAGAAAAATGTTTTGCAAGATGAAATGGTAGATGGTAAGCACATATATAAAAGTTTTTAGAAGTACATTCCAATTTATAAATCCTATTTCTATATTAAACAGAATTATCAACTGACTGCAAGTACAGTTGACTGGCACAAAAAATTATTTAAGGGCATGCGACAATTTTCCTTTCCAGATGACAAGCATTCTTGCTATCAGTTCCACATAAATCAGTCTCCTGCATCTCAACAACAATCGGAAAAGTTTCAATCCTTGGTTGGGGTAAAAGATTCTTCAAATGTTAAGATACAAGGACACGCATAATCCCACTGAATATATTACTGGTATTAATAATGAGTTCAGAAGCAGCAAAAAATGATAAAAACAGAAACAAAAAGAGGAAGGTTTTCCATATAATTTCACTAGAATTGAGGTGCAAGTATTTATGCAACACAGAGTCCTTCAAAGCACACATACAGTGAGGTTAAGGTTTCCTTCACTACAAAAAGAGACAGAAAGAAGCAAGAGGTTTTTCTGAAGAATGGACAGATTTCAGCTTTAGTCATAACAAGCAGGGTGTTGCAAACACTACTCCACAGCAGCACTTTCTAACTGCTGAGCAGCTGAGGGATCAACGGGATCACTAAAACTCAGTGTCACCAAGTTTCAGGCTGCAAACACCTCGCATTTCTAACAAGGGTTGAGAATTATTTCAAGCCTACGCAAGAAACAGGATATACACACAAACTAACCAACTCCAAGAAAAAAAACTACATACAGAAGACAGGACATTTTTAAAAAAAGATACATATATCAAGCAGGTGCTCATTCTCAGTACATAGATATTTGCAGCTAATAAGGTGGTTTCTCTGAAGAATGCAGGTTACAGGGGGAGGATACCATATGCACCATGATGCATGATCTGGAAAGCAGGCTACTTTTTTATGGTCCTTCTGTAAATGACCAAAGAAGTCTGTATGGTTAACAATACTGAAAAGAGTAATTTCTCTGTACTGAAATGCTTTAATACCTCTTCCCAGGATAAAAATTCCTTTCCTTAAAGAGAATAAGAACATTAACATTATTGTTAGTGCTAATGGTTTATTTGCTGTAAGTCACAAATCTGCAGCATGGGGAGGTTTATTTACTGTAGCTTACAAATTTCTCCCCTGCGGGTACTTCAAAAGTCATCTGTTTTTCAGTACCTAGTAATCAGGAAAATTTGTTACAAGTCACATTATGGTTGTGGGGCTGTCTTTGACTAGGAAAAAAAAAAAATCAAACTGCAAAATTGTAATACAATGCTCTGATTTCCCAACATAATAGATCTAAAAAACCTTTCAAGTTTGACTCAAGTAGAAAGTGAAGACAGCTATGAAAACAAGCCTACTGAACTCCTTAAAAACCCTCACATTCACAAGTTTTTAACATGCTAACTATTAAACAGTGTCCAACTACACATGTAAGTACAGTTCTGCTGGTACAGAACAGTATGATCCTTATTCACTGAAGTTGTGGGGTGGCAGCACGTTGATTACTATGAAGAGACACCCTGAACCTGACCCTCAAAGAGACTTGTTTCTTCAGCAGAGGCAGGGACAGAAAAAAGTAACTTAAGAGATGAAACATTTATATGGGAACTAGTAAAGAAAGGTCAGAGAGAGGACGGTCAACAAAGAAAGAAGTAAGACAAACCTGATAGAAGTGCAGGAAGGACATGATGCTACAGCAGACTTAACATCCACCTCATAGTTCAAACACAACTCATTCCTTCCCTCCATCAAACTCCCACAGCTCTTCCAGCACTCATGTAAAACCTCACAAAGATGAAGCTTTCCAAGTTTCACACTTCTGAGATCAAATACACTCAGAAGATGATGTTACACCCATCACCCAGTGATGACACAAAACGATGATCTGAAGACAGACCTTTGTTTTAGGATCTGACTTCCCTAGAGATTAGTATATTTCTTTTTTTAAAGTAGTCAATAGGATTGTAAGACCCCTTCTTTTTCATCTTCCCTCACACTACAAGCCCTAAACGACGTTCTTGTAGAATACAGATGTTGAAGAAGTGAAAAACTCTAGCCATCCTGTTCAATGTGTGAACTTTTAAATTCCTATAGTAGTCATCAGCACCACATCTCACACAGATGGTTCTCTCTTGGTATGTTTGTTGCCATGAGCTTACTTGGGTTCACTAAAAGTTAGCGTCTGTCAAGACAAAGCCATGATTTGCAGGGCATCAGACAGAGACGCCACCTCTAGTACCAATTTAAACAGTTACCAAGTGAAACCTTGTGACCAAGTAAAGAAATATACGTCATCTTCACTAAAATGAGAATTCTGTGCCTAAAAACCTAGTTCTATAAAAAGAGGAAATAACCACACTAAAAAAAAAAAAAGGAATCTGTAGTGTTTAAGTTACATCCTTACAAAGGCTATGAAGCTGTCTGCCTTCTCTCCATTTTTAATCTTGCCATCAGTAACAAGATAAGAGAAATTACAGAATGTTATTTCCCATGCTTTGTTAACAATTACAGCTCAAGCTCCTGAAAAGCTGGTTAAACTTGTGCATCTTCAGCATATTATCCTCCCTTATGGTTTCAAGACTGATAGGATGAAAGACATACACTGAGAACAACCAATATACTGTTATGTCTCCCAAACCAGAAAAAAATATGTCTAGTCCTTAATATTAAACGACTCATGTCAGTTCCTTCCTTTCTCTGCCAATTTCAAGTTCAGGACAAGGCATGCAGCCAAAGCTTAGAAAGATTCTGAAATAAACAGCTCACAAAGTATGTGTACACATATGTAGCAACACTGAAAAAACATTTGACTCCATGTAACAGAAGGGATGTTATACATACTACCATAAAGGAGATATCTTAGTGAATTTAGTTCTCCTGATGCAAAGGGCATTTCTTAATTGCAGCAGTTTTAATTTTTCTCAAATTTAAGAAAGGGAATTTAAGGAATTCTTCTGTCTTTTTGTAAGGTGGGGTTTTTTTTGCACTCTCATTGACCAGTTTTGATCTCATCTTAAAATGGAACTTTACATGCAGGATTCTTATTTTTTCTAGCTGTTCAGGTGACTGTAATCTACTTATCTAATTTGACTAAGTAGTTCTCATAAGTCACTTGGTTTCCAGCCCCAAAAGCACAGTATCCATAGCAGATATGTATCATACCTAATTCAGTTATCACTTCTCACAAATTGAAAACAGTACTCCATTAAGATTTCTTCTAAAAAACCATATTAAGTAAGTAACATTAGTTTTTCAAGATTCTCCACTTTTTGGTCATTCAAACAGGCACTTACTATTAATATAGCAATAAAATAATATTGCTAAGTACCAAAAATTGATTGGAGAAAGGGGAACCTCTTTTTATTGGAGGAACAGGAACACATCTCACTTTGCTAAGAGGATCACATCTGTAGGTCATGAATCAGGCTTATGCATATATATATTAATACATGGGGGAAGCAATAGCAGAGATCTGTAGTTTAAGATTACAAGTGACATTTATTTTCCATTACAAATATATTAACATATCTCCATGCAAGAATGATAGATATCAAAAGTTCGTACAATTTATAGCGCAGAAGGAATAAAAGTTTGCGCAACTTACAGCTCCCACTCGCAGTAGTGGATTAAAACCTCACAGCTAAAATTATTACAATCCCTGTTCATTCAACCTACTCCAGAAGGTACTGAAACTTCTAAGGTGCTTTGCCTCTTGAATCGGGATCAGGATTACTTTATTTCTGAATCCGGATTGTTGAAAATAGGGGCAAGTTTATCTTGAAAATTGAGTCTTATGACTCCAACAGAAGTTAACTTGAGGGGCATTTTCTGCAGCAGAGACATCATCAGAAGAGGCTTGGGGACAGCTGTGAAGGAAGCTTGAAAGAGCAGAGGCTAGCATAATTGGCAGTACATTCAGCAGTAATTTTTCAACTCACACTGGCTGGCTTCAGTACAGCACGGCATACTCTAAGAGTTGGCAACCGACGAGATTTTAAAAATAAACTTTGGATTCTAAAAATACATTTTTGATTATTTACCTTCTGAGTTAAGATCTGAAAATTAAGACTGGCACTCCTTCATCAATCATTACAGCTAATAAGTTACCTTATGAAATGGCAAGGAAGATTTTCTTGTAGTCACTCGTCTACAGGAGAAGTGTAGGCTAAAGATCTTTTACATTAAGTTGTCAATATTTCAGCTATTCAAAAACATCATACACTGAAGCACTTACAACTAAACCTTCATCAGACAAAAAAGCCTTTCTCAAAAACTCAACAGTCTAGTTTTCAACTCTCCTGAAAAATACCAATGGCATTTACTGCTGCTTGAAATGAAAGGAAAAAGATAAAATGAACTTTCTGGAAAGAAGAGTTGGCTACTTGCAGGGGAAAGAATCTGAACTTTTGCTTCAAAATTAACTTGTTCCACTACAGGGAAAGAAAAAGGTAGTAAGTCAACCACCATCTGACATCAGAACAATTAATATATGTCTAATCAAGAACCAATGGAGGCACTAAATATTCTAAGTAAAATATACAGCATTTTCTATTAGATATGTTCAGCTACAAAGCTGTGAACAGTGATAACAGGTCCTGCGAAGCAGTAAATTACAGTAAGTGTGGGACACAGCAAGAGTAAGATCATTAAATTAACTTCCTCTGAAAACCTAGTGACAATAACTAACTTTCCTAAAGCTACAGTACTATTTTCTATCACTTTTAAAGCTTCTAGAGCAATATAAATCTTATACATAAGTCAAATCAACTTTCTCACATAAATGAGTAATAAAGTACCCGTAGAGATAAAGTTACATGAACATGCCTCAGTTCTCATCTGCTTAAATACTGCTGCTGAGAGTTTCAGAACCCAAGAACTCAAAGTACTCCTTCAAATGCACAGCTGTTTCAGTGCAACTTTTAAGCAGAAAAGCCCAAATAACGCAATACAAAATTCCAGTAAAAAAAATGCCAGTTCATACGCTTAAAGGAGAAAAAAGCAGCAGCAAGTAATCCTCAATAAAACCTGCCAGCAAGCATTGCCAAGAGATGTACTGACATTCTAGACTGAATAGGCCATTTACTCACACACTTTTTTTCTTTTTCCTTCTTATTTTTAATTCTCCAACAAACAACATCCTTTGTTTGACAACTGTTTCAAGCTATAGGAGTTCTACTATATGGCAACAGTTCATGTTCTCACTTTAAGACCTGATGAAAAAATCTCACTATTTTGACTACCAGTTCTTAAATGCTAAATACATGACAACAATTGAGTGAATAACACAAGTACCTGGGATATACTTTTGTCTATGGCTCATTTAATCACTGCTTGCACAGCTGAGAATTGGAATGCTTGAGGAGCAAGGGAAAAAAAAAACAGCACCTCCAGTTCCTTCGAGATACTAACAAAAGAGAAAAAAATTTGAATTAGGCCCAGCAGAAAAATCAGCATCTTCCAACCCTGCAATCATTACTTTATTCTGTTGAAAATTTCCTCTTGGGTTAACAGACCAAAAATGAAGTCTTAACAGAGGACTCAAGAAACCTGATTTCCAGCAGCCAGTACACTGTAAGAGCATGCAGTGTTAAAATCCTCAGAGAACTGAAGGTACCAAGTAGAAGAATCAAGTTGAAGTAGAGACAAAGAAACTAGGTACCAGCGCAAAGATTGAAGACTAACAAGAAAATCTAATGCCTTGGGACAACGTACACTATTTACTTGTTAGGAAATACTAGGAAGAGATCTACTGTCTAACAACAACAACAATGGACAAGGGAGGCAAACTTTCTTGAAACACAGACTGCGATGTCAGAGCTAAAGCTAGAAATGACAGCTGGTGACCGACATCAGGCTACACAGAGCAGTAAGTTTTCTGGTTTACTCACCTATTCCCTTACAGTAATCTACTTCAAAATTTGGGTAGTCTTCCATGGGTCTTTCTGGGAAATTAATTTCATTACTGACAACTAAGCAAGCTATCAGGCTGCTTCTAAACTAAAACATTTAGAATATTAAGACAGAACTAAACATACCTGCCTGAACATACAAACAATATACAGGCATTAGAACAAAACACATAGCTTATATCAAACCCTTGAAAGAAGATAATGCTTAAAAAATTCTGAAGGGATACAAGACAAAGAGCATGAACCATCCTGACCATAGCCTATGTTTCAGGCTGATTTATTTCTGAGTAATAAAAAAGCTTTGATTACATAGACAAATACTTAAGATTTGATCTTCTAGAGGGCTGCGTATGGCAATTCAATTGAACCCTGGAAAAGGTTCTCTCTGTGACAGCAGAATTGATCTGCTTCAGTAAACAGCAATTTCAGAGTATCAAGCCCCAGAAACATATCTAAATCACTTGTGAAATAAGCATTATGAAGAAAATAAAATAAACAAAACCCAAAAAGCTCAGAGGGGAAACATAGCTGTTCAAAGTGGTATCGAACAGTTGCAAGAGAGATCTAACTTTGCGATTGATTACGGTGCAAAATTAAGCGTTGCAGACATATAATAGAGACTCAGTTGAACCTCATTTTTTAAATGCTTATCTCTAGAATGGCATAACAACTGAACTGATACACAAAAATGCAAGAAAAAAAAAAATGAGCCACAGCATTAAAATGCTACAGCCTGGCCAAATATGAGTAACTAGATACACAGTGCCAGAGGTCACAGCATCCACCAGCAGCACTGCTCATGCAAGCTATTGAAAAACAGTAATAAAGAAGTCCTACAAGGAGGCACTAAGCCAGCATCATCCCAAGGGAGAAAGAACTTAACACATTTTTTCAGTTACCTTGCCAATAACCTCCCCACTGTATCCAACCCACTAGACATTAAAATCTGGAAGAGATATAATGATTCTATAGCAACCAGCTGCTGAGATATTTTTCAAACAGAATGAACTGAATACAACTGCCAAATACTTTCCCAACAAATTTAGCCTGTTTCTAGTGGGAGGAGAAAAGTATGTTCACTGCTGTGATTCAAGATACAGTGCAAATCTGAGGTCATTACAAAACTAGGGCAATTTAAAACCAATCAGATAACCAGGAATAGGTAAACAGACTGACACACAAATTGTAGGTATGCAAGTTGCTACTACTCTGCAAGGACAGACACATCACTCAAGAAGCCTCTCCTCTGGAGCAGCACTTCCATAAGACTTTTTTTCCACACTGGTTATTCCCATCACCCAACAGGCCAACTTTACTAATACTTCCATGTCCCCTGTAAGAGTCTATTAGGGAATTTTCTGGAGATTTAAAACAAACAGTCACATGAACATGTCAGCTCCATGGTGGTAGCTGCACACGTTCTGTAAACTCTCAAAACAAGGCAGTAATTTGGTTGTCTCTGTGTTTAGATGCAACGACTCCTGCTATAAGTCTCACAGCGTTCATATCTGTAAAAAGGTTCAACCTTCCTATGTATGCCCACCAGCGCATCAGCTAAAGCATTTTTCTCAGCAAAACAAGAATGAGAGACCATGAGAATTCAAGAGCATGGTTTCCCTTAGCTCATATACAAGAAAAAGGAAACCTCTAGGTAACTAAGAAAAATCAAGTCTAATGTTAGGTTTATATACACTGTCCCAAGTGCGTAACCTCAGAAGATGTATTTTTAGAGGTCTAAAAATCAAAATAAAGGTGGAAGCCAACTAACTAGGTAACCTCTGTCTGTTTCCTTTTATCACAATAAGGCTCTGTTTCTATTTAAATATTCACGGAATAAAGTCTTTAATCTTTAATGAGAGACAAAGACAAGCTAATACAAGACGGAATTATTGGTAGACTATATTCATCTGGATTCATAATACAGTACAGGGGTAACAACTGAGCTCAACAGATAGATATTTAAAATACCTTAGTTGAGAAAGGCTCCCATTTTCCCTCTTTGGCTAATTTTGTTAACCTAGTGTTATTCCATCTGTCTTCCCCAGCTGTAGAGCATGGCTCATCATAGGTATCTAAGCTACTTCAGAAAACTACCTGAGGACTGCCAGAAAAGCCAAGAGCTTCCTCTTGTACATGGCCTAGTACAGAACTAGAAAATACTGCTGCCACCTTAAATACAATAATCAGAGCAAACCAAGTCTGGAAATCTGCATACTGGTGTATCCACACTATTTGTAGCTTTCTGTCCTTTTCTTGTCTTTTATATTTACTGTCTTTTTAAACCTCTCTAGCTACAAAGTATCCCAGGTGGAGAGTAATTGCACGCATTGTTCTCTCTGGAGGATTCAATGAACTTTTTTTTTTTTTTTTAATTTATTTATTTCTCCCCTCCCCCTTTTTTTCCTTTTTGAAGCTGGGAAAGGATAATAAAACACAATAAACCTCCACACAAAAGGAAATGAAATTTCACAAGAATTTCAATACGTAGGCTTCCTAGGTTTCATTTCAGTGCACAAAGTTTAGCTGAGTCAGCAATCTTGATTCAAAGCGCTTGAGGGTTTGTTTGTGTTGTTTTAAATACCAGGAGTAAATTTCTGTCACTGTTTTGAACTTTCCAAGCAGAATGCCTCCTTTTGATTTTGAAGATAACCATTTAAGAGATTCAGCATGATTATCCCTACATACACTCAGGAAAGCTATTTCAATGTAGTTGTTGCCCTGCCCCAACTAGCCTGTACTTTGCTTTTCCTAACAAAACCCAGGTGGTTTAATTCAGGATTGCATCACGGTAATCCAGGAAAAGCAGGAACTTGGCATTGCCATAATAAATTCCAGAAAGTCTAGGAATTAAGCAGCTCCAGCAGGAAATCCCGTTTTCCTTGGAGCTACAGCGTAATATTTTCCTGCTTGAAGCACGTAGAGCAGGGGAAAAAAAAATGCAAAATTATTTCTGAAGCTTTGTACGATTTTTGATTACAGAAATTTTATCATCTATCAAAACCACCAAAGAAAGAATCCTCCCTCTTACTTACACAAAGGTCCTTAAAACTCCACTAAAAAAACCCACACCACACAACAGGCAGAAGGTTTATTATTTAGCTATCAATGGAGCCTACCAAGCATCGAGAAACAACTACCAGCTGAAAAGACTACAGTCTTTCAGTCTGCTGAAGTTTCAGCTAACATGTCATCCCTGGAATACATTCAATTCCTCAAGCCAACAACTAATAAGAGCCAAGACGCCAAAAGGTCAAAGCTTCATTTCTCTTATTCCTGCCTCTGAGCAAATGGTGAGACCAGGAAGAAAAAAAGAAAAAAAAAATTCTACATATTCCTACCCTTTTCAGTCCTACAGTTCTCCTCCCTTCTTGGTAAGGTCTCTGAAATCTGTATCAAGACATAAACAGGAGCAGAGTGAAACTAGCTCAGATCCTACTAGTTTGTCACCTGCCCATGAAATTCTGAATTCTAATATGGAAACCTAAAGTTTTCTGCTGTAATTTGACAAAGCAGCAAGCAACAGCATAAACAAATGGTGGTGCCTAAATACTCTGAGATATCATATCACGCCAAATTTAGTCTTTGCTGTACAAAGACTGTATTTAAATTAAGAGTTAGACCCTGTAGGATCAGATGATGTTCACATCAAAAAGGCTTGCTTTTTTTGGGGTTTTTGCATCTTCTTTCTTTTAAAGAAAGGCTTTATCAAATAGTCTCAATTTTTTCTATTTTTCTTCCATAACACCAGTAGCTCTAACCTGGAGGCATTAAGATGGCTAGTCTCAGACACATACACACACAAAAAATAAACTATGCTGCTTTTGTTAATCTAAAATCCCTTTATTTCTTTCTTATTCACACAGCATGTCAAACACTACCACTTGGTTCTGGACAATAGGCTTCCAACGCAAATTTAGTTTTTAAATTCCATTTAACCACCCATACAAATGTTATCACTAACTAGTCCACAGTGTTCACCAGGATCTTCCCCATAACATCACCTGAGAAGTCTTAGGTAATACAAAGAGATTAAAACAAAACTTTGCCAGATTTCCTAAAACAGAGGAAGAACAAGAACAGGCACTGAAGTATCAAGGTCTTATATAAGTTAGTAGAATACATCAGCTAAGTTTGTGCAGGGCTTGGTTGTTGTTAGTTTTTTTATTTAGAAGACAGCTTTACTTAGGGACACTCTAGGTTATTAATAAGTACTCATCTTTTTGTTTGTAAATTCTAAGATACTAGCAGATTAAACTCTTTGGGTTAAATTCACCCAACTAGTTAATACAAATAAGTTAATTTTTTTTATAAGGCATACAATAGCATTTGTCAGCAGTTCAGAATAATATTGAGTACTTGACTCAAAAGGGTGCATCTTTTTCCCTCCTCCCCAAAAGAAACACAAAGCAAAATCATTCTTCTTGTATCATCTACAGACACGTAAGCTTGAAGCAACCCTCTCAGACTTAGATGTTGAGATTAAATAGTAGCACCAAATGTATGTTCACAACACATTTAAGGAATCAATCCATTGCTGCATTTGACATATTAAAATCAGCACTGCATCTGGAGTATTTCGTATTTCTGTTTCACAAGAGTGGATTCCAGTTATTGTACCCAGCTATATGACTTACACTTCATCCATAACTTCTGATTGTGCAAAAAGGATGACTCATTAATCAAAAAAGCATGAAACTTAAAATGAAAGCGCTGCACAAGCCTCAACTCCATTCAGATTATTCAGATAAGAACGGTGGTAATTAAGAATGTTCTGAGCATGCATAACACCCTTGGCTTCCTATCAGTGAGCCTGGTTCAGATACCATAAAAGGGTAATAGTGGGAGGAATCCACTATAGAGTGGGAGGATCCAACCATTTTAGTTCCACATTGACTAAAGATCTCCTCTTCAGAAGTCAAGTGTCACCATCTTTGTACCACTAATGCCATCCGAAGGGCTCTTGGCTAACAGGAATTTTCAGCACTAAGATAGACTTAGTGATACCAACTAAGCCACTGACTCCTGATCACAGCCAGTTAGAGCATATTAGTAATGACAACATTACATCTAGTCAAGTGCTACACCACACAAAAAATTAAATGCATTTGCCTTCTTCCCCTGTCCGTGTCATCAAAGAGTTTGGCAACATTTCCTTGAAGCAATATCATTTTTCAGCAGGCACTATCTACAAGACAAACTTAATTTCTACCATATTTCTTAAAATTAGCATATTATCTTCAATAGTATGTTGCTATTTGTTCTTTTACGAGCATATTATATTGCTTACTATGGTTTTAAGTAGAGTAAGTACAGAACAGTGGAACATGCAGAAACCTCTTAGCTGGATAATGGATGTTTTCAAACTTTGCCATTAAGCACCTCCAAAATCCATGATGTCCTGCCATGAATTTAAGTATAGATGACCAAATCATGTGAAAACATATTTTAGCACTTTATGTTTTGAACTTTTCCTCTGAATTTAAGTTTTACAAATCAGAATCAAAAAAGGAGACAACTATAAGGAATAGTTGGAAAAGTATGGGGGCAAACCTTGATATATGTCTGGTTTTTAAATTTAGTACTTGCCCAGATACCTACAGCAACTTAATTCCATGCTACTTTATTCTAACAAAAAATTCTTCCTCCTTCTCTTTGTTGTTTATTATGCTGTTTTGCAATTTGAGCAGACACTGAAGAACAGAGGTATTAAAATTGAATGTTTCTTTGTAGCTCTACAAACTATTTCCAGTAGTTTACTTTATACAATCTTTCCTTGCTGGGATTGGTTCTTACAAACATCAAAAGAACAAAATCAACGAACATCAAAATACAAAGTTTAAGTGGGAAAGAACACCTGCCAACCTTCCGACAGTACTGAAACACACAGGACCATTAAAGTGAAAAAAATGTAGATAGAAGGGAAAAAAGAGGAAAAAAAAAAAGAACAGATAAGAACAATGTTGACTGGTAAAGGCAAGGAGCTAGAAAAGCAAACGTCGCAGTAGCACAGGCAACAGATGCACCGAAGGACCAGATCAGACAATTACTACCTAAAAAAGCCAATTATACTGAATGCCCATGCAAAACCAACCAAACAAACAAAAAAAAAACCCAGTCCTGAATATCACAGGAGTCTATCTGTCTGCCTGAGAAAAACAAGAGAGCCAAGTTTATCCAACTGGGACTCACATGAGATTAAAAAAAAAATTTCAGTATTTTTGTTCAAGAAATTAAACTATTACACCATCCCTTTTGGTACATGATCAGGTTACTGGCATTTTATTACAAAACAGAACTCTGAAGTTGTCAGCTTTTGTTTATGATTCTCTGTAAGAAAGAAAGAATCTTACTTCCCCAAAATACCCTGATGATTTATGGAAGCTATTAGAACCTTACACTGGTTAGCTGAGCTTCTGCCTAAATGTCCTCACCACAAACACAGGAATCCATATAGAATCTGTACACACCTGAAGGCCACATACATGCAGGGAACTCTTCACAGGTGCATCTATATATTGCAACAGACTCTCTTCAACTGCCAGCTTTGTGCGGGCACAAGCACATGTTCATACAAAACAGCTTGCAGGGTGAGGGCCTAACAATGAGAAGCTAATGCCTAAACATAGTGTAATATAACTGGAATTAGGATCTGTTCAACCTTTATGTTCTTTGATTGTAAGACTGGCAGAAAAGATAACACTGAAGTTTTGACCAGTTCTGCCATGACCTATTAAGAAAGTTACTTTAAAAAACATTAAATATTGCACCTCACAGGGCAGTCCATAATCTTGTGCTTGTGAATTTGAAATTGTAATATAAAGCTAGAGTATGAGAAAAAATATATTTTTACAGTTACTAATAAGACACTTTTTTTTAATAAAGAGGTGGTGACCTCAAAAAACACAATCAGCTTGATAGTATTTTCAGTTTTCAGAACAGCTATATGAACACTTAACATACAAGCACTAAGTTTCCAAAACACAACCATAGGTATTAAACTGTAACATTATATGAAGATAGCCATCGCTGATAAGCATCTGAGTGTCCCTGCATAAACTCACCTTGACCTTTGAAAGTTTGATATGCAGCTGACTACACAGCTTCTTCAGCCAAATGGGCACCCAAGACTGTTCTATTCTGTATGGACACACAGTTGAATTATCTTCCTAGTAGTCAATAATGGATTTCTCCTTTACAGTTCAACTGGTAGGGCAACTAACAAAAAGTTAATGTATACTTGGCAGGATAAGCATTATTTAGAAAAAAAAAAAAATAACTTTTTTCTTTTGCCCCGAAGATAGCTGGTTGCTCTTTCTTAAACATAGAGCTAGACATCATTTTAATATTTTTCTCATATACTGTTTCTAGGTACTCACACTGAGAGACTTAAAATACTATCAGAAATGAATAAAAGTTCTTGTTTCTCCAATGCAGCTCTGACATGGGTACCTTTGGATCTTAGCAGGCCTACAGAATCACAGCTGGAATGCAACAATTTGAGTTGTGTATCGCTTACATTTATTGACAAACCAATTACTTTGTAACGTGTTGCAAAACTGTGACTGATTGCTTAAAACAATTACTCTCTCATTTAAGAGTTAGCATACAGTCTTTACCTCAAAATCTTAATACAGTTCTACAGATGTCTCTGATCACAAAGCAAGGACAAAGCCGAGGAAAGCTGCCTGCTGGTAAGCTATTATAGTGGTGATCTTCAAACCCTAATGAAGTTATCAGTACAGAAACTCTGGCTGTCAGATCTGAGGAACTAGAAGCCTGTGTTTTGCATTACTTGCCACTCAGTATCTTCATCAAGTGCTCAAACATACAGTTTTAATTTTAATGCAGAATTTGTTTATTTTAGTCCTTCAAGTTTTAAAAATTCTGTTGAAGATACCTGTGGGCAGTTAATACAATAAAGGTGATTTAGTTATGCCTAACACACTCTTCAGTAAAAACACATACAAATCATAACACCAAACAATCACAGAAATTGACTGCCTGTTTCTTTAAAAAGTGAGGGACCAGAACAAGATAAAAACTGCAGTTAACTGTGAAGGATGTTGGGAAACCCAGACTACCTGCTCACAGCATGTGTGATTCTAGCTGAAAGTTCCTACTATGAAGTATACATTCCATTAAAAACTTCACTTTCCATTGTTTTATTCTCAGTTGTAAAGTCTGGTAATTACTTTTGGAAAACATCTTTCGAAAGTACAGCTAAAAGATAAGTAGAGCAGCTAACTATTGCAGTGGTCCAAAGATACTACTTTAGATTTACTATGTGTGGTTTGAGTTAGAAATTTTCTAAATGCTGTAAATAAGTCCTCATATATAGCTCATTAATTATTTCATAGGTATATTTAATTGTTTTAAATCTTATTTACAATGATGTATGAAAATACAGACAGCAATGTGCTACAAATGAGTTTCATTATGAGTCTTCCAGAGAAGTCCCAACCATTTCAGGTACCTCTCCATGAACCCTCTTCCAGAAACCATAGATTTAAACCCAGGTGTTCTCTGTATTTTGGAAGTATATTAATAACTATTATCTACAAATTGTGCATTTATACGGAGCAAGTAAAACTGTATCTTGAAATGAGGCAAAGAGAAACCACTGTCCAGTCATTTACAGTAGTCATCCTCAGCTCTAGATCCTTAAAAGATATTTAGGTAGAGAATCCCCATGGAAATTAGAAGGAACTACCCATCAAAATACAAAGGAAAACCTGAACTCTTGAGACAACAGGTCTTCAGTGAAATTATTTTAATAGTATTACTAGGGCCTGCTAATCTATACTACTAGCACTAGTGTTTTTATCTATAATACTACAACATACCATTAAGCCCATGATTTTCAAGGATTGCCAGCACACAAAAACTTACTCTTATAAATCCATAGTATTTAGACTTCAACTGTCAAAACTGCGGTCACTACAAATATCCTGTGGGCACAAACAACCACAAGAAACAGAGCGGGGGAAAAGAGATTGAGACTACTGTGAAAGAGAATAGACAGGAGCGATTTAGGTTCCAGGCAATTAATAATATGATTATTTCAAAATTCCAGACACATACAACTCTTGTGAAAAGTTGACTTTACAGAGAAAAGGAAAGACAACCTGAAATGACACTAATTAATTCAATTACCTTAGAAACAACACATGAAAAAGGAAAATATAATATCCAACATATGTAAGTTTAATACATTTAATAAGAGAAAACCAAACCAAGCATGTACTACGTCATTTAATTTTTCTGCATTTTTGACTGACTGCAATGAAGGGAATGTTGTAAAAATGCACCTTTTGTGTCAGGAATAAAAGAAAAAAAAACTACAACATTTCCTCCTCAGGGAAAGAGAGGAGCCCTCTCTTCACTCCTCACCACACAAAATTATTTCATGTCCATACATTTTCTATTCTGGTCAAGAAGTTAATCCTTTGACACTCTGAAGTATCAAACTGTCAAAAATTCCAGTTTCAGTTGTAGAAAAACATTTAAGATTAGTAATTAGAAACTAATCTTTGCTATACAAACAGTGCACAGTCTATAAAGAACTTGACCACCTCTTCCCCTTATACACACCCTTATACACACACAGAGCTATGTAGAGACATTCGTTCTAGACAGGTGGATTAACCAGACATCTACATGCATACTCCAAAACTACACAATTTTTGTCTCATTGTATGAAGTATCAAATACAGTTATATATACTGCAATCTACAATTAAAAGTATCAAGACATACTTACAATAACAATGACACCCAAAAATATAGAATCTGCTATATTCTTTTTTAATTTTAGAAAGCATACTCTTAAAAAAAGGGCAACTACTTTTGCCACATATCATACAGAAATTTTAGCACCTCACAGTAAGGTTTTATGTGCACAAGTAATTTACCATTAGATCTCAGACTGGACAGAATTTCTAATTGTCTACCACACCACCCAGTTTCATGCTGTGCAAGTAAAAACAAAACCAACTTACTGTGTAGGGGGCATTTCAAGTTCAGCAGCTGTATTAAATACAGTAGCAATGAGCATTCAGAGTTCCTAGCAGACAACAGGAGCAGAAGCAATCTTTTGTTTATTTTTATAGTAAAAAAACTATAAAAATAAACATCTGATCTCTTTGGTTCCTTGCAGGTTAACTACTGAGCCACCCCCACCTGAAATGTGTACTACAAACAAATCTGTCTGCTTATGATTTATTCTACTCTATTACTAAAGACAGCAGAAAAAAACGTTCATAGTCGATAACCCTCGATGATGATCTCATTCCTGAAACCATTGCTTACATTTTCCTTAACTTTTTTATTTTTATTCTACAAATGGAACTCTTGCATTCCTATTTTCTCTGGCGTTATCCTGCTAAAAACCAAAAGTACAATCCGTGATTACTGTACAAAGATAGACCAGAAAAGGCTATTCAACACCATAATTTAGAATTATTTAATTGCCAGATTCACGTTCTTTCCTGAATCCAAATCTATCCTAATTGCATGATTAGAGGTATTAAGGAAAGAGCATGCAGACTTTCCACCAAACAGCTAACAGCAGCAAGAGACAGAACAGGCACCGCAGGTCATTGGTTTATTTTGAGATACCAAATCTTATTTTACTGTACCTAAGTAGTTACTCCACAGAACAAGGATATAAGGAAAATTATCAAGAAAACACAGCTACTCTGAAAAGGGTCTTATCTGGAATGGAAGACAGTGGGATATTATAGATGGAACACTAGAACTGAAAGAATTAAGTGTGGTTTATGAAGCAGCAAGTGCAAAGAGCAGCCTGCTCAGCTCAAATGAAGTTTGAGCCTAATACACTGGAGAAACTGTTCAGAAACAGTTCATCTGTACGAAACATGACCCCTGTAAAGCTGCCAAAATCAGTGAGAGCATACAAGTGCTAATCACGCAAGCTAAAATGGCTCAAGATGCTTTGACTTACATGCACGCCTAAACATAGATGACTGCATATCCTACATTATAAGTTAACAAAAAGAACACAACTATTTTCTTTACCTGTAGTTCTATATGCAACCAGTATACCTCATCATCATCCACAAGCAAGTATACCCCCCACTCCTGTACTTGTAAATCTGAATACAGCTGACATGCAAGACTCCTCCTTCCATACCTCACCCCCTCAAGCGGGGCTTTGGAGATGCAGTGTGAGCGTTTTAAATCAGAAAGAACTCCTCAGTAATCAATTCACTGGTATGTTTCAAAGTATACTGTATAAAAACATCACCAGGTCATACTTATTGAGGGAGGTTACTGGTGACTAGAACAAAAAGGCCAAAGAAAGACAGACAGGTTATCTAAAACAGCGTGAAATAACACTGCACAGTGGAATAACACTCTCCAGAGTCATCACTACCTAAAATACACAGCTTGGCTGTTTGTTTTAGGAAAAAATACATGCCTTTGGAGACTGACTTCAAATACTTTGTTAAAATACATAGCAATCACCTTAAATATATATTGCCATACAAGCTCTAAACAAAAAGCATACTTTAGAACTGTGGGGTGGGAAGAGGCAGAGGAAAACAGAATGTTTCTTGCTTTAATGAGTATCACACCATCGCATCTGGAATGCTAGTTATTTTACTAACAAGAATTATTTACTAAACAATACGCTGTAACGATCTATTTTCCGTATCATGACATCCTCACCCCACAGAAAGGTAGAGTTCACAAAAACCACCGTTCTCTAAAAGCAAAACACACATTTCTTTTGAAATAAAGAAGCAGCTGAATCAGAACAAAAGATGTCCACAGGAAATATTATCCACAAAGTTATCCGCTAATCTGAGGCAAACAGAAATAAAGGGACAAAAACCCGACCGTGTACCGGTTTCCTTTTCCTGACGCCCTGACAACATTCCCTCGTTCAATTGGTCGTGTGCCCTTTCCAAGCCGTAAGGGATGGCATTCCTCCTTCCTTCCCTTCGCACCAGGGCGGACTGTATGCGTCGAAAGGGCAGGGAGCAAAGAGGACGGAGGCAGCGGGAATAATCGTTACTTAACGCGGTAAAGGCAAACCCGCTAACCCGCAGCCGCACAACCCACCCCTTTGCATTCCACGTCCGAGATTTCCCCCCCACCGCCCCGGAGGACACGGGTGGCCGGGACACGGCTCCCTCCGGGAGCGATGGCTGTCTTGTGACGGCCAGGGCTGTGCTACCACCGAGCCAGCGCACACCAACCGCGGCGCTCCCCCCGCCGCGCTGCCCCGCTTTCCTCCACCCACAAAAACCGTAGCTGCGAAACCCACGCCGGCGAGGTACCGATAAAAATTAAAAGAATAATAGTGGGGAGAAAAAAAAAAGGGGGGAGGGGGGCGGCCCGAGGGAAAGCAAGCAGCGGCAAGCCCGCCCCAGCGTCGCAGCAGCCGGCGCCGGACCCGCACGGCGGGCGCATCCCGCCTCACGGCTCCGCGCCCACCCGCGGGCCGCCCACACCGGCGACGATCAGGGCTGCTAAGGGAGACGAAGAGGAGCGGGACCGCCTCGCTCCGTGCCGGGCACCCGGAGCCTGTCAGCGGGCCCGGGCACGGGGACACGCCCGGCCGCCGGTACCGGGGCGGCAGAGGCAGCGCAGGGCAGAGGCGCCGCTGCCCCCCCGCTCCCTCCCCGGGTGCCGCTGGCCTAGGTTGAACCGTCGCCCCTCCCAGTGAGAGTCGTGTGTGTGTGTCCCCTCGCTTCTCTTCCCGTCCCCTCCCGCCGCCGGGCAGTACCTCATATCTGCGCGGGCCGGGGGGCCCAGCTCACACCCATGGCGACGGCGGGGGGGATGGAGGAGCCGGAGCGGCGTCCGCCACCACCTCCGCCAGACGCACCATCCCCTCCCGCTGCCTCTTCAGCCACCGTCTGGCGGGCGGCGGGGGGGGGGGGGGGGAAGGGGGGTGGAGCCCTGGCTCGCGCTAGCCCTCGCCCTCACAGCCGCCGTACTGACGCGCGGCCGCGGCCTCCCCTCCGCCCCGCCCCCTGCGCGACGGGCAGGCGAGCGCCGCCAATCAGAGGCCGCGAAGGCCGCAGGGACCCTGCCTCCTCCAGCCAATCCGGGCTCGGCCGGGCCCGCTCTTGCGCCGAGGGGGTCAGGGCGCAGCCGGGGGGAGGGAAGGGGCGGCCAGGCTGCCTCCTCGCCGCCAGTGGGGGCGGGCGGCCCCTTTACTTTGCACAAGGGTAATTCCAGGCGGTGTCTCTCCCTTCCCTCGCACCCCCACACCCGTGTCGAGGCCGCCGGCCCCGCACCCGGGAGGTCACGGACGCTGTAAGCCCACTGAGCGGGGCCGCGTAGTCTCCCTCCCGCCTCTCCTCCTCCCGCCTCCTCGAAGTGAGCGACAGGCGCCCTAGCCAATCCCGCCTCTGCTCTTACCGGCGAGTGGCGGCCGCTGTGGCCAATCACGAGCTGCCGTGGGGCGTCTCTGGGCAGCGGGGGGCGGTGCCCGCGCTCGGCGGAAGGGCGCCGAGGTGGGAGCAGCGGCGGAAGTAACGGTTTGTCATGGCAACTGCCGGGCGCGGGGTGGCGGCGCTTCCCGGCGGCTCTTCCCTCTGGGTGCCCGGGGTGGGTTTGGAGCCTCCCTCCGTTTGGCGTCGTCTCCGCGACGGTTTCCTCCGCGGCGGGCGCTGAGGGGCTGTTGCGGCGCCGCGGGTGACACGGCGCGGAGACGGGCGCTGGTGAGGGCAGCGGTGCCTTCCCCCCTCTGCCCCGAGCTGCTCTCCGGTGTGGCAAAGCACCGGAATAACCGCAGCGGCGTGGCTGACGGCACTAAGGGAAGTGGGTGACTGCCCTCGGGAACGTGTGCCGAGAGCCCGGCGAGGCGGCCCAGCACCGCCGAGCCCGGGGTGCCCCGCAAGGCTGGCCGGGGTTGTGGCGGGCTCCAGCTGCCGCGCTGCTCTGCGTTTATGAACGGCCAGGTGCCTCAGGGTGGTCCCTTCAACCTCGGGCGTGCTCTGGGGTGTTCATGCTGGCTGACAGAAGCAATATAATGGTTTTCTGCTTCTCTGCTCTGTGCTTTTCTTTTTCCTGTAACTTGAAGAGACCTCTCTCTTTTTATTTTTTCTTTCTCTCTAAAAGGCTCTTTTTTGTTGAAGACAACATATGCCAAGTTGTGACAGGAGAACAAAACCCCAAGTTGTGATTTTTCAGTGAAGTCACAAGCAAGGTTCCTCGTATTCCTGCACCGGTTATATCGCCCTTTGGCTGAGGTAGTCAAATTCTGTCCCTTCCGGCCTGGGTGGCAAACAATCCATCTACTGCACTGGACAACAAATCGGTAAATCCTGTGTATCATTCATTGCCTCTTGCTGTACATCCTCAGTCCCAAGGATTTGCTGTATTATCAACAGTATGCATGTAAGCTGTTGCAGGAAACACTTTATCTTGCCTCATCTGTTGATCCGCTTTAGAACTTACATTGGAAGGACTCATAGGCCCGGTGTTGCTTGCAAACAATCGCTGTTCTGCTTATAAAGTAATGTACAGCTTTAGTTACTTGTTTGCTCTATAGATACTGCATGTATTACAGTTGGGTTGCTGTGTCTTTTTTTTCAGATCACTATGAAGGCCTTGTATTGTCAGCAGAAATCACCTGGAGAGGAAATGACATTTGTCTTCCAGGAAAGAGTGAGTTCCGATCATAATAGCACTATTAAATAATTTGGTAGAAGAAAAAAGTGAGGCTGAACGCCACGTGGGAATTGAAAACCTAACCCTTCTGTAGGCTTAAAAAAACTCTGGTGTAATCCTTGCACACACAAGCAAGTAAATGAACGTAGGGGAGGTGTATTTCACCATCATCACACAGCACTTGGCAAGACCAGTGCTAGACTTCTCTGTGCAGTTTTGGTGTCCATGTTTTAAAAACAAGTTTTGCAGGCATAACACATGAACCCTGGCTTCATATGGATTCACATCTCCTGGTTGGATTTTCTGGACACTGAAAAAGTAGAATTATAGCTTGAAAAATTTATCATGTTTGCAGTGTTCCTACTGTTATTTTCTTTCCGCTTGTGAGTTCTTTGCTCTTAGTGAGGATTGAGATGACAGTGCAGCCTTTTTCTCAGAGGCACTGATAAGTTTCCTTTGTCTAGCTACCTATTTTCCTATGACCTAATGGAACAACAAGAAGTCAACAATTTTTCTGTCAAATTTAGCTGAAACTATTGTGCTAGAGTCTTTGTCAGTTTGATGGAAACATTAATTGGAGACTTGTGTACACATGAGCTTGTGGCATAAGGCTAAAATAGGATGTCAGTGAGTGTATACTGTTGCAGTGAGTTTCTGAACAGTAGAAAAATGCTTATGTGGTTTTGAGGATGTGAACCTGTGTTCTTAAATCTCTTATAGGTACAGAATAAATTACTATACATACCTATGTATACCCGTGTAATATAGACACCTAAATATACCTACGAGCCATATATCAAAATGAAACAATATAGTACTGGTGAGAATCTTGCTTGAGTAGATGCAAAATCCCAGTAATGGAGCACATCTAACAAACTGCCTGAAGAGAAAGATGCAATGAGATGGGTGATTTTGATACTACCAAGGTGCATATTCATGGAGCAGTCTTAGATCTACTTAAACTGATTGTGAAATTGTGCTTTTGCTGAAAAGGTCTGTTCACCTTTCAGCAGCACATGTTTGTTCCCTTCCTTATAATGGTTTCAGGAGTCATGCAGCTGTAAGATGAGCTGGATCAGCTAGGTGAAAACAAGTAATTTCTTACAAGTTAGTTCACATTGTTGTGATGGCTCCATGATTGCTAGCTCCGACACAAAAGAGGGGATAGGAATATGTAGGTGCTGGCAACAGGTGAGCCAGACAACTCTAGTACAGTCTTAGGGAATGATTCTGCAGGTGTCTCTGTAATGACCGGTGCTATGGAATCATCATCATAAATAGAAATAAATACTGAAAAAAGTGTGGAAAAGAAAAGCTAGTTGGATGAGGAGACCTTAATAGAACAGAAAGTGGGTAATGAAAAGTCGGTAGCTTGGATGAAGAATTTCCATAGCAAACCTTCCTTATATGGTGCTTGGTCAGTTCCTAATAATGACATATTTAAATTACAAAGGCAGGAACCAGTTAACAGCACAAACAATTCATCGTCTCCTCTTGTTCTTAAGAATTGTATTCCTTTATAAAGAAAAGCAATTCTATTATGTACATCCTAGCAGTACTTGGGTTCATTGAGCTATGCATACCAAAAGGATAGTTCCAAAAGACAATATAATCTTAAATTTATATAAATTACATAGGTCCCTTCGATTCTGACTTTTTATTTTCTTTTTTTTTAAAACCAGAGATGCAGTATTCCTATAGTTCAACAGCTTAATGGCTTTTCTGTTTTGTGGAACAAGGAGTGAGAACCCACTTTGGTTTGTTTGAGGAGCAGGAGGTCAGTTTCACTGGCAAAATGCCTTGCAGTTTTAAAGGAACAGCATGTGTTTAACTCAGCTGGGGTGAGAAAAAGTTCAGCTCAATATTCCTTGAACAGAGGTTACTGTTCATGTTGCTAAACCTAGGAGAAAAGCAACAGCTGTTTCTTGGGAAGAGATTAAAAAAAAAAACAAAGCTTAAACACTTACAAATATAACTTAACTTCAGAAGTAGAAACAAAGCGCTCTCATGGTAAGTGTTTCACTTCCAGTTCTAACGGGCATCAACACTGCAGACTGCGTATAACATGGAAATACCAGATTTTGCCTCCAGTACCTGAGGTAGCTCGTCAACAGTCCAGAATTCAACTTGTCTAATTAAATACTTCAAAGTAGCTGTACTTAACTACTTAAAATCATTTCCGATATCAATCCCAAATCCAAAAGTTGAAATAGTAAGGGGAGGCTTCATTAGCAGAACAATTAGCCATTATTTGTGGAACTTAACACCAACTCTGACCAGTGCTGCCTCTTTGACACCATCTGGACTACTCAGCAAGTTTTTCGGCACAGTATGTCAGACATTCATGTCAAAACTGTGTTAAAATTCTCCATCACTCTCGCAATATATTTTTAATATTAAAGAGCTGCTCCGTTCTGTTTGTTAGACAGACACTATGGGGGTAATTACATACAAAAATTGTTTCAGATAAGGGTGTGATATTTAACTTGCATTAAAAAAAAAAGAAAAAAAAACAACACCAAAAAAACACAACCCAAGAGAAAAATAATGTCAGTGTCTGTTAAGGTTTAGTAAGGTCTAGTGGTCAGTTTGTTACAGTAATATACACGTATGCAAAATGGTGTAAATCCATTGTGATATCAGCTCCCTTTTCATTGAAAAATAATTTCTTGTTCTGACTACAAAACAATCTAAAAGAAAGACTCTATTTCAAGAGCTTGAGAGGATCCTAGTAGCACATTCACGTTGCATTGTGTAATATAACGTCTGTAAATTTGTCCTAGGAAAACCTTCCTCCTACAAGAGACAATGATGTGAAGGTACAAGTTAGAGCCTGTGCACTGAGCTGGATAGATACAAAGGTATTTGCTTATATTTTTTATGAAAGCTAGAGATGTTTACAGTTTCCGTTGAAGATCTAAGCCAGGGCCTTAGCTGGTAATTGGCACAATTCCATTTATGCCGTCTGAGGATACAGCTTTACTGCTGAGAAAGAGGGCGCAGGATTGATGTGGTATTCTTGCATATCTCTTTAAATAAAAAGCACCTGTAATTTGGTTCTTAATATGTGGAGAAAGATCAATTGTCATTTGTGAGTTCTCTTACAGTAAATCCTTTTTATCATCCTCTGCATACTGACTTTAAGTCACAGTTTGGCTTGCCTGTTCATAACTCTGTTTTTATTTTTTTTTTAATATGCTTCTAAATTTAAATACAGGAAATCAGTGCAAAGGTTTTAATATTAAATGAGGAATGTGTGTACTTTTTTCCCCCAGATAACATTTTGGTAATGGCCCAACTTTCTTACTGTGAATATCAAACACTGTAAGATTATAATAAATACGCAAATTTTAAGGCTTGGTAAGAATGTTGTAACCATTATTTTCATTTAGCTTCTGTCAGAAATTAAACTGGAAAAGGAGCTTCTACCTGTTGGTCGAGAAATTTCTGGAGTTGTATTGGAAGGTAAGTTAGTATAATTGTCTTGTGAGGTGTGGAGCTAGAATTAAGGTCTGGTAATCCAGAACAAATAAGTACTGTTTGTATGGTATGCCTTCAATAGTAGGAACTGTTTGCTTTCTTAATGAGGCTTCCCCTAAGTCAGTAATGATACTGAAATGAAAGTAAAAAAAAGAACTGAACTGTAATTCCTGCATATCTCTTCAGAGTTTTAAAAAAAATAAAAATTGCACATCAGCTTTCTAAATCAAATATACCAAGATCTGAAGGTATTACCTGCACATGCTATAGCTGCCTTTAATTTATTTGTAAAAATCCTTTGTTGGAATAGTGAAGACAAAATAATATTTCAGCAGTGTTTCACTGACATATCCACGTTTGATGTGTAGTTTAAAGCCTAGGTCTTTCAAACACTTATACGTGTGTGTACTTGCATGTAACTGTTTGTGAATGGGGTGCCAAAGTTTAGTGAATTAAACATTTGGGTTTGGTACGTGCATATTTAATAGAAAAAAAATTTTCACTAGCAGGGTATGTTTTTAGTTTTGTGAGCTAGTGATAGAAAGTGCTTTCAAATGCATACTTAATTTCAGCTATAAACATTTATCTTCATACCTTCTCTCCTCCTTTTCATATATTCGTGAGTTGGAAGAAAGGTAACCTTTTTTCAGCCAGATGATGAAGTGGTGGGTAAGTTAATGCTTGTGTGCCTTATCAACTAATACAATTAATAATATTTTTATAATGAATGGCTGAGGTTATAATCGGTGCTAAGTCTACACTTAGACATTTTTCAAAGATTCAACTAGTGTTGCATGAATAAACTCTTATAAATGAGAATTCTATTCTAAAAGTGTTCTCTTAGGGAAGTTTTTTCATTATAAGTCTGGAAGTTCAGGTCCCCACCTAATGTAATCTGTCATAGTCCTACAGCATTCAGCGAATCTCTAAGAATACAGACCTCAGTCCAATTAGCCGTGTGAGGTGAGTGTTCTAAAGGCAACACGTATCTATTGCCTGAATACATACACAATTATTTGTATCTATAACACCATCTTTATTAATTAATATGTATCTTTTGATTTCTGTGGATGATACAAAGCCTAGGCTTATATTTCCTGTCTTCTTGAGGATGATATAAAAATATACTTTTAACTGCTAGTGATGAATCTCTTCTTCAAGCATACTGAAGACTGTTCAGTTTCTTCTAAGTCAAGTCAACTCCTCTTCGAGTAAAGAAATCAGGAGTGGTCCTAACTTAAACATGAAAGTAGGTTCACACCAGTTCTGCTGGATTTTCTCAGTTACCAAAAGCAATACATGTACTCAGGTGTTTTGCTAAATACAAGGCCACATTTAAAAAGAAACACTGATTCAAGCTGCTCATTTTTCCAGAATATTCATTTTTACTGAACGTTAGTGTTCTTCAAAGTGGACTTGTTTCCTCCCTACCTTAACCACAGGGAGTCCATGCTTTGTGATCCTGTTATGACATTCTTATCGGAGAAGCCCATCAGAAAGGCAAGTGGTAGTCAGTGTACTTTTTTTTGTTTGTTTAAATCAGACCTACAGGTCAAAAATCACACAGAAAATGTTTGGGGCTTTTCTTTTGCTGGTAAAACTTTGGCAGACCTTTCATATCACTAGCTTAAATCTAATGAAGTAAGATGTATGATTATTATTATTTATTCACCACAGAAGGTGTAATCCTTTCAGTTGGGAATTAATATTCCATTCTGTGGAATGGCTTTGCTTTGTTTCATAAAGTAGAACAATTATGGCCAGGCATTTTCTGGTCTTGCATATGAATTGACTTTAAACTATGAATCGTATCATTATTGTGAACAGTATTGCTCTTTTGGCTAAATATCTTACTGACATATGCTGCATCTGTTGAATATTTTAAAATAGTATTTGTGTTTCAATCACCTTCTGTTGTAGCTGAAGGAATAACAGTTTCAGTAAGTAGTTAGCGAAAAAAAAACCTCTGAAAATATGGACCTGAGAGGTCTAAGTGATGTTCTAAATGGCTGTGGGAGGGTTGGGTATTTTTTTGTGAATTATGACTTCATTCCATTCTTGTTAATTCAAATATAGAATAAGTAGTTTGATTCAGCTGAGCTACTTCAGAGTAAACCTGACATTAAGGGAATGGAATCTGTACTTGGGTCATGTAAGAAGTGGCTTAATTTTGTCTGAGACTTCTGTTGTCTGAGTTTTTTATTCTTGAGTACTGAATGCTTGTGTGCACAGAAAAGTCAGAATTACACATATGGAAATAGGAAGATAAAACAGCATTAAATATTTTTGTCCCTAAAAGACAGAAACCCCACTTCTTTAAATACTGAAATCTTATAGCATTCCCTTTCAAACAGCTGTTCAACCTTATGCATCCAATACAGATGCTATAAAGACAAATGATGGAAGCGAAATATTTATGTTTTGCTAAATCTTTCCTAACAAACATGCTTCCCAGTTACTGTTGCTGTGAGTTTATACATAGTTAATGAATGAGCAGATTTAAAAGAAAATGAGCTATTGCCAAATGGTTTGGTTACCTCTGTGTTTAATAACATCAAACTGTCTCAAAATATACAATTGTCAGAAAAATATTTCTACTTGAATTTTACAAAAAAAGCCCGTACTTCCGTCCTTACTGAGTTTAACAGTAGTAATATGGTAATAGAGACCTTATTTATGAATCTACTTTTTTGCATGTAAGAATAGCACTGTGCTCACTGGAAGTACTTGGTGTGTTAAATCATTAATCTGTTCCTAAAATCATATCAAGAATTGTTTCTCGCTTTTAAAATTTTTCTGATCCTTCTTTAATTTCACAGAGGAGATTTCTTTGTCTATATAACGTATTCTCTTACACATAATCATTTGTTCGGTTAAGAAAAATACAGTAGTAGAACCTCAGACCAGCCAAAAATCTTTTGGTTTGAGATAGATTCTTGACTTCCTTTCAGAGTTACAGTCAGTTTTGTTTGTTGCTCTCAGAATCTTTTAGCAATCAATCGTGCCATGTTCCTCATTAAAATAAGTGCAGGGAAATATTCTGGGAGTTAAATTGGCCACAAATACTTGGAGGCATGAACCTAAATATAAATGTACCTACTTAGATTTACTGGTGGTTAGCCAGTTTGCATGTCAGTTCTTCCATATGCCCTGTAACTGAAGAGATGAATAATCAATGCACAAAAGCCCTATGCCACGTGAAGTATTTTTGACGAGTAAGGTGAAAAATCTAATTTTGTACTTGTGTCAAATGCTTGATGTGTATAGCATACATAAAATAAAGGTCTATACTTCATGTTGGAGCTTTTGTAAGCATTATGAGGTGTACTAAGGGGCACGGTTCTTTAAGATGCCATATGTCTTTCCCTCAGTATAAGGATCATGTTTTTGTGAATGGTTTTAGAGACCCTGAAATCAATGTGAGTTGATGGCAAAGTATAATGACTCCTTGGAGGCTGTCTCGAGTGTTAGGAGATAATGTGACTTGTTCCTGAACTTTTGCGTCTGTCAAGAAAAGGAATGTCTTCATGTATTATTCATTCTGTGTTTTTCTTTTTCTATAGTAAGATATGTTAGAAGGCAAACTGATCTAGGTGCTGAGGCTACTTTAGTTTACTACAAGGATATGTTTCTTAACATTTGAAACATAATACTGCGTTAATCATCAAAATCCGAATGATGCTTTAGGATAGAAGAGTTATTTTGTAGGGACGTTCTTTCATATATGTTTATATTTTGTATGTTAAACTGAAGCATTAGAGGATGACTAAGTTATGAAAATAAGATAGAGTTGATAGTGATGTTGTAAGTGTGTTCTGTTCTGAGATTCTTGCCCTTCTTGCATTATTTCCTAATTGCACAATAGCTGCTGTAGATAGCTACTTTAGACTTTTCATTAGCATTATTCCATAGATAAACCCTTGAGAGATCTGTACATGTATACAATACGAGAGCTTGATTTTCTTCTTTGTTAGCCATGGCCCAGAGTAGAAACAGGAGCGCTCATCAGAACGAGAGCAGTGTGAAATGAGTTCAGACATGACCTGATAAAAATGAAGTGTGCCAGTAGCAAAAAGCACTCAGTAGTGTCCCCGTTCTTTTTCTCCCCAACCCCAAAATGCTGTTTGGAGCACCTTTGGAACTTGCGCCCATAGAGATTACAGGCTGTTACCTTGCCAAGTTTTCTTTACCTGTCATAAAACTGACAAGAGGGCAACTGAACCACAGACCAAGGGGGACTAGCAATTTCATTAGGAGCTCGTTTTGGTTATAACATCCACTTGTTTGAAATTAAAGGTCTATGTTCAATTTTTTTTTCAGGAATTTTGCCCCTGGATTCCGAGGAGTCTGGTCTTTGTGAAGTTGTTCTAGTTCATGAGCATTATTTGGGTACGTAGCTCATATATTTTGCTAATATTTACATTTACTGTATCTTTAGACTTCAGTTTAGCTTTTCTAATAGGGAGCTAATTAACATGGACCTCTGGGCAAACTTGCTCTGTATAGCAACAGACTGTCTACTCCATCTGTTCGTAGAACTTTGAATACTGTATACTCTGAAGGGCTTTTTCTTTGCCGTTATTGTTTAATGGGTTAATGTTTTGCCTAAACCACACAAGCTGATTCTTTTTTTTTCTTTTCCTTTTTTTTCCCCTTCTGACTTCCCTTTTTGTTGCTTCATTGTCTTTGTACTTTTTCCTCACCTCATCTGTCACATAATTAAATGAGGAGAAATTTGCTTTCTTCCTCACTTTAACTCAATCCAGGAATTCATTTGTGACCAGACTAAAAGATGGGATAAAATTAGCAGACTAGAAGATGGAGAGAGGAATTTTCAGGGAATGAGGATTGGGGAAGACCTAGTATTGAAACATTCTTTTCAATTATTGTGAGTTTCCAGTCTCCCCTTTCTGGGCATAGAGTGCTTTAATGTGTAGAATACTATATTTGGGAATCTCTGTGCTTCTCCCAAGTTTGTTATATTACTTTAAGCGAGCTATTCTTTTGGTCAAATTAGTTTGTATTGGGTTTCTGTGACTGTCCATGAATTCAACATGTGTAGTTATGAGGTGACTCCTTTAAATTTGTTTATACCAAAGCAAAATCCTACTTTATTGTATAAAATATTGTAAAATATCCTCTGTGTGTTTTTTTTAAATGTGACAGGTAAACAAGTATTATTTATGTTGACTTGTTTGAAGATGAAATCTTCCTAACTAGCTATGACAGTTTTTTTGCAAAATAAGCCATAGCCTCATGGAGATGAAAAAGTAAGGTTTATTCTTTCTAACACTTAAAAGTACAAATCAAGCAAAATGAAATCTAGAGGTCTGTGCTGCCTTGTTGCTATTTACAGTAACTGTAGGCAGAAAATATTTCTGACTGTATATTACCTTCAGTAGCTTGCTTTGTGCTAAATAGTATGAACTGGCACACAAAGTGATGATGCTGATGATGGTCTCTGGAATTCTTTTCCAGCACGCTGATAAATGAGCCCAGATGGTCGCATTGCGTGTGTTGTTTTACAGTTTCACTGATTCAGGCTAAACTGTCAATTCCGATGCTATATAGGAAGGGACAGACCAAACTTTTCCAGTCTTTTTCTTTTCCTAGTGTGCCTCAAGAGGATTGTGCTTACTTAGTTCAGTTCTATGCTAGACTCAGCTGGGCTATGATTTTCTATCTTAGTAATGAGGTCTCTGCTAAATCATGTAAATTGCTGACATTAAAAACAGCGTTTGAACTTGCGATTTCTAGTTAAGAGAGTACTTCATTAATGTTACCTCCCCAGGCTTTTAAGCATGTGGATAGAATGGGAAAACTCTTTAAGCGTCTTGTAGATAGAGACAGCAGAGAACAGAGATGATAAATAATGTTATCTTCACCTTTATCTCTCTTAAAATGTGTTATATCCTCCACAAGCTATATTTATACCAATGGATTATGAAGTAGAAGATTCTAACCTATAGAGGAAAAAAAAGAATTAGGAACTCATGGGTTGGAACTTGCATTGTATGGTCTCTGTGTCGGAATTATCTTTGTGAAAAGGAGAAAAGATCTCCTCAGATCATTTCTGTCAAGAGGTTATGGTAGGAAGTGTGTCTTTTTTTTTTTTTTTTTTTTCTTTTTTCCTGTTTAAGTATTATATTTGTATTTGAACTTGCCCACAAAAGTGCTGCAGAAGCGAAGTGATTATTCTCGGAATAACAATTGCCTTTTCCACTTTGAGTCCATGTTGCTAACCTAGCACTACCATGAGCCACAACATAGGAATATTGCCTTTGTGAAGTACATCGTAATTATAGCTGTAGATGATTTGACTTGTATAATTTTCTTTCATGTTTTAGAAATTGATGAAGTCTAAAAAAGAATCCTGAGTGAAATGTCAGGGACTTGCTGTTTGGTTTTTTTCCCATCTGGTTTCTTTGTTTGTTTTTTCCCCATACTTAGTTCGTAAACCAGAAAAAGTTTGTTGGGTTGAAGCAGCCGGGACTGTTCGTGATGGTGTCCGAGCATACACAGCTTTACACTACCTTTCCCACGTCTCTCCTGGAAAAACTGTCCTTGTAATGGATGGAGGAAGTGTAGGTAACAACTGTGCAGTACTAACAATTTCACAACAGGAAGATTATCTCTGCCATAAGTATCTGTCTTATCACCAAAACAATTGGATTTCTTACAACATACTAAACTTATCAAGCCTTGTATTTTACTCCTGGCAGTGCCGTTAACATAATGGATTAATAGGAAAGGCCCTCCCACATAGGACACTGAGCCAAGAATAGAGTCCTTTACATGTTGCGTGGGTAGTGAAGAGAGGTAGTTCTTTTCTGGTGTTGCACATTGACATAGTTTTACTCGAAGCCCTCAGGTATAACTGGAGGAAAGTGCCTTGATTTTTTTTTTTTTAATTATTTTTTTTTATTCCTTTTCCACCACTGCTTTTTAACTTCTCTTAGATATAAATAATTTCATTTGCATTACTGCAATCTTTATTGCTAATGAAGACGTGGAGCTTGCCTCAGCCAAGATTCATTAATGTAAATGTGGCTGGGGCTTTTTCTTGGTAGTGCTTCTTTCTTCAACAAGCAAGCAAGCCCAAAGCTGCAAGTTGCAATTGCAGGTATGGTACTTGTGTTACTTAAAGTAGAATCTGAGCTATTTTGTTGAAGAGGAGAACTAGTTAAGTCTTGAAAGTTTGTTCAGAGCTTCCCAGTCAATGAAAGGACTTTTTTGTCCTCACTTGGAAAAAAAGCAGATCTGTGAATATTCAGATTTTTGCTTCAGATGTGTTTTATTGAAGGAGTAAGTTCATTTCTGAATACTCTCAGAATACTCAACTGCATCAAATTGTTGCTGTAAATAAACTCATCTACCTTTTTTCTTCTGCAGCCGTTCGGTACAATAGCTATTCAGTTAGCACAACACAGAGGAGCTAAAGTAATCTCTACTGCGTACAGTCTTGAAGACAAGCAGTACCTGGAGAGGCTTAGACTTCCTGTGGGTAAGTTATATTCTTCAGTGCTAAAGTTTACACTAAAGAATGTCTCAAAATATTTTAATTTTTTTTCTTTTGAGTCTGTAGACTTATTTCAGTAGCTGAAAACTGAAATACAAATTTATAGATGGTCTAATTAAATAGTTTCAAAATTTACTCTGTATTCCATAGGTGTTTAATTTCGGTTTACGTGTATTTACTGACCTTTTTATTCTTCATTTAAATTGTAATGACTGTATCTCAGCACTTTCCATCTTACACAATAGTGCTCGAGTGCTGGCTTTTGGCCTAACTACTCAAGAAGCCTTTTCATTTTATAACATTGTTGCTTGCGAACAAGAAGAGAGCATTATTAAATCACTGGTATCGCAGTGTGTAATCTAGGTACCTGAGCCAGAGTTCAGTTGTAATGATATACTAGAGATACAGTATTCATCAGATTCAAATTACTTCTAATCGTATTTTATCAGGCTGTTTGGCAGCTCAGTTTCAAGTACGGTCATAACTGTAGCTGCATGCTTAAAGGCTCTGCATTTTCCTATTTTCCAAATGAGCTTTACAATAGATGTAATACTTGGATTCATCTATGACTTCTTCGATTTCTTTTCTTCAATACTAAAGTTTTTGGGTTTTTTTCCCCTCAAAATAACAGTGCTATTTGGACCACGGAAAAAGACTCTTATGTAAAAGCTACTAACATCTTTCCTGTTAACTTTTTCTTATTTCAGTGCTGTAGAGTGAAGGAAAGTAGATTTCTTTATTCAGACAGTTTTAAAATGGCATTGCAAAGTCCAGTTTGATTGCAGTCCATGAACTTTCCTCTACAGTGAACAAAAGGTTAAAACTAGTGTCTGATAACTTCCTCCTCAAAATGCGAAGTCTGCCCCAGGAGAATCACCAACTTTTTTTTTTCAGTGTATGATTTTTGTTGTCATTCAAAGAAGTATAAGAGCAGCTGTGTCTCTTGTAAGAATAACTTTGTGTGGAGAGCATTGTGTAGTCAGTTATATATATTGCAGTCCCATCAATCAAAATATATATGGGTTAAGATGAGATCTGATTAAAAAGATAATGCCAAGGTTAACTGTCCCTGACTCTGACTCCTTTCTCCTTTGCTGTTTTGCATAGTAATATTGTTAGCAATCTGGGCTTTCCAAATGGAGAATTAGAGCAGTTTTCAAATCTCCTCTCTCGTTCTTAGTGACTCACTAAAATCAGGCATTGCTGATATGCAGGTGCACATAGTATTGTCCTTGTGTTCTCCCTGCTGGCTCAAGAATAGTAAGCTAGCAGAGGGATGAAATAAGCCAGAGAGCTGCTCTTTGGACACAGAGAGAACAGAGTTCTTGTCAATTTTAATTCCTTTCTGGCTCCCGAGAACAGAACTGGCAGTGGAAGCACAGAGACAACACAGTGTGCATGTGCATTCTGGGGCTGCACGTTCACACACATCTGCAGTGTTGGGGAGTGATTCACTTCCAGCCTACCAAGCAAGCATTTAGCTCTTCCAGTAGTGGCTTTGGAGTGCTGATAATGCAGCAGGAAGTGGAGCGCTGTGCAGAGGTTATTACACAAGAGCAGGGAGAAAGACAGTTTTGCTTTCTGACCTTAACGATCTTCAACAGGGAACCGCAAAGTTTTGTGGTGGAAATGTAATCATTTCTTCCAAGACCTGGCAGACTTAATTCTCTAGATTTTTTTATATTACCCCTATTTTTTTGCAACTTCACAAAAAAGCTATTTTTTTCCTTTTCTTATTTCAGAAGTCTTTTTTACTGTAATAGTAGACATTACAGACATTAGAACTTAAAGCATTTTTGTGAATGCTGTTGATATGTAGAGGTTTGTTATACCAGCTGTGGATGGATGAAAGAGTAAATACAACAGACCTAAAACCTTGCTTTGTAATATTTTATAGGTATATTTTGCTAATGATGTGAAAACTTGATTAGCCAAGAAAGGACTTTGCAATTAATATTATCGTAGTCCTTGTAGCACATATGAATATCACTTTGGGTTGCTTGGCATATTTACTTTTTGTTGGTGTGTTTAAGTGATATGAATGTTAATATAAAATAAATGTTTTGTTACCCAAGCGGAGCTAGCTAAACTGGCTGTGGGTGGAGGCTTTTTCAGTTTGTTTTCTGCTTGTTTAATGGGGGTTTTTTGTTTAGTTTTTAGCAAGAGTTTATCAGTCGTCAATGAGCAGCAGTTTCTGCTATCAGTGTATAGCATAACCGGCTGCTTCGTAAAATGACTGAAATAACCATCTCTTGCAGTGAAACACCACTCTTACATTGCTCGTGTATGTGCTTGTTTTACAACGATAGGAGTTTAGTTTAGCAGTTTTGCAAATGTTTGTGGAACATAAACATTAGGGGGAAAAATTTAATTGCAACTTTACTTCAAATAAACAGATACAAGCTTGGTACAGAATTAAAAAGAGAACGACTTTGAGCGTGAAAGCAAAAAGGCACTGTTTTTGTGTTTTGGGGTTTTTTTTGTTTGGTTGGTTTATTCTGTTGTTTCGTTGGTTTTTGTTTTGGTTTTTTTGTTGTTTTTTTTTTAATAAATACAGTTCCAGTGCCTGACATAGAAGTTCTTGTTAATGTTTATGGATTCATATTTAGATCAACAGGATGGGGTCTTTGCATGTCTTCAGTGATCTCTGAGGGAAATATAATAGCAGTATGAAGGAGGCAATTGTAACAAATTTTGAAATTTTAATGCCTATGTTTTAGACTAGAGACAGAATCCTACATAAATAAGGTGATGAGTTTCTGTTAGAATACAGAAGAAAAAAATATATACACACACATATATTTCTTCTGTTCCCTAGGTTTTCATTTTTGTTTGGTTTGTTGATAGATTTTTAATTATTTTTTTTAACTAATATTGAGTTTTCAGTGGATACGTTTCTGGTAAGAACTCATCAGTGATTTCATAGCTCTCTTGAGCATGTTCAATAAAGCAAGTAGCGGATCTTTTGTGTGACAGTTTTTAAACTCTGTATCTGAATTTACTGGATGAGAGTGAACCCTGGTAGCAAGTTGTGGAAATACTGATGTTTCTACTTCTCACCACCAGTGAAAGAAGAGAGAAACTGAAGCCTTTTTGCCAGTCAGAATAATGTTACTTAAGTTGTGCAAGTCAAAGAAGAAGAAACGGAACTAATTTACAAATGTTTTGTGAGAAATTTTGCATAAATGACAACGGATTATAGAAAATTATATTATCACTTGTTGCTCAGCCTTTTCCACAGTGAAGAGAAATTGTTACAGCATTTTGCTAGGAAGGAAATTGAACCAGATTTTGATGAGTACTGTGTGAACTGTTGTATTGAGTTAAGTAACAAAACTGGCTAAAGAGAAATCAGAAAACAGTCAAACTGACTAAACCATTGCCTTTCTTTTTGATAGTCAGGCTTTGAGTCTATTAAATCAACATTATTCTCAAAAAGTGAAACTATTCGCAGAAACTTTATACCCTGTCAAATTGCCACATTAAGAAAAAACTTACAGGGAATGTGACTATCATTATTAAATTCATTTGACATTTTTATTAAGTTATGACAACGTGTGTTCTCTTTAGCCAGATAATTTGACTTCAGTGAAGAAACTGGATAATTGACCTAAGAGTTTGAATGCATCTTATGATTTGATTGGAAGGGTGGGGGGACCAAAACCCAAAGCATTAACTGAGTATTTGTTAATATTCTTCTTAACGACCAGTTTCTTGCAATTTTTCTTCTCTCCTTCCTTCCTATCCTGTGATTAAATTCAAGAAGGTATACGGCAGCCTTTAGTGGGTAAGTACACATTGCAAATTTAAGTTTAATCTACTATGATTTGAAAATGTGCCTCCAAATTTATTTAACATGACTTCAGTTATCATTTTGCTGATAAGTCTTTGGCCTGTTTAGTTTCTAAATGTTTGTTCTCCATCATAGTTATGAAACAACTGTAAAAGCCTTACCTGCTACTTCTCTGCCCTAGTTATTCATGATTCTGTGGTTTATAATCATCTGTAAATATGGTATCACAGATATATGAGAAGAAAATGTATTAGTGACTTTCAGCTCAGAAATATTTCAAGAGGAAATGTAAATATGTCCATATAAATATTTATTTAATGACCCAGAGAGTCATTTAGAGGTTAAAAACATTATGCAGGAAGTAATATATTAATGTTTATCCATTCTTCGAGATAAGTAACGATGTTACTAAGCATTATTTTAAAGAAAAGGTGGATGTAATAAGATTCTAAGACTTGCTGGAATCGTAAGAAAAGTCAGGTCAGTGCCTCGTGACGGAATTCATTGCGTTTTTACACGTTTACTTCTGACTTGCGCTGGGAGACAGGGCGCCACACCAGGGAGAATAGGTTTTTGTTTCCCACTGTGATTGTGGAAGTGAGAGAAGGGCTCTGCAAGGGACTGGCAGAAAATGGTAGTTTTTATGTAGAGAGGGAAGAAAGCTATGCTTGGAGAACTCTCCCAAAACATTACTGCTGTGGCTATTTGATAGATAATTTGAAAGTTGGGACATGTGAAATAAGGTGCCTCCTTATCTTTTCTCCACTCCCTTTTGCTTCAATAACACGGTTATTCACTCCAGAGCTTGCTACTTTTGAAGTGACTTTGGAAATGAAGAAAAGCAAAGAATGAACTTACAGAGGGATTTCTAATTCTTACAGGAGCATACTTATCCTCTTTGGCCTAAACAGACTTCTGAGTTTTACTGCTGCATTAAGCTAATACATAGTTTTGTTGCTGATCTTGCACTGTATTGGAAAATGAAAAAAATATTGGACAGGGTTTTTTTGACTTAGCTGCAAACTTATGATACTTTCAGAAACTAGAAATGTTCTGTTCTGCTCGGAATCTAAACTCTACGTTTTTACTGTAATTGACCAAATATGCTGCTCTTTCTAGCTCGAGTCATCGATGTGTCCAATGGAAAGATAGATGTGGCAGAAAGCTGCTTGGAAGAAACTGGTGGCCTGGGAGTGGATATTGTTCTAGATGCTGGAGGTATGTAACTGATGAAAATCTGGTCTTCAGAGTACCATTAGGAGTTGTTTTATTATTTTTATTTCCAAGCAATATAGGTGGAAGCTGCATCACCTCAAACATTTATATTTAGTTGTTTGTTCCCATGCAATTTTATGTATGTGTCTTCACTCAGTAGATCTCCTTAAGCAAGATCTCTTTAAGGTCTCCTCATATCACCCTCTAGTGGAAGTATCTAGTACTGTTAGTCATCTGCCAAATTTGCCTGAAATTTTCCTCTATTTAAAACTGAAAAGAAAAAAAACGTGTTTAAAGACTAGAGCTGTGACATCATGGTTTATGCTACCTTATTTTAACACAAAAATTACGTCATAATTGCCAATACTGTCAACGTGTTTTATAAAACAATCGTGATCGTTGAAAAGTCTGAAGTTACTATTTTTAGCTGAAACAATTGAAGAACTTCTTAGAGCTCCACTGAAATGTGTTAAAAGAAATATATATTCAATTTGCTAAATCTTGTACTTTCTCAGATACTCTTATGTGACAAATAGCATAATTTAATTGTAGTGCTGTTCCAGACAGCCATCTTTCATTGTGTGTGTTGATATGCATGTATTCCAACTCGTTTGTATCTGAAGACATAGGACTGTAAAGAATCCCAAGACACGTGCTTTTCAGTGCAGGAAGAGATGGACATTTCACTCTGAACAGAATTTTCTTCTGAGCTCAAATGACTTTGTTCTTCCCCCCTCCCCAGTGAAATTATATAATGCTGAAGATGAATCAGCTTCAAAATCACAGCTGCTGCCTCACAAGCATGATATCATTACTCTTCTTGCTGTTGGGGGACACTGGATAACAACAGAAAAAAATCTTCAGGTAAAGATACTGTGTCAGTAAGTTAGTTTGTACCACAGTATATATATGAATGTGTCTGCGAGCTTCTGTCATGGCCGAGTTGTTTCCCACTGTTAAATAACATCAATTTTCACTTAAGAAAACTTTCACATCCAGAAAATGGGAAGTATACAGCATTAATAATAAATACTTTTATTTTCCTTTGGAAGAATTTTGGGGCTGCCTTCTCTAAGATGACAGTAAGTTATTTTAATAGCTTGGTATTCTGACAAATTTTAAAGGACCTATGTTGTTTGGCTCAGGGTATTAAACTGTTTTTAAGAAGACAGAAAAGTGTCATTTAAAGCTGTAAATGTTGTAAGTGTGCTAATGGGTAAGGGCTGGGTTTTGGTTTGGTTTCGTTTTTTAACCATCAATATAAAATAACTATTTAACCTTTTTTTAAATAGGAAAATATAACTAAGTATCATTTGTCTTCATTTCGTTTAAGCTGGATCCTCCAGATAGCCGTTCCTTGTTTCTTAAAGGAGCCACAGTCTCCTTTCTGAATGATGAGATATGGAACTTGTCCAATGTACAGCAAGGGAAGTACCTCTATATCCTTTTGATGGTCATTTTGAATACCGACTGCTAACATGAGTGGATGGAAATATACCTGAGAAACCAACTAATAGATTCTATTCTACTCAGTCATGTAACCACAGGCTTAAAGGCTAAGCATACAGTGCAACTAAAATATAATATACGCTCATGTTTTAAGCTAGTCTCTGCATTCCTTCTAAATATATGTCTCTACATGCTTCATTAAAAGGAGTGCTGAAATAGAAAACACACATTCTGAAGAAAACGTGATATTTTGGTTCAAGATTGAACCAATTAATTGAAGATTTGAATCTGTAAGTTTTTGTATTATGCACATGACAGTTTGGAAAATTTTTTGTTGTTCTTCTTTTAGGCAGTAGATGCGTCATTTGTAAATCTTAATGCAGTCAGTTTAAATGCAAAATCTAAAATATTTTGGCTTCATAACCTTTTTCTTATTTGCAATGTATATTAAAATTTATTGGGCGAAGATGTGGGTATGGGAAGAGGAATGCCACCTCCATTTGCATTACCTACATTTGGTCTGAAGCAGCTGGACTCAGAGCTTTCTACTAGCATGGCAGTTTTCAGTGGATCACTTCAAGTAGTGGAAGGTTTGTCCGTTTATGGCTTTAAGGACCCTCCCTCTTCCGTACTGCACTGCACTGCAGATTATGAGATCTGCTGAATCACTTTTGCAGTTTAGCAGCACGGCAGAGGCAGGTGAGGATTAAGTCATTATATTTGTGAAACGACTAACTGTACTGCAAGGAAGCCCTCCCCTCCTCCACTAAACTGCAAAGTAGATTAGGCAAGGTCAGGCACACTAAGGAAATATTTATGGGATGCACGTTACCATGAATCGTTTCATAGTTTGGTGTTTTTCTTGAATGCTTACTGAGTAATTATCCACATACAAAAAGTAAGCTGACTAAACAGTAAGATTTCTTTTGTCATCTGCTGGGGCATCTTTAACCACAACAGCACATTTTATCACAACAGGCTTTAAAGTTGAAAGGAAAAATATGCGATCTTTTTTTTTTTTTTTGTATCTGTATATCTTGTGAAATTCTGCAGCATATGGCATTAATATAATCTGAAGAAATTGCAAGGTGATTGCTTTTCAAAATGGCTCGAGCTTCAATTATTAACCAGATTGCTTTTAAAATGAAGGAAGGAACTTTTTTTTTTGAGTTTCATATAAAGACTAAATACAGCCTCGTCTGTTGCACTGTCATGAATGTTAGCCATTAACTCAAAGATCCCTTCCAGATGCACAGTGGTGCTCCAAGAATTTATTTTGATATTTGAATTTACCTCAGATGTCTATATGAATAGTAGGGATAGTTAACTGGTACCAAAGTCTGTCATCTTCATTCTGCACCAAAAAAAATGCAATTGCCATTCTGATTGATTAATGTTGTACTAGTGCAGGCTGCATTTGTGAATCTTTTTGCTTTATTTTTCAAAATTCTATTTTCCGTATCTCATTTCTGTATCCTATTTCAGGAAATTAGGGGGTTTTTTATATATAACAAGTGCATAAATCTGATCTAAAGATTGTAATTAAGGTTAATTTACATTTTGCCTTGATCCTGCTGGTTTTGTATCAATACAGGATACTTGCCAGCAAACATGATTATAGAAAGATATTATCTGTAGGTACCTTGACAGTCCTCCTAGATACCCATCTTAGAAGATATAATGGAGAAATTATCAAGTAGCATTTTCAGGTGAGATGTGATTTTTTTTGTTTGTTTTTGTTTTATTTTAATTCAGCATCAGAAGTAGAAAACTCTTTCCAGCACTGTACGGCAAATTTATATTGGGATGCTCAGGAAAAGATGCCTGACATAATTTATATGGAGCAGTTTATGGACTATTTCTGTTTGTAGCGTAGCAGGTGAAGCAGAAGAAAATTTGGTAAACCCTGCAATTTTGGTATGGCGTATTCTATGTCAAAATTTAACAGAGGCTGCATATTTTTTTCTTGGTGGAGGAAAAGCATGTATCTGGCTGCTCAGCAGTGTGTCTGATTTTAGAAATAGTGTTGGCTGGAAAAGACAATAGGTCTGTCTAATACTCCTCTGGGAAGAGTGACAGCTTCACTAGATATGAAGACTCCTATAATGAGGTGGGAATGGCAGATCCTTTCTCTTAATGCAGGATAACTGTATTGCTGTTGAGCAAAAGCCTCACCACCACCTTCCCCCCCCCCCCCCCCCCCCCCCCCCCCCCCCGTAAAAAGAATATTGTTTAATTAACTTCTGTTTCCTGTTTGCTTTAGGGCTCTTCCCTTCTTCTGTGAATCCAAGCAAAGCTATAAAACTTTTATTTTGTTTAAGGAGCAAAGTTTACATAGTGAAAGTAAAGTCTATAGCAGTAGTCCTGCAATATTTCTGTTGATCTGAGCATGCTCACCAGACATTTCTGACATACTGTTCCATTTCAGGCCTCAGCTGGATGAACCGATTCCATTGTATGAAGCCAAAGTTTCTATGGAAATAGTTCAGAAGAATGAAGCAAGAAAAAGACAAGTCATCCAGTTCTGACAGGGAATTTCCTGATTTCTAAGCCTGTGGAAGATGAAGAAATGTGATGTATTTGAGAAATAAATTAGTGTACACTTTCAAATAATTCTGTAAGCAGAATTTAAAGATCTTTTGTACCTCAGCACAAATGGTCTGTGAAGGTCCTGTGACTTCATGGGTTTTTTTGATTCAGTCGAGCAGAATGTTCCCATGAGCAACTTCTGAAGAGGCAGTCTTGACACACAAATTTTGTCTGCCCTGGCCCAATTACAAATGTTAGTAACATCTACAGGCAAACTCAATTGTTTTTCAACCATAAGAAATTAAAGGGAAAAAAAAACTAAAAAACTGGTGGTTTTATTAGTCCTTCCTTATCCAGCCCCTACGTCTGTATTTACCTTTTGCTTTTGACTGCATTGAGACTGAGTGCTCTCAGTGGTACATTTAGTATTTAATCCACATTTAAAATTGATATTTAATTGAAATCAGAATTGGCAAGGAAGCTTGAGGGGAAGGATATGAATCTGACAGTATGAGTTCCCCCCACAGCTGATTTTCTTAATTTTGGCAACCAGGCAGTAAACCAAGTGAATCTAGAGTCCATAAGCTGATACGATTGTGTCATTCAGATGTTTGAGGCACTTTATGTATCTTGTTACTGTAATGTTATCTTTGATATCTTTCCAGTAAGACCCTCTTGTGCTGTGCACTTTCATTTCCCCTCTTTTTACCTCAGTCCTATGCCTAGCACAGCTCATATCTGTTTATCCAACATCTTCCATTACCGTGCAGTGGGGAAGGAACTGCTGGTTTTATTTCTTCAAAGCACGTGGCTTCCTACTTACTCATATTTGAGAGCAAAAATATTTTTTTCTCTTCAACTGTGCTATTCATTTTCACTGTGTGGATGGCTCAAACAGCAGACACTAGCACTTTAAACCAGTGTAAGACATTGGAACATTTGAGTGAAAATAGATTATCTAGAACCACGATCAGTCTATCTTCTGTCATTCAACGGACTTGTAGTAGGTTCTTGATAAAAGATGTAAGGGAAGCACATAAAAGCCTGAGTAAATCTTATTTTACTACTAATGTGATATAATACAGCCTTGAAGCTAAGTGATACTTTTACGCACAAGTGTACATACACATACATCTAAAGCACGTGCATCCTGTTAGTTTGACATTTACTCTGAAGCTTTGTACCCAACTGCTTATTTTTTCCTGGGGTTGTTCATTGTAGCTTAAACGTTTGCAAAACAAAGTAGATCAAACAAAATAAGAGCTAAAAAATAAGGCTTAATAAAACAGGAACGACCACTGACAAAACTGCAGAAGAAACATCTTTATAATTTTACTAGATCTTCTGTCAGTAGATATGTTGCTCCTAACTAAATATATAAATGCCTTTTGAACCCTGTGTACAATGGACTGAGGGCAGCTATTGCTGCAGTGGTTGTGGTTTTTCAGCTAGATCAGGTTGTGGAAGACCATTATTATGAAATTGGATGCTGGGTTCCTCATTGGGGCTAGGATGTCTCATCATTTTCTAATGCTCTTTAGTAATGCTAGCTTTAGGTTTACGTGTTTCACCAAGAGGGTTCACAGACAGGCGATGACGTGTGGCTGATGCAACTATAACCCTGTCCTGGTGTCTCCACAGGTGTTTTTTGCCCTGGTGCGGCCACGTGCTGATTTTCGTGATACCTGACTGGAGAAATCCATTCTGCCTGGTTTCAGAATAGATCCAGAGATCCATTTACGTTTTTTGGCTGTAATGCTTCTTTCTTACTATTTACTAGGCGAGGCAGGGTGTCGGGATTTCCTTTTGCTGCAGAATTATTTTCCTAGAAGTAATCTCAGCGAAAAGTGCTTCTCACTTCTCTGTCACACGAGGGAGGAGCGTTTTGAAACAGGTGACCGAGAACTCGTGGACAGCTGTCACCAGAACGATTTCTTGGCAGTCTCCTAATCGGTAGTTTTTAAACGGTTAGGGCTGGAGGAAAAGAAGGGGCTGGCAGGAGGCGGCCAGAGGCGCCTCCTCACGTTCCCGCCGGGCGCCGGGGGAAATGGCGGCGGGCACCGCCTTCCCTCCCTCAGCACCGCCCAGGGGCGGAGCTCGTCCTTCTTCGCGCCAAGCGGGGACAGCCGCTCCCGCCCGGCCATGGCCGCATCCGCCGTGCCGGGCTACTCGCCCGGCTTCAAGAAGCCGCCGGCCATGCTGCGGCTGAAGCGAAAACGGCTGCGGAGGAGCGAACCAGGCGCCGCTCCCCCGCCCTGCGGCGAGGCCCCGCCGGTCCCCTCCGCGCCCGCCCGCCGCAACCCCTTCTCCAGCCTGGACAACGCGCCGCGGGCGGCCGGCACCCCACAGCCCCGAGAGCGGAGCCGGCGGCCGCCGCCACCACCGCCGGCGGGCGGGTCCCCCTCGGCAGCGCCCTTCTGGCAGGTAGGGCCGAGCCCCGGCACCGCGGCGGCCGGGGGCGGGGGTCGCACCCCGTGGCGGAGTGGGGCCGGGGGGGCGAGGGGAGGAAGGGGAAGGGCCCCGCCGGCAGCCATCGGCCCCAGCCGGGCGCGGCAGCCCCGGCCCGGAGCCCGCTCCCCCTCAAGGAGCCAGCCCCCGGCCTGGCCTTGCTCTAGCTTTGCGCGCAGATCAAAAGCAAGCTGCTGCACTTCATCTGTGGGCGCCTTTTGGTTGTACCGAAGGGTGGATGCTCGCAGCACGTACGGGCTTACTGTCACTCGTGAAATTTCACTGTGAGGGGCGTTTTTTAACTATCGACCTGGTTCTTACTTTGTGCTGCATCTTACGCTCCTCTTTCATTCAGCTTTTAGAGTCCGTTTGTGAAGATAAGCCCGCCAGGAGAGCAGAGCCCTCTGAAAGAACCGACATCCTCGCCCTCACCGATGTACGAAACTGCGTATACTGCTTCTGAAACATATCCGGTTGTTCTCAGTTCACAAAAAAGGCTGAAACTGTTTAACTTAGTATTTTGATGGTCCATTTCTGTCTAAGATGATGTACTAAAAATGTCAGTGTTCAAGAAAATTTAAATTGCCCTGAAGTTTACTGTTATGGTGGCAGTCTTTTAAAAGCCAGCCTTCTTCCTGATACCAATAGTGTTATTGTTCTAGTTGACAGAGGTGGTTGCCGCCTTCCGGTTTTATTACCATGTTGACCATAGTTCTCCTCTTTCTTAGGTTTATATTTTGTTGAGATAAGGATGTTCTTCAAAATTATATATCCTCTGCAGTCTTTTATTCAGCTGCAGAAAGGCAATAAACACAACTTTACCAGGCACATAGTAAAGAAAGAATTCCTGAAAACCAGTCCTTGAAAGAGAGTTTCAAGCAGATAGTGCCTAGTGTTGTTACGGGTTCAGCAACTTAAGTTCCGACTAACTTAGCAGAATAGAAAAGTGACCTCTCAAAGAATGCAGACTGTCCTAGAGCTCCCCATGGTTTTTTTTGCATCCTCTAGGAAGCGTCTGATCTTACAGTCACCAAGAGAGGATGAAATGAAATGCTGTTTTGGCATGGAAATTCTTGTCTTTATAAACTTCAGGCTAAGTTTTCTTTTTCTGACTCATTCCTCCTTTTGTCTGTTCCTAGTTTATAACTTTTGGAAAGACTCCTGTGAATGAAAACCCTCTTCTGCTTTTTTATAAACAATATAATGCCGTATTTCTATTAGAATCTGTTACTGACTAAAATAATCAGTTGAGTATAAACTCTGACTTTGGTTAGCCTATGAACAGGCAAATTTTGTGTAACTTGGCATCCAGAAAATCCGTCTGCAAAAGCTTTTTTTTGAAGTATGTCTCTTGACTTAATGCAAGTACTTCCTTTAGGATCAAAATGAGCTGTTGCACTGAATTGGACAAAAAACATGCAGGAGATGACAGGTTCAACTTGTCTTTTTATAGGCTACTAAACTCAAGATGTTACATCTAATAGCTGTAGTCCAGCATCTGGCCTGCCTGCCGGGAAAGTTATATGGGAGGAGACCTAACCATGCCAAAATATAAATAGGTGGGTTTTTTAAATTTTCTGTGGGTTAACTGATGCTATTTCTGTTTTGTAAGGACCTTCATTTACCTGTTGCTGTACCCGAAGTTCCCTCCTCACCAAGACATGAATTTCCTGCAGACTGGAGTATTAAAACACGACTTCTGTTCATGTCTTCCCAACCTTTTACCTGGGCTGAACACTTAAAAGCGCAAGAGGAAGCTCAAGGATTCGCTCAGCATTGTAGAGCTACAGAAACAAACTTGCCACAGAGCATACAGGTAATCATGCTTCAGAGGGTAGCTGAGGGCTCCAGCTTTAGAAAGGAGAACATACCTTTGCACCTTTCCTGAAACATGCTGGCAGTGAAGGCTTGGTTCTGTTTTGGTTTGGTTTTGCATTAAGGCTCACTTAGACTACTGATGTAATTCCACCCATGGTTTGTACTTATAGCGATCAGTGAGTGGTCATTTAACTTCAACTGTGGTCATTTAACTTCAACTGAGGAGCAGTCGCCAGTTGTTGTCCATCTTCCTTCAGTCTGCCTTAGTCACAAGCCTGGGATTATTTTTTTTTTAGTACCTAACGTAATATTTTTTTAACCCATCACGTGCAATGCTGCCTTAAGTAAAGCATTACTGTCCTCATAAAATGCTTTTTGACGTCCAGGAACCAAAACTGTCGACAGAGCTGCGTTGTGCCTTTCAGCAGAGCCTCGTTTACTGGCTTCACCCTTCACTGCCATGGCTGCAGCTGTTCCCTCGGATTGGGGCAGATAGAAAAATAGTTGGGAAGGCTAGTCCTTGGTCACAGGATGAAGCCTTGCAACAAGTGCTAATGAGTGACTGGTAAGTGGAACCAAACAACTAATGTATTTAGTAAGATTAAGACAACAGGATTTTAATTGATGCACAAGTTCTTTCCATTTTTATGAGAAAGCTTTTTAATTTATGCTTTTCTCTCAGCTAGAATGCTCATTATTTTGAGGACCAGATTAAGGAAATAGATAACTAAAGCTACCTTCCTGTATTAAATGCCCCTCTCCAACTCTAGTTGTTGATTTGGGTAGAATTCCATAAATCCGGTTAGCAGGTTGCCTTTGATGCTTCATGTAAACCCACGTGCTAGAAAGCAAGTAAGCTGGAAGAGCACGTCACTCGCCAACAGGCTGCGTTTCAGAGGAGTGCAGCTTCCTCGGCATTGAGCACATCTCAGAATCTGGCTGGTCATTCAGAATGCTCTCACGCCTGTGCAGAGCACACATCGCTGACACCCAGCCAAATCCACTCTGATGTTGTCAATAGCAAAGAATTAACTTCAGTTACAGAATTGTTTTATTCCGATTTGCAGGTCCGTCAGCTTTACTTCTCTGTACAATCTGCTCAAAGCCAAACTGTGTCCCTACTTCTATGTATGTACCTACCAGTTTACCGTCCTGTTCCGTGCAGCTGGTCTTGCGGGAAGTGACGTTATCACAGCTGTAATTTCTCCCACAACTAGAGGTTTAAGGGAAGCCATGAGAAACGAAGGTAAGGTTGAAATCAGTGCAACTAGGATTTGAATAACCGATAAAGTGCATTAGCTGTGTTACAAAACCATTCACTGCTCCCTTTCCTCCCCTGTTCAAGGCATCGAGTTTTCTTTACCATTGGTAGAAGAAAGTAGAACCAGGAAACAGAAAAACTCTGAAGCGAATTTGGGAACTGAAGTTGCCAACAGCCTCGAAGTGGGCGAGTATGTAATAAGTCTTGTACAATGCTAGAATTCAAGTGTGTCTACAGGCCCCTGCACATCCCATTTGGAACACCTTTGTTGGAGGAATTGCTCTCCTAATACTGACTTTGTGTTTCATAGGGAACCAGCTCCAAGCGATGATGATGATGAAAGTTTCTCTTGGCTTGAGGAGATGGGAGTCCAAGACAAGGTTAAGAAACCAGATGCTATTTCTATTAAACTGTATCCTTTCTTTGGACGTCAAGACATATGATATTGGAAAACCGTGCAGATGTTATCTTTTTGTGGTATAGATTTAAGTTTTAGCAAAGCTTTTGAGAACTTCCTTCCAAATATTAATCCTCACATTACTGCGTATTAAGCGACTCTGCATGTCTCTCTGAGTTTCTTTATGATGAGTATTTCTAGATGCTAGGTCACAAACTGATTGTGTCATCTCACTGGAAAGATTTGTTAGGGTTTTTTTAATTTTTTTAAAGAAAAAGGGTGTGTGCTGATGTAGGCTAGGTTTACACTTGGAAGTAGTGTGGCAGAGCGGGGGCACAGCTGTAGGCCAGACCAGAACAGCTGATTGCTGAGAACCTGTATGTGTTTCAGAGGGACCGATTAACTGTCTTCCTCTGGTTCCATTTGCACTTGGAGCACCTGAGGTTTTTAATAACGAAATCAGAAGTCAGGTTTAAGATGCTGCTTAATATTTGAAGAACAAATTGAATCAGTGTAAAGCTTTGTGGTTTTTTTTGGTTTTGTTTAAATGGCTTGATTGGTCAGAGGGGGATGGAGGGGTTTCTCCTGGGGTTGCACTACTTGGATTCTTCCTTTGGTGCATCAGTGCTTTTCACTTCCTCGTGGTTTTCCTTTGACTCCAGTCAATACAGTCGTAAGGAGAAGCACGAGGTGCAGATGGATCACAAACCCGAATCCCTTGCATTAGTGAAAGGAACAAACACATTCACCTTGCTGAACTTCCTGATAAACTGCAAGAGCCTCGTGGCTGTTGCAGGTCCACAAGCAGGGCTTCCACCGACTTTGTTGTCCCCTGTTGCTTTCCGAGGTGGAACAATGCAAACACTCAAAGTAAGTAACACAACTGTCTCTTTTTTAAGAAGAGGAAGTTGTTTCTTCACTCAGTAAATTAGACGCTGATTTTATATAGTTTTCCTCAAGTACCGCAGAGTAATTTTTGTTGCTATAGCCATTCTGACTGCCGTACAGACCGCCTCCTAAATCGTATCTATCCGCATAGACCTATGCTGCTAAACTGAAATCCCAGTATTGCCATTCTTCACATCCTGACAAATAAGAGGTGAAGCAGACTTCCCAGGTACTAAAGTGGTTCTTCAAAGATTCTCCTGAGATCTTGCGGGGTCTCAAACTATCAGTCATCACAGTCGCTTGCGACAAGGGAGCCTCAGAACCATGGCTCGCCGGCTGTTACTATGAGGAGGTGGTGGGTGCTAAAGGATGCGCTGTTTATACAGGTAGCGCTTCCACTTGTCTTCGGCATCTCGTCTTCCCCTAGAGAAGTCGTTCAATACTGTTCTGCCGTTCACTTTGTTAATACTGTATAGCGTTCTTGCGTCTCACCACCGGTACATCTTGGGAGTTGTTACAAAGACAATAAAACCATCGTAATGCTCATGTACGGAACAGTAAGTTGTCAATATTGAAAAGTATTTTGAACTCTTAACGGGACTGTGGCACTGCAGTATTATTAAAGTAAATGAGAGTTAGCACTTAGATTTTGTGTGTCAAAAGCTAATCCGTGTCTTGTCTTCAGGCTCGCAGTATAAATGCCAAGGCCAGGGTTCACTTGGCGTACGAGGATATATTCAGTTTGGAGGTCGTAGGCCCCATCATGCCTCATTCCCTGCACGCGCTGACCACGCTGCTCAAGGCCGCGCAGAGGGGAGCGTTCTCTGCTGTATTGTACACACACGAGCCAACGGCTGTGTTTAACGCTGATCTTGGCACTGCAAGCCCTGCCTTAAATAAGGTAAGGAAACTAGCAGAGACAGTCTTTCCTGTTAGGAATAGTATCTTTATTACAAACCATAGGACACTGAGTGACACAAAACTTTCCCTTAATACATGGGCTTACACCCAGTTACTTGTCATCACCACCTGGCAGTCCCTGTGGCTTGTCGTTCCCTCAGAAATTGAGTAATCGGAAAACAAGCTTTTCAGGAGTTCCCCAGAGGTACACAAATCAACATTAAGAACTACAGGTATTTCAAACAGAAATACCTATTCCACATCTCTCTTTTTCATGTGAATTTCCGCAGGAAACCGTACGCAAGGATCTTACTGCGTGTGGACTGCATCCTGAGACTTTGGATCAACTGAGTCAGTGCCCAACACTGGGAAAATCTTCCATCCGATTTCTGGAAATGAAAGATTACGCTTATACCTGGAAGTCCTAGGTATGCTAGTTCCATTTAATGGAAAAGAATGCTCTCTAGTGTGCAGTTGCTGTACTTCATTCGGATCTACACGGGCAGCAGCACCTATGCAGTACCGGGAGGGATACAACAATCTAGTTGCACGTTACAGACAACTATTGCACATCACCCATCCTAAAACACTTCAAAGGACTTTTAAAGGGAATGAAGGAAAAGGCCTTGGACATCTCCTTTTGTATTTTAGAAAGCCTTTTTTAAATAAAACTTGATAAAACAGGATTACCTTTTATTGGCCTGCATTGCGTCTGGAAGGTCTGTATTCTTCATGCACATGCAATGCTACTGCTCTGCGGTAACTCCTAACCGTTTCGGATGGGTGGCATTCTTGGCATTACAGCGCCTTGCCAGAAACGTGATAGCTACACCTGGATATGTTGCACCTCTTGGTTTAGAGTCGGCTCTGACCCCCAGACAGATGACAGTCAGATGGACACAGAGTTCTGGCTGCAGCCGACTCAGATTAAAAGGTTAAGATTCCTTAGAACCGCTCGGCATCGCTGTCTAATATTCCCATCCCCACACTTAGGTTAAAATGAGCTAGATGTTCAAGAAGCCGTTTATACAAACTATCACCTGAATCGGAACAAGTTGGAGGAATAGTGATCGACTCTGATCAAAGACAGAGAAAATGAGAGGCAGCAGGAGGCTGCTGATCTGACTCTATGGTCATGGCAATAGTTGAGTCTATTAACGGGTTTAATGCAGTCTTCAGGTAGAGGAGTCAGAGCTGTTATTTTGGAGATGTGTATCTCGCTTTCTACACAGCTATTGGGTAACCGGATTCCCGTAGCAGAGAATACTAAATCTGAAGAGCAATATGTAGAATATAGAGTACAATATCATGCCCTCCAGCAAGACTTCTAATTCAAGTGGTATTTTGGTTAGAAAATAAAGCGGTGCTCCCGCCACCTGGTCAGCTACCCTCAATCTTTACTACAGTGCCATTCTGATCACCACCTCAGAATCTGCCTGTGGTTCTGAACCGGTGACGTTAGTCTGTAGCCAGGTCTTACCTGAGGAAAACAACCTGTAAACTGAAAGATGTGGGCACGTATAGAAGTTACTGCAGACTGAGGCATTGTGAAAGCGTCCTGCGCCGTTCAGTTACTTTATATTGACACCACTTGATGTATCTCACCCCTAAGAATACAGCGTGTATACAATTACACTGGAATACTTCATGTTTACTTGTGTTAATTTACAGTAACTACCATGAGTGTGTCGGACTAGCGGTGCGCTGAACAAGCCGACATCTAGAAAACCTAGATAAAGGGCAAGTCCCTCTCTTATGATGGAAAAAGGCACCTTAGAATATTAAATACTCTGATAATGTCAAGTACTCCATTTCTGGTGGAGTTCAGGGTAGTACAATCCAACTTTAATCTTTACCCTTCTCCCTAACTAACTAATCTAGAAGCAAATTACTGAACTTTTCGTTTGATTAGCATCAGACACCAAGTGTGAAAAGCCAGGGCCAGGGGCATCATGGGGACTACCGAAGACTGGGTTTCTACAGTGGCTGGTGTGTTGACTGCACTTTCATTCCCCGTCACTTCTTAAGAGAACAAGTTAACTCAATGCCTTTTTTTTTTTATCATCTGCCTCCATCAGTCAAAGCCTCTACTGCTGGGCTGCCATAAACTGACCCCTGGCCCAGGGCTACAGCTCACAAACAGCGGTTCTCACAGTGGCCACATTCTGGTGCAGCTACCCTGGCTGTCACATGTGCCAGCCCTTCCGAAAGCCGCTTGTGACCTCAGAGACACTGCCCCAGCTCTGGAAGAGGCAGCACCTCCCGGGCCTGCGCTTGAGGAACAGGCCAACTTACAGAGCGTGGCAGCACATGGAACAAGTTCCTGAAGGCTATCGGAAAAAGCAGTTCTGTAGTTGCCTCTGTGGGAAAGCGATTTTAACCAAGCCAATAACCATTTTGGTATGTGGACTTGAGCCCGTCTGTTTCTAGAAAAATACAATAATTACTATTAACTTGAGTTCCACTTTGTATTTTCCCATCTAGCATGTGAGAGTTACAGAAACACTAAAAAAAAAAAAAATTTGAATGGCAATTACATTCTTGGAGTCTAGAACTGTGTCATTTCAAAATTTTACCCCCACATTTGTTTTATCGCATGCTTTGCACCATTAGCTGAGCTGTAGCTCCCCCCTGTACTGTAAACTGGCTGGTGGTTGTACGTCACAGCTTTGCCTGTAATTTCAGCAGCAGCTGCCCTGGGATTCAGTGCTGTTCTTGAAGCGTTCTTGGCTCCAGTGAATTTTCCCTATAAAAGCTACCGCACTGCACTACCCAAGCCTGCTGCTCTTCTACCTGTTTTCCAAAAATACTATCATTATTCCAGCCACTTGTAGAGCAGTAAGATTTATTTATTTAACCAGTCCAAATGGGTGAATTTTCATCACAATTACAATTCGTGTGAGAGCGCTAGAGACTGTAGCAGTTGATTAAGATGACTTCATACAGTTTTTGCCCTTTAAGAGTCAATTTCAGAATTTCCAAGGCATAGGAATTTCACCTTCCTGCTCTTCCAGTCCTATTTACAAACTACAAATTAGAAGGCTGACAAGAAATTGTTCTGGTGGCAGCTGGCCATAAGTTCTGGGGCACCCGTTTTCAAAATGCTCCTCCCTGGCGTGACAGGGAAGTCAGAAGGGCTTTCAGTGAGATTACTTCTAGGAAAATAATTCTGCAGGAAAAGGAAATCCAACAGCCAAACAGATCACGTCTTCCACCGGCAGGAGTCACAGCCTATTCACCTTTAAGACAGCTGAAGTGCTGCACAAATAACCAGGTTCCAAGAGAGCGTTTCCTAGTTGTTCTTTTTAATATATCACTACTTATCTATTCCTGCATGCAAAGGACACTCAAACCAATTCAAATTTACAAATTTAACAGAAGCACATCGCTGCACTAGCTTTAGATTCATGTATCATTCTAAACAACAAAGAACGAAACTAAAACAGAAACCTCAAGAACAGTCATAATTAGGGCATCACAGACCTTAATTATTTTCTTTTTTTATATGTCTTCCTTAAGACCAAAGTTTAAATCCACATACAGTACCACATCTTTAAGGCATGAAATCCAGAACTTTCCTAAACGGTTGTGTGGTTTTTTAAAATGGAGTCTCCAATGGGACTGAATTCATCTGCTCCTTGCTGCTGTGAGATAACACGTATCTTTACATTATACATGGGGAATACAGACCAAAAAAAAAAAAAGAACAAACCAAGAGATTGTGCTTTCCCAGATTTGACACTGTACAGCTGCGACACCAGTGCTGACATGGACACCGCAGACTAAACAGAATGATCGACATCTCTCATGTTTTAGCTCTACCAAACCAGACATTTAAACAAAAGTCTGATTAGGATCTGCTCCCACATCCCGAGTTAATCACTTTAGGTCATACATCAAAAAGCCAGACTTCAGCTAAGACAGATACAACACCCACTTCTCTCAGAGTAGAACTTTCCATTGTCGCACCATCGTATTTACTTTTGGTTTTTATACACACCTTCCAACTAGTTCAGCAAACGAGGCAAGGAGACCTTCAAATACTTAGTCAGAGACTGAAGGTGAGAAGCCAAAGGGAAAAAAAGTTTAATTAAAGACAACTACGTCCATGAAAATTAAGATTAACTTAGGCATTTCTACAGCGCTTTGACAGACTAATAAGGGGTTTTATTTCTCGGAAGTGTGTGGTGGAGAACCAAATACCATTTCTCTGCTGTACACAACATCAGACATTGATCCTTGGGGCAAAGACAGACACCTTGTTCCATAAGAGTTGACAGAATACACACAAAGTCACCTTAGTCAGTGGAAGAGGAGGTACTCGTTAATTCTTCACCTCCACGTTCCTACTACCATTGCAAAGGTCATTCACCTCAGGCCTGAGCACAGCCTTGCTGCGTACAAACTGTGTTTCGCAAACTGTGTCCCAGAGGAAGCTCTGGTCAGCAGATGTGACAGAGAGACCTCGAAAAGACTTTTCTGAAATAAGCACCCGAAAGACTGGAGTCTGTAAATCCTGGCAATCTGCTCTTCACTCCGTCAAACCTGGCAAGAGGTGTACAACGTCCTTTCCAATTCAAAGTGCACATAGCTAAAGTACTAATACTTCTTAAGTTAAACAAAACAAAAAAAAAAAAAAAGAAAAGAAAAAAGAAGGAAAAGCTTTCTACATCCTCTCCCTTGTCAAACTGCCAAAACTCTGGATGGGGCTGTCTCCTTGTGGGCAGAGTGCCATTACGGAAAATTTAAGCCCAAGGAGTTAATTTGGTAATAGTCCAAAGCAACCACAAATGACTAGAACTGATTCTGCAACCCTAACAGCTGCTGATAATCTTCACAAAGCGTACTTCTACACTGTGCGTTTCTTCGAAAAGTTGTTTTGGCATACATTTTAATTACTGTTTACTGACCAGTGATTAAGATTATGAACTTGTGCTGCTTTATTGACCAAGTCGGGTACAACAATTTAAGCATCATTCTATCCCCTCCCCCCCACCCCCCCACCCCGAATCCAGTTGTAGATTTGTTAAGAGTTTAAAATTCACATTAACCACAAATTCATACAATCAACATCAGGCAGTGTGTTAATTTGTTTGGAATAGACAACTCCGTCACCTCCCTCTCTTAGAACATGCAGGGAGAGTCACCTTTACACCGCAAGTCTCATCGGTTCCATTGCTGGACTTTCTGCCATCCCTTTTTTGAAAGCCAAGTCTTTTGCCTAATCAGGTCTGTCCTAGAGTATGGGCTGTACGGCCAGTCGCAGTGCGCCACCCAGTTAGACCCCCTCCCCCCCAAAAAAACAAAATGGCGAGAGAAGCCGCGGGGTTAACACCGTACAACAGGGCTGCCCGGGCGCTCTCTGGCGGGGGTGACGGTACTGGCCCAGTATCTGTCCAGCAGTACGCGCCAGCCTCGACTAGACTAAGGTGAAGCCGCCGCACCACCTTTTACCAAGCTGCCGGCAAAAGTGCGCGAGGAGCTTTACCGAGACCAGGGAAAACCGCAGCGTAGTACAAAACAGTATGAAAGTGTTAACATTCTGTCTTGAAGAGAAATTGCATGAGTTTTTAAAACAAGGGTTTAGATTACTGATGCCTCCAGAGTCTGTCGTCTGATTTAGTCGTTTAAGAAATAATTACATCACTAATGTAAACAATATAAACATACCAAAAACTAAGTATGATTTAAATACATTTTGATGGTACAAAAGAAAAACCTGAAGGTGTCTGTACAGTTTTTACAACGTGGGAATTGCCGATGTATTTACAACATGAAAGGGCAAATACCATTTTTGTGCAGAGTAAAATTATCTGAAATAATGTCAATATAAAAAACAATATCTAGCGGTGTGAGGCACTCCTAAACATGGTGGTATTAACCATGCTTTCCTTTGGTACAAGTCCCATCGCTTGGAGAGCCGCAGTTGCTGCTGTGGCTTTAGCATGCTTCTTATTAAGGCTGGCAAAAGTAGGCCTGTATTCATTTCCATTGACTCTCACCTGTTTATGAAAGAGGGGGAGGAAAAAAAGAAAGCGTTAGAAAGTGCCACTTCACTTCCGTTTCGAGGCCGTGCTAAATAGCTCCTTGAAGCACATTCTCTACGTCACTCCTCTTTAGGGGTAGACAAAACCCACGCCTGGTCTGTAAGCTCAATCATTTCCAAATAGTAACTGCTAATACGAGGTATGACATGAAAAAGAACGCCCACATCATAAGCTAACTGACAGACGAGAGTACCTAAATCTTGCTCGCTACCTTTACAACAGTCAGGCTCAACACCACACCTGCAAGTAAAGCGCAAGACCATGATACCACACAGGTTAATAATTTCAGGAAGAAGTGGAAGAGCGTGTTTCTTGAGAGATTTACATAGTAATGTGCTTGAGAGCTCCGATTTGGCCTTCCCAGAAACAGGACTTTGAAATTAGCAGTCCTCAGCCACCCCTGAGGTGGCTCATATGTTTTTATACAAATATGAACATGAATTTCCATCGCCTTTAATAGAGAGACTAACAGCAAAAAAGGAAATTCAAACGCACCTTAAAGATAAAATGTTTGCGATGATCAGGCCCACTATCATCCACCAACACAAATTCGGGTGGTGACCATCTTCTTTTGTTACAGATCTCCATCAACGCAGAAACTGGATGTTTACCTAAAGATAAAATGTTTTTGAAATTTCAATGCTGCTATCAAAGCAATCATTTTAAATGAGATTTATTATTTTTTTAGACAAGTAAAAATCTCACCTGAAAGATCCTTCATCACAACATAATGTCCAGATCTCTTTTGTGCCTTCTCTCCCACAGCAACAAGCCCTAAACAAAACACAATAAAGTTTATATTTATGATTCCCACGTGATTTCCATATTCTCAGCAGTAGAGCAATTAACACCTATCAGTGGAGATGAAACCTGGAGACACCATACAACTGTCTTTGCAGAAGTCTTTCAAACCTCCTTTTTATCCAGCATTTTTTTTCCCTCCATACTACATGGAACTTTCTTCTCAACTGCTCCAGTAAGACTGTGAACAAGCCAGGTTGTAGAAAACTTTGAGTAGTCCTTTGCAAGTCAGGAAACACCTGGTTTTCCGTGCTGCCTTTGGAGAAACACTGAGCAAGAGATAAACTTATAAGCATTCTCTCATTCAGTATTTGGTTTGTGCAACCCAAAAGCCATCCACTTAAGATAGTTTGCCTCCAACATACAAAGTATTTCCACTAAATGGTAAAAAGTGTACCCAGTGTGTCCTTTTATGACACGATTAACACAGCAGCATGTTCTTGTAACGTGTGCTCTTTTTATTTAACGGTATTCAAATATTTATCCTTTACATGCAAGTTCACAGCCCAATTACTGTGATTTCAATCACACTGGCATATAAAGTAGCAGAAAAGCATGCAACCAGGCCCCACATCAATACAAAGAGCACAGGGTCGCAGTGGAAGTCACTGTGAAACACAGAAGCAAAACATCTTCCTTTTTAAAATCTTGCAAGAGTACGAAATAAAATGTATCAAACGCCAATAACCATGAAGCACTCGAGTTTCTTTCCATTCATTTTGCCATTACCTTAAATACACATAAGCAAAATACCTGATCATTTTTTCAGAATTTCTCGGACTTCGATCCTTCAATATTACTTTGTTTCTTACCTCAATTTGTTTCTGTTCCTGGCTTTGGTGAATAAATACAGGGAGATACTGCAATTGTTTCCAGTTTCTTCCTGTTCCTTCAGCTTTTTTTGGTTGGCATTTTGTTTTGTTTTGTTTTGCTTTAAAAGAAAATCCTTCCCTCCTTGACAGATTTTCGTCCTAGTACTCATGCAGCTCCTCAGTAGGGACTTTTCAAGTGGCATGAAACCCTCATAGATAACAGTCACTGAAACAAAGCTCTGTGCGTTGTTTTTCTTTCCCCTTACCAAATTTTATATCCAAACTAACCAAAGATTTCCAACCAAAGAAAAAACCTCTCATGCCATTCTCTGCGTTAATGCTGTGTCTCCCTTACTCTGAGTCACTGACACTCATCTCCCACATCTTCCCTGGTACCTCAAGAGGGATTTTCAAGAAAGCTGCAACGGACTCTGACAAGCCCCGCTGATGGACCCAGCTTCTTTGAACACGGACAACCAAAAATATACCGGCTGATGGCAAAGCCCAAGAAGGGTTTGGTGTCAATGCTGTCTGTGAGACAAGTGTCAGTGATCTCACTCGGCATCTGGGAAAAACAGGACCTAAGGGAAAGCTATGGCAAAGGCAGACAACCTTTTGGTTCATGTCTTAGTGCAGCCAACTGAGTAACTCCTTAGCAAACTGCTGTTCCTGCATCTAGAAATACTATTTTATTTGGGGGACAAGTTCTACAAATGTGTTTAAACCCTTACAAAAGAAAAATGGGTTGGTTAGTTAGTGACAGACAGACTCCCAAAAATTTCTGACTTTTCTTTAAACCTCTATGCAGAACTTAAAAAAAAAAACAAAAAACAAAAAAACAAAAACGACTTTTTACACATTTAAGCATCAAAGAACACTAATGTTTGAAGAAGCTGTTCAGCTACTCATCATAAATTCAGTTCTTCTTCCTAATGACGGAACATGCTGCCTCTTCATAATGCCAGTTGTCTCCCTATATTATAGGCTGGCTGGCTCAACATTACAGATTATTCTTTATCAACACAGAACACCTTTACATTTTTTGTGGAAATTATCAGGTAAGATTGCATGTATGACAATAATCAAATATTTAAAAACTACGAAATTAAAGCAAAGCCTGACCATCACTGAGACTATCAGTATTTTCAGATGAATCTATCACATGCCAGGAAGAGGCATCCTTTAACTGCACCTAAGATTTCTAACTGTTATTGAAGAGCGTTCTGAACCGGGAAGAACAAACTCTCTGTTACAGAATATCCAGCACAATGAGGACCTGATCCTGTCTCAGGCCTTAGGGCTTGATGCTTGAAACTTCGGTCCCAAATTCTGCAGGCATTAAGCAAATTTGTACCAGGAACCACATGAGGATCCTGGGGCACACTTCTAGAACTGGGAACTTGAGCTGTGACACAGCTGTGTATCACCACCATGATTTTCATGCTCAAAGAGTTCACAGGTTGTGCAGCAATACTCCCTCTTTCCTATGGCGTGACAAGAAGCAATCAACCTAACGAAGAGAGGTAACCCTTCCCTCCTCACCACAAAAATCCAGCACCGTGTTACGCAGCCTGCTTGAGAATATTAAACTGAAAGTGACCGTTTTCAATTTCTTCTCTCTGACTGATATAAATCAAGCTAAAATGAAGGAACTCTTACCAGCACCGCAAACTTTACAAGACAACAGGAAGAAAAACAGCTGAAAAGCAGTCTGGTCATTATTCGCACATAACAAAGATGTCTGTATTGTTGTGTTCTGTACTTGGAGGCTGTTGCACTTCTCTATTTATAAAACCCTATTAGGCCGCTAGGTCTTTAGAATGTAGAAAGCAAGCAATGGATATTTTCATAACGTAGGCCTGCTTTCTCATTTTCTACCTCCTTGCACTTAATATTTAAATGTTCAAATTATATTTTTCACTGCTAGCTTGGTCACCTGAGCAGTTTTGAACTATCTCCGTATTTAGAATTAGCAATTTTGACACCTAAAGATTCCTCCAACAGCATCTCTGCAAATAACCTTCATAACATTTGCATTTATATGCCTTGTTATCTTACAAGCTCAATTATGAGCACTGACAAAAGCTAACACAAACTCATAATTCAAAGTATTTTCATGCTTTAGTATCAGATGTGATCTATTTCACATATTAAAGCTTCCCAGTTTTTAAAAATATTTAGGAAAACAGAAGTAAGAATTTGTTTGCCTGCAGTCGGTGTTAATTTCTTATTTTGGAAACATATATAATAGAGCACTTAAATCATAAATCTCGACTGCTGAAATTCTGCATCTTGTATTTAAAATGGCTAGAACTTGTATAGGTATTTCAGATGGAAAACTTTCATAAACATTCACTCTGAAAACAGAACTCTTGCTGAATATGCTAGTGAGATGGCCAATCACATAAACCACACTGCATGTGAATAAAGGGATCGTTCCTTTTCATCAAATGAGACAAGTGCAACAGTTCTCCACCTGTGGCCACAGACTACATAAAGAGGAGGAGGAAAGACTGCCAAAGCAATCTTTGGAAACAATCAGGGAAACATCACCGTAGCTGAGCAGAGGTGCCTGCAGCAGGATCAAACTAGGAGACGGAAGAGCAGGGAGATCACATGGACAAAAAAGGAAACAGAATCCATTTGCACGACCTAAAAACATCAGCATGACAGCCTATTCGTGTCAGGGCTTCAGCTGAAAGGCATCAGTAACTCGACTCCATAGCTCTCATCTCCGTCCTTCCTCCCAGATTAAAACTGATTGAACTACTCAATCTTCTATCCTGCTCCATTCCTGCTTCAGCCACTTTCTCTAGACCAACTATAATGGCTTTTCCACAATTCATTTCCCTGCCCATGCCTCCGCCATACATCCAACTGAAGCCCATCCCTAAACTTAAGAAGCCCTGAGAAGCACATTTTAAAATGGAAGGGGAAAGGTAGGGCAAGTTAAAGAACAGCTGGAAGAGTTCACAGGCATAAGGACAAAGCCTACATACATAATCCAGGGCCTGAAACGCTAGCACCAAAATCATCTACATCATTCTGCTAATTTTTACAGAGAAGCTATACCCAGAAAAAGCTTACTACTTCAAAGATATTTTGCCTATCTCCAAAGCAGACACAAGAAGTTTTTACTGCCATAAGACATTTAAGAAAGGGCTTACCTTTTCGATCTGTCTTAAAATCGACCATAATAGGCTCAACGCTGCCTTCTTTGTTTTTCCCAAGGCCTTCTCCTTCTCTCCAGCCCATTTTTCTCATCAGTTGAGCTCCCATTCCTCCAGTTACAGGGGCTGCTCTTAAGAACTGATCCTATCCAGAAAAAGAAAAGTAAAACAAGTCCTAAAGTTAGCACTGGGATTTAAAAAAGTAAGTGGGAGCTTCCAAAAAAATGTTTCTAACAACCTTTCACAGACTCAATTCAAAAAAAATACACCTTAGCTTTATATACATTAACATCTTGTATAAACCAGAGTTCACGCAGACACACGAGACACAACTCAATATTTTCAAAAAAGAACAACTTAAGAAAATTCTAATGCAATCCAAAAGTGGCAAGGGACCCATTTCAGACATATGTACTTAATAAAATGATAACCGTCCATTTTTAAACACGCTACTTTGGTTCCAATGCATCTCTTCGCATCTTGTGAAAGGAGGCAGTGTTTACTGTTTAACTGGCAACATGTGTGCCAAGTGTACCTAGTTATTGAACAAAATACAAGCACATTTAGTAATGACATTCACAGAGTGTTTAGGCGTATTTTAAATATTAAAAAAAAAAAGTTTCCCCATTTTATTATACAGCAGTTGCACATTCAAGTTCTACTCTGAAAATCCACATGAAACATACAGGTTTTTCTTTTCTTTTTTTAAAGGAAAAAAAAGGCGCTTAGCCACACAGTTTAGCAGCAGTAGTCTTCACATTCTTTCAAATCATCATTAACATAATACTTGTTAAATGGTGAAAGCTTATAAACAGAAATTTTAAAAATCTGTTTTGATGTAAAGAACTTTAAAAACTCCTTAAATGTTTACGTACCTAGGCCTCGATGGCCGCAGTGTTGTGAATAGTAGGGCTGGCATTGACCGTGGCAAGAAGGCAGCTACAAGGATTTGACCCTGAAACAAGTTTCCATATAGAGGGGTGAAAGTTCACAGGTTATTCTGTGAACTATCATCTCTCTTCTGCCCCCCCCGCTGACCCAAGTAAGTAAGTCAATCATTTCCATCACAGCAAAAAATTGCTTGCCTTAAAATATACAAGTTTACACACTGGCACTGATAAGTCCATCAGTTATTTCGCATAGTAGGTTAGATGATACAATGCCTAGTATTTTTGTGAAAATTTTACTTACTATCAAAGCAAATTAATAGAACGGCTTTTTGTTTTGTTTTGTTTTTCTCCTTTGAGTTGCGCTTGCAAAAGTAAGTGTTTCCCAGATTTGGACAAAGGACTGACAGGTCCTTGGTTTCAATTTGTACGTAAACAAAACCAGAGTCTTACTTTTGCAGAGACTAACGATAATATATTTTTAAGGGGATTTCAAATTGCCAACTGACACACACTGATGATGCATGTGTGTAATCCCCACTATACACGGTGTTAAAAAAATTAATTAAAAAAAAATTGCTGAAGATTGTGGCAGGACTTCTCCAAATATTTACCTATTAAACAGTAAATACCTATCAATCATGCAACTGGGTGCTGCATTTAGTAACAAAGTGCTCTGATGGAAGAGTAGAGAGGCCAAGTGCACCTCTCCAGTTCAACTTTTTTTTCTGACCGGTGCAGACCATGCAGTGTGTGTGTATGTGTGTGTGTGTAACACAGAGACAATCAGTTTCTTTGATACAAACTGCCTCAATCTATACACCTAGAATGGCTTTTACTTACTTCCATTTTCATCCTCCCCTCTCTTTTCCAGGAACCTCTCATAAGAAAAGGGCAACCATGCCGAGAATGATACAAACCCCAGTCAATGTCACCCTGGGTTCCGTTTCCTCTTTTGTACCTGCTTTGCAATGATAGAATTTTCAATATAAACATCTGTTTCATTATCACCAGCGCGTATTCAGTTCACAAACGACAGAACGCAATTTCGTGATGAGGTCATTTTAACGTTACACAGCTTTCTCACCACACCTGTAAATGTACTAATTCAGGGGCTAGGAGTGGTGTAGAAAGGAGAGAACAGAATCAAAATATTGCTATTTGTAGCTAAAATCAAAGCCCCCGGTTCCTATATAGGAATTACCAGAGCCTGAATAAATTCCAAATACTGAAAATAAAAAGAGTTCTAGATTCAAAAGTGCAGTTTACTAAAAACACCTCTTCTAATGTGTGAATTCAGAACCCTATCTGATAACTTTTAGTAAGAATTTCTTACATTATGCTGACTCTTAAATATGTACAACAGAACCAAGAAAACAAGGAATTAGAAAGGAAAGTGTTGTTTCATTACAGAATAGCTGTACTTGTGCATCACGCTAAAAGGTTAAATGAAATAATTCTGGTACCAATATGAAAGGAGCCAGGAGAAGCCTACTTTGATTCCGTTTACTGAAGAAGCAAAGAAGGCCTGCAGCAGGGGAAAATGTTCTGCTTTCAGTTTGTTTGTTTGTTTTTTAAATAATAAACTGAATATAAATCTCTAATGTCACCTGTACAATTATATTCTCTGACTATTTTTTTATAACTTAAATGATAGACAACTTCACTCAGCCCATGATTTAATAAGAGTATGGGTAAGAAGTGCTGAGTATGGGTAAAAAAAAAAAAAAAAATATAGTGCTGTGTTTGCAATTACATTTGAAAACGTAAAAATAGTACAAACCTTAACAAGGGCAGGGAAGCAAGATACACATTTCCTTTCAGTTTTAAAAATCATAAAAGGCCAAGCCTCACAAAATTATTTAGCAGTTATGTACCCTTGCAGATCTGTCCCATAAGGAGGATCTCAAATTGAAGAGTATGTAATACAATAAAACTCCAGGTTTCTAAGTATTTGGTTACTGTTGTTGGAATTAACTAATTGTTTTAAAAATAATTGTTCTCTTTCATTCATTCATCCCAATTTGAGTAAGTCTGCATGAAAATTTAGTATCATTTTTCTCATCTTTTTATCGCTGAAGTCTACTAAAGGTCAGCCAAATAAAGCACACTTCCATTCTGCCAGCAGATGGAGACAACTAATAAGCCCCGTTCTCGTGTCAACACTTTTTCTTTAAAAAGGAGGCCACAGAGTAAAACCTGATTATTTAAGAGAGTTTTTTAGCCATTTTAATTAAAACTATTATTCTTTTAAAGCTATCTTAGGGCAACAAATTTTGGAGCACACGAATGCCTGAATTACCATTTAAGGGCTTAAACAAGCAGACATACACACACACAAAAAAAAAATCACATCTGGAAGATGTTTTTACAGGGTTTTTTTTTTCTGAAAGACTACACAAGTTGGACAGTCGCCGTCATTTAACTGCAACAGCTGTCTTTGGGCCACAACATGCAAAATATTAAAGCCATAATTATTTGAGAAACCTTAAAATGCATCATCAATTTCTGCTCTCTGAAAATAAAATACCAATTCCTTCTTACAATGCTGACATGGCATTGGAACGTAAGTTCTGTGATAGGGAAGGTTCATTTCTTTTCAGCAATAATTTATCAAGCAAAAGACAGCAAAGCCTTAAAGGCACTAGGCGGGCAGTTTCAGCTATAACACAATGGGCTGTCTTAAAGATTACTTTAAGACTAACTCCGAAGAATTTCTCTGAGTCAAGTACCAGGAAGAAGCATCTATCTTTGGCAAAACTTCAGCAAAGTAGCTGAATTTTCCATTAAATAAACTGGCACTTTTAGTAGCAGCCACGCTTCTTCCTCAATACAAAAGGAAGAATACCTTTCTGAAGAATCCCATCAAATGCCTTACAAAAACTACGCTCGCAATCAGCTTCAGGATTTCTGTTCATAGCTTTTGCGTATAATCAGAAGAAAGCACGCTGAGGATAGCCGGAAAAAGAGACATTTGAGGGCTGAACAGGGAGCCAGTCCAATGTAACGAACAGTTCATCTGCCTTGCCCTGTGGCCTTCGTTTCCAAGGAAAGCTCATTGTGTCACGTAAGACAATAAGAACACAAGTATTGCGATAAGTGGCCTTGCTAGAGGGTTATCAGTTCTTGTGCAAGCGACAATCACAAGACTTAGTTTTACCGCCATCGTTAGTGCGAGTTTTACTCATCTGCTATGAATGTGGAAGAACGGAAGTGACACTGACTTTTCAGAACTTGCTAGACAAAGCACAGCACTCTACAGCTGTAGTAAAACCCTGTGTCATGCTTTAACACAACTGAATGAGAGAGATCCCAAACACTACCCTGTGAGAGTAAAATGTTGCAAAAATCTTGTTTTGGAGAGCAAGTTTAGGCAACAGAATTAAGCTGATAAATCCAGGAACTAGTGGTGAGCGTGGGAAAGTCTGAGTAAGTAGACCTCAACAGAAATTGCTTGGAAAAAAAAAATTAGACCACTTCCTCTGATTTGACATTTATTCAGCAGCACAGTGCATTTGTAAGGAGAAAAAAAAAAAAAAAAAAAAGCAGCAACCTCCAGAACAAGTCAGTCATATTTGTGAACTGATTACACCAATGATGATAAACTGAAACAGAAACCACTTTTCAAAAGAAAGAGATATCACCGTTCATCAATCTGTTTTAACGATACAAGAAACCTAACAACATATGATTCCTTTATGAATACTGCTCAGAACCCTACGTATGAACATCATGGATTAGCACATTACTTAGAAAAACAAACCATACTTCTAACTGGTATGTTGATCATTCAAGTATGCCAACGTTAACCACTTCAGTAACTAATTCCCTCAAAACTTTACTGAGATAAAATTGAAACTGCAGGCATATTTTGGTTTGAGTACATATTACCTCTCCAGAATCTTTTTGAAGTACAAAAAAAAAAGCTGAAATCCAAGAAATGCAAAGTGAAGACAGCGCTTATCAAACAAGCTCCCCGAGTACTTTTAGTTTTTCTCCCCTCCTGACACCGCTCTTCTGTTTTGTTACATCTATCTAGTTTTGTGATTCTCTGTCAAGCAGAGTGTCTGTAGATGTTCTAATTCTTTGTCACAAGTGACTAGCTGACATGGGCTCTGTTTCTGCGGAACAGTGCACATCCACAAGTCCTTTTACGGCAATTGCTTATGGCAATCTCCCAAGCAAAACGCCTTCAGTAAACAACATCTTCAGTCAGAAACGTGCATTAATTTACACACACAACACACTCCAATAAATTCCACAGCCCTACTAGCAGATGAAAAATTTACAAATACTAGGGGGTTTTTTTGTTAATGTTAAAATGCATTTTCTTAGGACAAAAAAAGGAGTACAAGTCTGACTTCTCAGTGCTACGTTGCATAATTAAGAGGAACTAAGTCACGCAACTTCAAGTACCTAAGTAAAATACAACCTGTACTTTGCATTTCATGGTTGGTTTGCATTCATGTCACTGAGAAAGATAACATGCATTCAGAACCCATTATCCCTACTTCACTTTTTCTGTGGAATCATTCTCTAACCACAGGATGTGCCTCCACATTAAGTTCATCAAACCTAAGTTTTGTGAAGGTTTACACAGGCCCCACCATTCCTAAAAAAAAAACAGGACGAGTCTTGTGTAGCCCCTAATGCATTTTGTAGAGGGCGCATGACTGTAACTACTTGTCATCTCATGAGTTTGATGGCAATGTGCGTGCAAATATGGAACCTGGAAAGAGCAAAAGAAGTCAAGCTGAGGAATGCCAGAGCAGGAAAGAGGACCGTGTCCTCATCTTCTTCACCCAACAACTCTTCTTGTTTCCAGTAGCAGCCTCCTTTCTGACAAACCACATGATGCTTGCTAGGGAGGACGCCTACTACTGCAAACCACTACATTTATACAGCTGTGAGAAGAACAGAAGTGCTTCTGCCCGCTCACTATGATTTCTAGATTCAACAAAATGTTCCAATATGCTTCTGCTCCTCACAGCAGTCATGTTCAAAAGCCGGACACCAGACTCTTCTCTCATTTTCTCCCTATAAAGCGTTTTGTTTGGGTTTTGTTGTTTTGTTTGGTTGAGGTTTTTTAAGCAGATCAGAGTGAAGTTCAAAGACCGAGGGAACACATGTTTGCCTTCACTTAAATTTTTGTTAGTGGATACTCCTGTCACTGTAAGGCACAGAACCTCAAGGAATGAAAACGGGATGAGAAGAGGAGGCTTGGGAAAGAGATGATCGAAGCTGCTTCCTTTCAGTAGCTTTGGGAACCCACCCAAGGTCCTGCAGAAAGGGAGGACCCTCCTAGGCTTGCTCATCTCTTCCAAAAGCCTTGCGGTAGAAAAGCTCTCCTTTTCTCTCCAATACATCCCTGATGAGTGCTTTATATTTCTAAGTTCCTCCACCAGGGACAATCATTGTAACGAAATGCTGGCTTTGATGATTACAATCTCAGAAGTTAATAATTGTTAAAAATAAGACTTTATTATCTGTGCTCTGTATTAATACTGAGAAGATCCAAAAAGACTCCCATCTAGCAAGTAACTTGGATCTCTCTGTTGCCTGGCTTTCTGTATTGTTTGGCTATATAAAGTGGAAAAACAAGTTAGTGAATCTTGTCAAAAATATTTCTAATTTTAGGATGTTATAATTCCAGACTTTTGTGTTCAGTTTACACCAACTTTTATGGAAAATTCTAGCTAAGCCTCAAATCTAACCTACCAGTTTTAAGGGCTGTCTTAACTCTGTGTTCTGGAAGGATAAGCAAGATACAGCATATACTCAACTACATCACTTGCAAGACTGACCGCCATAACTCATTATTCTTTTTGCCTGAAAGGTGGATATTGCTTGAATTCCTCAGTTCTACTTCTTGAAAGAGTTTAGTATTCAGTTTCAAAGATGAAGCATGAATTATTAAAACTTATAAACCGCATGTATGTATGACGCACCACACCGTCAAAATAAGCCAGTATTACTCTGCAGTAAGAGGTAACTATTTCACCGTAGGATGACATTCAACTTAGTAACCCAACTGCAACTCCTGGTTTAACATTCCAAATCTTTGGCTCCCAGAAAACACTAGTGATACAAGTAGAGGCAAAGCAGCAGTCAGATAGAACCAAGTCAAACAAAATGGCTGTTTGGGACTTGGTTCACTGAAGTTGATGCCAAAACATCACTTCGATAACATCGGGATCAAACCTTGCCTCACCTGTCCCAATCCTGTAAAAGTAGTGATGGACCTACCACTGCAATCATACCAATATCACGAATGGCATTTCAGTGTAAGATAACAGTATATACGAACCAATCTGATTCAAATAGCAGACGCACACCTTATTGAAGTACTCTATGTCATGAACAACACCTTAATGCACAACAAAATGGACACAGCAGCAGCAAGTATCTAAATCGATCAAAAGACAATGATTTAACTCAACCTGTTATATTTGACACATGCATTACCACAGATTTTTAAGGCATATTTTTTGCATTTTCCGATACTTCCACTGCTATTTAAAATGTGATAGTTAGACAAGTATGTGTGCATAACTTCTACCTTTCTAATCCACGCTTGGGGACCACTGTTGGTCAGCTCATCCGAGGACAATATCTGTGCTCCAGTACTTCCTGTGAACTGGCCAGGTATGGAGTTTGATTGAGCCCAGGCGTCAATCTAGAAAATAAAAATCAAATGTAAGACTGAAATAAAAGCGTGCACATTTTTCCTTTGCAATTCTCTGTTGCTTCTCAATAATTTTCATGATGATTCCTCACTAAACTTTAGTGCTGTGTTCATTAGCACTCATTTGTAAGCAGACACTCCAAAAAGCTGAACATCTTTGTATAGCAACCCTAAAGCCTGAGCTCAGTCCAGCAAGTTCATTGTTCACAGTTTGCTTATCCTCAAAATCAGTGTTACGAAGTGCAAAATAAAAGCAGAACTTTTAAACATGTGCCCATAAACCAGCCTTCCAAAAACCTGTACCTAAAATACATAATGAAAAATCAGCTGGTGTGAAGGTTTACTTTCTGTTAAGTTCATCAAAAGGATGAAAAAGTGCAACATACCTGTTCCTGTGCACGATTTAACATGCACATGGCCTCTAAATCAAACGTGTTTTCATTAAGCCTTTTCTGAGCCAGTGCTCGATCATTCATAGCTGTAGTTATGTCCACGCCCTAGGAAGAAAAAGATTATTTTTAAAAATATATCAGACCACAATAATAGCCATTTGATGTGGAAAAAGCTGCTGTAGAATAAATACAATATACTACAGATACTACAGCATCGTTTTACACATTGAATAGTTGGTTTGATACACAAACAGGCAACTTAAAAAAAAATCCTGGGACTACTTGTTAAGTATATCCAATATGGGCTTTCCTAAACAAATACAAAATCTGAAGTTAAATTATAACACCTTGATAACTTACTATCACCTGCACATACAAAATATCAAAACAGTTATTTTCAGAAAACAGTTCTGGTGCATAATACTTAAATAGAGAAGCATATTGTTCAATGGAATCTCAATAACCAACAGAATTAGATGTAATTTATCTAGGAATTAAGAAAAAAAAAAAAAAGCCTTCATACAGTTGTTCACATGAGCATCCTATGATTACGTCACACTAAAACTTCAAGTTAAACATATAAAAAAATTACAGCAAGAATCCCATGTATTCCATGAACTTGGCTTTAGTGTTTTAAATCTTAATCTTCAGCCTAAAACAGACTTGCATAAAAGTAAAACCAAACTGCTAGGTCATAAAATTGATGGTTTTGGATAGACCTGTGCTGCTGAACTGGCATAAAGTGTAAAGAAAAATAAATCTGAAACTATCTCACACATACTGATTAGAGTCATTTGGGTAAAAACATGGAACAAATCAAGAAGCTTAATGCAAACCTCTGTGCAAAGCAATCAATGGAGAAATCCAAAATATTTGGGGATATAAAGATACAATAAATTATGGCTAGCACACAGCTCTTTTAAAATTATTTGTGCCCTGTTCTTCAGATGATCTGCATTTTATGGATCATTCTATTTTGAGAGGAGAAAAAGAACAGTGCTCAGAGACAAGTGAATTTTCCATGGATATGCGAGCAAGTGAAGGAGACTGAAAGAGCTGTAACTGTTTGAAACACAGAAGAAACCGGATAATCAAAAGAGCAGGTGGCACATAGATATAAAGTAAGCGATGGTTTAATTATTATTTTTTTTAAAAAATTTGTTTTACAAAAGACTTATCTTTTGTTAGTCACTATCTCAATAACCTTAGCCTCTCACACATTATATTAGAATAAAGGGCCAGTAGAAGAAACTGATTTAAAATTGCATTTGCTGAACAGAAAAATACAGTTAATCCACAAAATCCCTGTCACAGGAACCAGGACAAGAATTTAGTAAATACTGAAGAACAGTAAGAGACAGAAACAAATGTCTACAATGGCATAAAACAGGTTAATTATTTTTGAACTCTGGCTATTAAATCTTATTTTAAGATGGGGAATTTTTTTTTACTGTTTAGGACAAAAAGCATTTCCTTTGGGAAGATCACTACTGAAACATCTGGCACTGACCAAGACAGACTTAAAATCCCGGAAGTCCTATGCGTCTATGAAGTGGACTTCAGTGTTTATTTATTGTCCCAGCTGACAAAAACACAGATCATAAACAAGGCACAAGAAAATTATAAGATTTTCTAACAATCACCTGACAGTCACATAGGTACAAGAACGCCTGTTCAGAATATAAACTTTCTTGTGTTAGTAAGTTCCCCCTATATAGTTAAAATAATTCTTTAATGTCTTGTTTGTGAAACTTGTTCAGGAGATAAATAAAAGTTATTCTACTCACCAAAAGCTTCAATCCAGCAATACACATAGGCATGCAAGTAGTCCACTGAAACCACATTGGGACCACTCACATACTTAAACACACATGTGTACTTTAGTGCTTTACCGGACTGGGGCCTATTAGTAGATACCCTGGTTAGTTAGAATTCCCATATACTTTCCCCACATGGTCAGTCACCATTTTGGAGACCATCATGGCTTTGTAATATGTCAAGACACTTGATGGCAGCTTTGCATCTTGAAAAAAAAAAACAGCTCTGCTTGAAGTATGAAAAGTTGTTATTATTTAGTCAAGTAAAACAGTTTCAAGTTCAGCATGCTATTCTCTGTAAAGTTTTGCCTTTCCAATCCTACTTTTAATAACATCTTCCCCACAGACAAAAATTGCAAATAATGAAGCAAGAAAGAAGAGGCTGACAACAAAAAGCAGGCTTTTTTGACATACTTTGTAGGTCCACCAATACATCAAATGCATTTACTACTTTTTTAGATCATGATGGCTTCTCTGCGTAATAGTCCCCTGTGCATGCTCCAAACTTAAATACAACACTTCAACTCTATACTTTCAGACTTCCAAATATAGCTTCTTTCTCATAAGCTTCTCTGCCTTCTGGAGACATGCTAATACTTCAGGTTACTCAAGACTTTTTCCTCCATCTCCTACTACAACAAACCACTATATTAAGAACATAATGTTTTATTAAAACAATTCATAATATATCAGCAGGGCCATTTCGGACTGCTTATTCTCGTAACTAATTCTGTGACTTGAATAAAAACATAACAATAAAACCAATTACGTATTTTTCAATGTCAATGTAGACTTGCATCAGAATTGCCACAATCAGATTTCACAATTAGCAACAATGACTGGAGGTAAATTATATGTCAAACTTCCTGAGGATCCACGCACATTCCCCCTCTACCCTACTGCAACAGGAAGGGAGCTTATCTGGTTTATTTTGCTCCAAGAAAGCCGTTTCAACCACAAAGAGTCCTCATAAGCATTAAAAAAATTAATCAGAGAAGCACTCTGTTACCTTTCAGACTCCCTGGAGAAACATACATGGATTCTGCTACTACAAGAGTATTCCAAAATTAAGGATTGTCAAACCCAAAGGGGATGGTATGCTCTGCTGTCAGCTAATGACCCTTGAAATCATCCTTAACACAAACCAAGTTAAGGTAAATGCAAATAAAAATATTTATTTACAAAATATAAAAACAGACAACAGTGTTACAAGCTTTTATAAAGATACACGTGACAGAAAGAAAGTTATGTTTAATGTATTTACTCCAATGTCAATTTTTAAGGCCTTTTCTACATACTCAACACACGAACCATCAGTGCTTAGCCAACCCAGTTTGTCAAAGACACAAGCCCAGTGTCATTGGCAACCTAGATGCAGACATCTACAGAGCTCACCTGAACTATGAGCATATCATTAACCATTTGAAGGACAAGACTTTTTACCACTTGGTAAAAAAAAAAAAAAAAAAACCACAGCCAAATGTTAGTATATAATGTTTCTGTGCTATGGACTTTTTACATATAGCCTAGTAACTGGGAATGACATTCTGCACGAGCATTTCAGAATGTTTGTATTATTAGTGGTTCATAAAAAGACCAAACAGCAGTTACCATCTGCACTGAGGGAACGACGAGTTGGGTACCTGACTGTCAAACTCTGATGTATACCGTGAAAATACCTGTTGAACGAGCTATATTTACTGTGCTTTTGGTGCTCTAGACACAGAAGAAAATATCTTCTGTGCTTCAGGAAGCAAATTGTACAACCTTAGAAAGTTCTTGAAAAACAAAAAGCACCAAGTGGAGAGATCGTTTCCTCAGAAATGGATGCCAAGGCTTTTTTGTTTATTCACTTTGAAAGCTATGAGAACAAGTCTTCAGATGGAGAGAGGTAACATCAACTTGAAAAAATTTACATCTGTTTTAAATATTTAATTTACTTAATTACAAAAACCCCACAAAGCATCCTTTTTAAGACATTTCAAGGGGAAAAACATTTGGTTTTTCTTTTTTAGTTTATTGCACATACAATTAGATTTTCCTTTGGAAGGCCACATGGAAGACAACTATGTGAGAAAATGTGACTGTAAAGCTAAAAAATTACGAGATACGTCCAGATGAAGCCGCAGTTTGAGAAACTACTTTCAAACCTATTTTTAATGGACTACATTTCAATGTAGTGTTATTGCTCTAAGATTGGTAGAACAATTTTAATTATTATTAAATTCATTATTATGAAAGTCTCCACTTAGGGTATTAACCTCTGCAGGAAACTGGACAAGAAACTTGCTTTTCACCTTCAAGCAAAAGTTTATATTCTATTCTAGAGGCAGAGAAGTCACTAGTTGACAAAAGCACACAGTATGGGTACAGGTTGCTTTTGTCATTACCCATGTGAACACGGCAACCAAATTCGAAGACCACAGCAGTTCAAATACTTCGCTTATTAAAGTGCTGGATACTACCTACGTAAGCGTTTGGGTTTTTTTGTAGACTGCAATTTGACAGCAGACTGACCAGGTGATGGTTTTGGTTTTCTTATATGATATGCTTTCCTTCCCTTCCTTACCTCAATGGATGGTTTGGGGAAAACATCATCCTTGCCGTCGTCTTTGCCTTTTTCAACTGGAACCCATTCTCCATAGACACTATCTGCTTCTTTTTTCCTATGCTGAGACCCAGATGAAACAGGGAACTCCTTTGACAAGCTGACCTGATTTTTTGGTTGTGGTGGTGGTGCTGGTTTTATGCTGGGAGTCTTAAAGAAATAAAAGTAGAAAAAGTTAAAAACAGAAAACACACAATACTCACAGCATGTCTTCAAGAAACAATTTACTGTGTACACTTCATATTAAGTTTTCATAAAATAGTCATTGTTCTTACTAACATCAAACTGAAAGACTTTATAACAAATCATTTTAGCACAGCCCTAAAAACACACAAGTGAGCACCAAACTATACCATAAGATGAAACAGACAGAAGCTAAAATTGCTTAAATTGGCTTCAGCAGCCAAAAATGTGCAAAACCTCACTCTCACAATTAAATCTCTGTGCTTTCCCTCCACCCCATCATAAAAAGAACAATCTTAAACCTGGCACACATGCATTTTGTAATGGAAAACTCCAAAATAAAATATCACATGGCTGTGATATCCACATGATGATAAAAGGCTCTACATTCCTATACAGAGAGAAAGCAGTTTTCAACATTTTGTTTTCTAGTTTTTCATTATTTTTTAATAGCAGCATGAATCTCAAAGTAAATTAAGTCTATGAGCTTGTTTTCCTTAGAAAGTATTGCTAATATATTAACAGTCCGCAGAAATCTCTTCTACAGGTTGCTCTTCTAAGAGGCAAACAGAGCTCAGACAGCTCACAACATTGGGTAAACTCCTACTATCAAAGGAACATAGATTGGAAATGGTAATAAGACTGGAATCCAGAAAGAATGGAAAGAATGATACTAAAAGGGTAAAAACTGTGGAAAATAGGCAGAGCAGCCCATAACCACTGAAGAACATTCCTCTTTGGAGCTGGTTAGAATCCCAAGGTTTCCTGAGTTTTGTCATACCGCTTTCTAGTGGTTCAATATAAAATATAAATCTATTTCTACCTTACATCTTATGTAAATATGTATTACTGCTTATTTTGTGTACACCACAAGATATATATATATATATATATATATATATATATATATAGTACTTTATACGCTGCAAAATCAGAGCAGACTTTCACAGGCACACCCCCCCCCCAAAGATTCAACTATTAAAAAAAAAAAAAACCACCAACCCCAGAAACTAATCCATGCTTCAAAGCATACAAATCCCAGGTGCATTTAAAGATATGCTCCCTCATTTTATTCCTTCCAACATATTCATATCCAGAAAGAGTCAATACAAGCTCTGACAGAGTCAAAAGCAGTTCCCCCAAGGAGGGGGCTTAATAGGACATTTAGAGCCTCTTAGTAACAGGCAACATCAGTGATCCTCATTCTTAACACAGCATTTACTTCTCTATTGGCTAATCTCAAAACTAACATTACGTTCTTCTCCTTTAGCGAACACTTGAGATCTACTGAAGTAGCAGACATACGAGATTTGGAGTCTGCACAAAGCTGATGGTATCATCTTATTTAGGTGTTATCTATCACCTATTTTAGGTGTTATCTAAACACTTCAAAATGTGTTTAGAATTTTCCTGGGGGGTGGTGGTGGGGGGTGTTTGTCTTTTAAACAAAAAGCATTTTCCAATTCCAGTGCTGTTTACAAATTCATACTGTATTTTTGCAAATAAAATGTGAAGTAAAACCAATCCTCTTTATATTATTTAAGCTTTAAAAGCGGCAAAGATATTAATGAAAAGAAAAAAACAACAAACCAGTTTCAATAAAATTATAGGAACTACCAAAATTTCATAGACTGCAGGTAAGTTTTTTATTGTAGCAAGAGTACTTTAACAACATCCCAATGCAATTTCACCAAGATTATCAATCTCTGCTTAATTCCTGTAAAATTACTTGCATTATTTAAAAATAACCACATTTTAAAATATTGACAATTAAAGAAGTACTCACACTTAAATTGAAAAAAATAGGTTTGGGTTCACTGAGCTTAAAAGGATGATTATAGAAAGGACGTTCTTCCTCCTCTTCATCAGAAACATGAGGTTTGTTCACTATCACATCATCTGTGCTTTGAGCAATCTTCTTGCATTTCTAAAAGGAGAAAAAAAAAAGGGGGGAGGACATGACAGCTCTGAATAAACCTGAACCTTCAACCAAAACATACAAAAGAACATTTTTACAAAAATGTGTTTTTCTTCTCTAAAGCAGAAGGTATAATCTGGGTAAATCTTTTAGCGATGCCGTCAATATATACACTTTTGACATTTTACACACATTATCAAACACCTTCCTAGGTTTGCTAGGCACTCATGCAGCAAATAATTTCACAGACATAAAATTTCAGCAGTATACTGTAAAACCTGGTACATACTTCTAGTTGCAGAACGTATGTCTAAGGCTGCAAACATTCCAGAGTAGGAACTCACTGGTTGTTTGGCATCCCACATAACTAGCATATTGCAACCTGACAGAAACTTCACTATAACTCACAAAACTACCACACAGGAAAACTTAAGAATTAATAGTTACGATTCTATGTTCTACTGGTAATGCAGGGACCTACTCAGAAGCAGTGCCTCCACGAGATCTCAGATTTCTTCTGAAATGTTTTGACGTTGGTCAGGTATGCAAGACACCCCCATTTTATATTCAACAGAAGTTGAATATAAAACATATAGGTGCTATAGGCATATTGCAGTCAAATGAGAAGAGAGCCTCCAGGGAGGGGGAGGCGGGGGGAGGGGGGGAGAAAACAAAAAGAGGTTCTAGAGAGGCTCAAATATTATGATGAAAAACTGTTTACTGATCATGGTTATCTGCACCGAGTGTTTACCAGTAGCAACTATAACCTAGTCAGCCCAAAATGCATTTGAGAACGTTATAGTCTAGTACATTCCCATTCGTGAAAAGTACATTTAGAAGACATTTGAGGACTTAATATTTAAGGAAATAATACCGGTAAAGCGAAGCCATCATCGGATTTCATTCTAATTCAAGTTCATACTATGTAAATCACATCTGTTTGATTGTTGGCATGTAAGGAGCAAACAGGCAGCTCCATCACTAAAAATCAAGACAATTAACGGCACTGCTCTCACCATTCCTTCAAAAAAAAAAAAAAAAAAAAAAAAAAAAAAAAAAAAGAGATTCCCGCACTCTCCTGTGCTAAGACGCCTCTGAGCATCAACTGAAGCACATTCCTCAGGCAACAGGAAAAGCCTGCACTATCTGGAAAGCTAATCAACAAAATGTATTACCTACATTAATTAGGTTGGCTCCCAACTAATTGGAAGCAGTCTGTCCAGTCTGCAGGTTACACTGCAGAGAGGAAAGACAACACAGCTAACTTTACAGGAAGCTGAACAGGCTCCAGAAAGGGTTCTCCTCTTGGGCACACTACCATATAACAATGGCCTAGGCTGCTTCTGCGGCCAATTTTGATTAAATGGAACAGGAACATTGTCCAACAGATTCCCACAGTTGGAAAGGGCAAAGCAGGGGCAGGTTTTAGGCTTCCAGATTAGCACTAGCTACACTGGATCTTGGTCAGGTTACATGAACCACTTAAGATGTCTGCACAGTGTATCTGCACAATCTCAGCTTTTTTACAAACAAGTACTTCTGCTTCCACTAGCCCACGCACAACTAAGAGATTACTTTTCAGCAATTTGACATTGCTTAATTTCAGATGTTATTCCCATCAACAGGTATTTCAGAACTGTCACGCTGATGATGCAATTTAAAAAAAAAAAAAAAAACCACAAACAAAAAACACCAATCCAAAAGCACTTCCCCGCTCCCCCCTCACCCTATTCCAAATTTTCTCTAGTTTCTGGGGGAAAAAAAACTACAGGGAAATTAACAAATTGAAAAAGATTTTACTACAGTAAAAGGACAAATAGCAATTTTTTTCCCCACAATCAGAACAAAAACATCCCATTTGTAGAAGTGAACTGCAATGGAACAGAATAGCAGCAGTATTTTTTCTAAAATTATCTTAAGAGTGCGTATTAAAATATATAGAACTATGTGAAGCGGGCACTTGATTTTTGACCCAGAGATAACATTTAACAATGTGAAATTCACTAACTAAAGTAAGGCCATAAATAAATAAAACCACCAGAACCAAAAACTAGAAGTGAAAGCTTTGGTTTTTATTAACAGGACTGCAAGGAAAACTACCAATTTGTACAAAGTTAGAACAGAATCAAAACAAAACAAAAAAAAGGCAAAAGAATTGGATTTCATGTATTTCCACAGAATTAAAATACCTGTTTTGATGACTTAAAAAGAACTGTGTAGAGAATAAGGGCTCAAATCACCAGCCAGCTTACATGCTAACCAAGCACACAGAATGACAGCTTGCCTACAAGTCACAAAACAACAATTTGCTTATTTTCAGGTTTAATACTGTTGTTTTCGCTTACCTCTGTGAGCTCCTTTAGCGTATCTCTTGATGACTTCTGATTGGCTTTGTCGTCTTTCTTTTGAGATAACAAAGGCATCAGGCTTGGTGGTAAGGGAACACCAGACTTAGCACACATGGCCGCTGCATTAGCTTTGGCTATTTCAAGTAGCTGAGCCTTGTCTAAAAAAAATTATATTTTTTTTTTAAAGAAAAATTATTATTTTTACAGATTCTTGTTTTAATAATAAGCAAGCATTTCTGTCAGACTAAACAAAGTACAAAGACAAAACAAAGATTTTACCCATGCCATGCATTTTTATGTTCTATGAAGATAAATAAAACTGTACTTAGTTTCTCAGGACTTGTTAAAATTTGGTCTACCCAACAGACAAGTGAAACTGCAAATTTAACACAAAGCACGGGAGTCCAAATTACAGCACTCAAAATCCTCCAAACCCCAGAAGTTCTTTGCCTATTTTACCTCACTGATTCATTCTAGTATTGGAAATACTACGTCATTTCTATATAGCATAAATTCCAAATTTCTATTCCACTTCTAGCCATCTCTGAAAAGCATTTAAAGGTCTTGAGGAAGTCTCCAAGTCCCCCAGTACGTAGCCTGAAAGCTACTTACAACTAACCAGCAGAGAAATACAAGCAGTGAATAAAATCTGCATTTGCATAAAATACAATTACAAGCAAAACTGTTAATAAAACAGTATTTTGCTTTACTAAGGCAATAAGCACATGTGGCCCTATCACAGAAATAGTAAATGAAAATAAAGTTATGCTTTATTTGATTTGCCAGTTTGCAAATGAGTTACCACTATCTCTGCAAACATAAAAGCTTTATAAAAATCCTGAAAGGACAACATTCCTTTACCTCTTAAGCAGTAAAAGTATCCAGATACAGACTTGCTGCACAATCAAAGCATGAAGGCAGAGTCAAGGATGCTTACTAATTCTCATGTTCTGTACAAAAATACTTCACTGGTAGAGGGGCTTCCATGGTAACTTTATGTTACGGGACTAAAAGGATCAGATCCTGAGGTCCACAAAAGGAGGTTTCCTAACACACTGCATAAGTGCTCGTCTCCCAAAACCTCCTTTCTCCATATGTAACTTACTACCTAAGGAAACTACAAGGCCCTTCTTCCTCCAATCAGAGAAAAGATGCAGTTCATTAGCATTTTTTATTTTCCAATCAGCTGTGTCTGGGAATACTATCAGAAACAAGTCTCCCTTCCCATTAAATTCTTACCATGGGAAAGAGGCAAGACAGGGTAATGGAAGCAGACAAACAAGCATTACAGCTGACAACAGAGCTAAGACCTCTCCAACTGACACTTACTTTCAAATATTCTTTCATGCCCAATTTGAGCTCAGGAAAACTAGAAATTCCCAAGTTTCTTACAGAATACTTGGCCTTTAGTAACCATTACAATAAAGTGTTGCTCGAGGCTGCAACATACTACCTTTGTATAAAAGCTCTATAACAAAGATATAACCTGCTCTGAATACGCTTTCATCCAAATGGTAAGCATTGATTCAGCTTCAATGTAAGAGTTCCTACTGGAAGTCATTGCCTAAAAATAATGCACAAAACGACTTCCAAGAAAATCCTTACGAATGCTACAGAGATGTTAAAATAAGACTATATAAACTAACAGTATCACCTAAGCATGGAACTACTGAAAATAAAATTGTCACTCACCCAAGTCTGTAAGACGTTTAGGTGACCTGCTGGAAAATCGTTCTGATGACCTCGACCTACGACGATCAGGTGATCTGCTGTATCTTCGTCTCCCTGAAGATCTTGACCGTCGAAGTCGAATTGGTGACCTACTAGAGCTCCGTCTTCTTCCTCTTGACCTTGATCGCCTTTGACGAATAGGTGTTCGACTCCTGCTCCGTAATCTGAGTGATATTCTACGATCTCTTGAATCTGATCTTCTTCTTCTTCTGTCGGTAGATCTTGATCTATTTCTCTGAGATCTCTTACGCCTGTCTCTTGATAAAGAACGTCGCCTTCTTGATGCTGACCTTGACCTACTCCTCCTTCTGTGCCTTGAACGCGACAACGAGCTAGACCGAGAGCGACGATTAGATTTTGATCTTGATGCTCTTCTCCGTGTTACTGATCTGGAGCGATTCCGTCTAGAGCGAGAGTCTGTATCGTACCTCTGGGATCTGCGCTGTGAAGACCTGGAGCGCCTGCTTCTAGACCTTCGTGAAGATTCTTTGTCTGCTGTTTTTTCAACAGATTTGGATCGACTCCGTTGGCGAGCAGCGGACCTGGAGCGCCTACGTCTAGACCTCCGCGAAGACTCTTTGTCTGCTGCTTTTTCAACAGATGTTGATTGACTCCTTTGGCGAGCAGCGGACCTGGAGCGTCTACGTCTAGACCTCCGTGAAGACTCTTTGTCTGCTGTTTTTTCAATAGATGTGGATCTACTCTTCTGGTGAGCAGCAGACCTGGAACGTCTACGTCTAGATCTCCGTGAAGACTCTCCGTCTGCCACTTTTTCAACAGATGTGGATCGACTCTTTTGGCGAGTAAGAGACTTTGAGCGTCTGCTTATAGATCTTCGTGGAGACTCTTTGTCAGACATTTTATCAACAGATTTGGATCTAGATTTTTCACGTTCGGAAGACTCAGAACACCTACTTTCATGTATAAAGGAAGAGTCCTGTTCCTCCGACCTCTCAAGAGGTGTGGAATCCTGTTTATCTTCATCTGCCAAAGAGGGCTCCACATCCTCACCCTCTTCACCAGTGGTAGACCTTGATTCATGATCATCTGACGACGTGGAGTCTCTTCGTTCAGCTGTCAAGGAGGTCTCCACGTCATCTGCTTCTTCACCAGTGGTAGACCTCGATTCACGCCCATCAGGGGATGTAGAACGTCTGTGTTCAGTTGTCAAAGAGGGTTCCATGTCCTCTGCTTCTTCACCAGTGGTAGACCTTGACTCGTGATCATCTGATGATGTGGAATCTCTTCGTTCAGCTGTCAAGGAAGGTTCCATATCCTCCGCATCTTCACCAGCAGTAGACCTCGACTCATGCTCATCTGAGGATGTGGAATGCCTACGTTCAGCTGTCAACGAGAGCTCCCGGTCCTCTGCTTCTTCACCAGTGGTTGACCTTGACTCACGTCCATCAGGAGACATGGAGCGTCTATCTTCAGCTGCCAAAGAAGGTTCCAAATCCTCTATTTCTTCACCAGTTGTAGACCTTGACTCACGGTCATCAGAGGATGTGGAATGTCTGCGTTCAGCTGTCAAAGAGGGCTCCCCATCTTCCATATCTTCACCAGCAGTAGACCTTGACTCATGCTCATCAGAAGATGTGGAGTCTCGTCGTTCAGCTGCCAATGAGGGTTCTGCATCCTCTATCTCTTCACCAGTGGTAGACCTTGACTCATGCTCATCAGAAGACACAGAGGATCTACGTTCTGTTGTCAAAGGCTGCTCCAGATACTCTGCTTCTTCACCAATGCTAGATCTTGACTCATGCTCATCAGGGGACATGGAGCGCCTATGTTCAGATGCCAAAGAGGGCTCCCGATCATCCATTTCTTCATCTATAGATTTCTGCTCATGGCCCTCAGGAGACACAGACCTTCTATGTTCAGAAGTCAAAGAGGACTCCAGACCCTCTTCCTCCATGGGAGATTTCAGCTCATGACCTTCCTGATATGAAGATGTGGAATGTCTACGTTCAGATACCAAAGAGGGCTCTAGATCCCCTGTTTCCTCACCAGGGCCAGATTTCACACTGTAGCCATCAGGGGACATGGAGCACCCACTTTCATGCATTAAAGAAGGCATTGCATCATCCGTTTTTTCAGCAGGGATGGATTTCAAGTCACTGCCATCAGGGGACATGGAGGCTCTATCATTTAGTGTCAAAGGTTCAAGACCGCCTACTTTTTCAACAGTGGCGAATCTCAACTCCTGGCCATCAGGGGATGCTGCATGTTCATTTTCAGGTGTTGGAGAAAGCTCACCCACATCTGCTTTTCGAATAGGGGTGAATCTTACCTCCTGGCTCTCGAAAGACAAAAGATGGTCATTTTCAGATGTGAAAGAAGAATCCATATCCTCTGTTTTCTCAGCATGAGTCAATCTTGATTCATACTCTTGAGGGGACAGTGCATGTTCATTTTCATATGTCAGAGAAGGTTCCTCAGCCTCTACTTTTTCAATAGGGCTAGACTGCAGCTCCTGACCTTCAGGGGACATGGCACATTCACCTTCAGACATCAAAGACAGCTCCTGCACCTCTGTTTTTTCAACAACAGTAGACTGCAACTCCTGACTATCAGTGGACATTGAACTTTCACTTTCAGATGATTCAGAATGTTCCTCCATTTCTTCCTTTTCAGCAGGACTGGATCTCAAATCATGGCCTTCAGGGGATACATCATACTCATTTTCAGACAGCAAAGCACACTCCTGCACCTCTGTTTTTTCAGTAAGAGCAGGGAGCAACTCCTGCCCTTCAGGGGACGCAGCATATTGACTGTCTGACATTAGTGAAGGCTCCTGCACCACCATTTTTTCAGCAAGGGTAGACTGTAATCCTTCGCGTTCAGGCAAGATGGTATACTCACTGTTGGATGTCAGAGAAGGCTCCTGCACCTCTTTTTCAGCAGGGATGGCTGTCATCTCCCGGCCCTCAAGAGATACAGCATATTCATTTTCAGACAGCAGAGAACACTCTTGTACCTCTGTTTTTTCAGCAAGGGAAGATGGCAATTTGTGACCTTCAGAAGACACAGTATATTCATCGTCAGGTACTACAGAAGCCTCCTGCATCTCTACCTTTTCAGGAGAGCTAGATCTCAACTCCTGGCCCTCCCAAGATACAGCATATTCATTTTCAGACATGAGAGCAGGCTCTTGCACTTGTATCTTTTCAACAGGGGGTGACCGCAACTCCTGGCTCTCAATGGACACTGAACATCTGTCTTCAGACATCTGATAAAGTTCCCGTATCTCTGTTTTTTCAGCAGGGGTTGATGTTAACTGCGGGCCATCAAGCCCTATTCTGTATTCATTTCCAGCTATTTGAGAAGGCTCCTCTACCTCAACTTTTTCAAAAGGGGTGGATGTCAACACATGACCATCAGCAGAAACAGAACATCTGCTTTCCAGTACCAGAGGTGTCTCCTGCACTTGTATTTCTTCATCATAAGCAGATCTCAGTTTGTGGCCATCAGGGGATGCAATGCATTTCAGTTCAGATGGCAAAGATGGCTTTTGCACCTCTACTTTTTCAGCAGGGATAGGTGTCAATTCATGACTGTCATGCAACACGAAAAGCCCATCTTCAGATGTCAAAGAAGTCACTGGGGCCTGCAGTTTTTCAGTAGGTGTGCTTACTGATTCACAAACATCAGCAGACTCAGAGAACCCACCTTCCAGTGGCTTCTGTAACTCCACTTTGTCAACTGCAGTGGATGTCAATTTATAGCCTTCAGGGAAGACCGAACACCTAAGCTCAGATGCCAACGACAGTTCTGCACCTTCTGTTTTCTCAAAGTAATTGTGTCTTGATATATGGCCATCATGGCACACAGGAATTACATTTTTAGACACCAAGAAAGATCCTGTGCCCTCTATTTTTCCAGCAGGCAGGTATCTCGATTCAGGCATTTCAGAAGATTCAGAGCAGTCAACTTCAAGTACTTGTGAAAGTGTCGGACCATCTAAATCTTTGTCAACGGATGATCTGGACTCATGAACAGTTGTGAATGCAACCTCCTGCATTTTTTCAAAAGATGACACTGCAATGACGTCACCCGAGACCTCAACAGGACCACACTCAGATGTTAGGGAAACAGCTGGAGCCTTTACTTTTTCAACAGATAAAGATCTTTGGTCATTTACATCAGGTGACCTGAAAGACCCACCTTCAGGCATCAATGGAAACTCATTTATTTGTGGAGCAAAGCTGGATCCTGACTCATGTCCGTCAGGAGACCTGAAGCATCCACTGTCAGAAACCAGAGAAGGCTCACGCATCTGTCCCTTTTCAATAGGCAAGGAGGATGATTCAGAGACATCAGGGAACGCAGAGCGTGTAACTTCAGGTGCCTGAAAAGATTTTTGAGCCTCTACTGTTTCAAATGGTAGTGACCTTGACTCAGGGCTGTCAGCCAACTTGGAAGATTCACTTTCAGGTACTTGCAAAAAATTCTGAAGCTCTTGTTTTTCACCGGGGATATGTCTCAATTCATGACCCTCGGACAAGTCAGACGGTACACTTTCAGACATCAGAGAAGATCCCTGAACCTCTATTCTTCCAGATGATGAGGAGATTGTCTTGTAATCATCAGAAGATACAGAGCATCCACTTTGAAGTGTCAGAAGAGGCTCTGGACCCTCTATTTCTTTGAGAGAGGTAGATCTTGACTCATTTTCATGGGATGCAAAGTGCTGAAATTGCATTACCAAAGAAGTTTCTGGATCTCCACTTTTTTCGACAGATGATGATCTTGACTTGGATGCGCAGTATGTAAGTTCAGGTAGTGATGAAGACTCCAGAGACACTGCTTTTTCCGCTGATCCATTTTCAGATGTCACAGGAAGCTCTGAAACCTGTGTTTCTTCCACAGGCACGGATCTCAATTCCTGGTCATCTGGGGTTTTGGAGCTATCAAGTTCAGACATCACAGAAGGCTGCAGACCCACTGTTTTTTCAACAGATGAGGAACTTTTCTCAAGACTATCAAAAGTTTGGGAAAATCCACTTTCAGATGCTGGCGGCAGCTCTGGGCCATTTATTCCTTCAACAGACAAAGCTACTGATGTGGGACCATTAGAGGATTTAGAGCTGCCTTCACTTGCAACAGAAGGTTCAGGAACATCTACTTTATCAAGACATTTGGTTGACTCTGTGAGTTCAGAGGACTCCGCATGCTTGCTACTGCACTTTACTGAGGATAACTTATTCTCTCTTTTTTCTATAGACTTGGACCTTGACTTAACACTATCAGAGGACTTGGACCGTTTCCGTTTGGATTTTTTTGAAGACTCCTTGCGTTTTTTTTCAACAGACCTAGACCTAGACTTGTAACGTTCAGAAGATTTTGATCGGCGACGCTTAGATTTTCGTGATGACTCCTTCTTTTTTTCCACTGATTTGGATCTAGACTTGTAACGGTCAGAAGACTTTGAGCGCTGACGTTTAGACTTTCGCGATGATTGCTTTCGATCTCTTTTTTCTACTGATCTGGATCTAGACTTGTACCGGTCAGAGGACTTTGAGCGCTGACGTTTAGACCTCCGCAGAGATGCCTTCCGACCTCTCTTCTCTACAGATCTTGACCTAGATTTCGAACGATCGGAGGAACCAGACCCTCTATGTCTGAACCTCCATGAGTATTCTTTGCCCCCTCTCTTTTCTGAAGACCTGGATCTTGATTTAGAACGGTCAGAGGACCTGGAACGTCTGCGGCGGGATCTCCAGGAGGACAACCTGCTCCCCCTCTTTTCCACTGACCGTGATTTAGACCTGTAGCGGTCAGAAGACCTGGAACGTCGGCGCCCAGACCTTCGGGAGGACAGTCTCTTTTCCACTGACCGTGATTTAGACCTGTAGCGGTCAGAAGACCTGGAACGTCGGCGCCCAGACCTTCGAGAGGACAGTCGCTTTTCCACTGACCTGGACTTAGACCTGTAGCGGTCAGAAGACCTGGAACGTCGGCGCCCAGACCTTCGAGACGACAGTCGCTTTTCCACTGACCTAGACTTAGACCTGTAGCGGTCAGAAGACCTGGAACGTCGGCGCCCAGACCTTCGGGAGGACAGCCGTTTTTCCACTGACCTGGACTTGGACCTGTAGCGGTCAGAAGACCTGGAACGTCTACGTCTGGACCTTCGGGAGGACAGGCGTTTTTCCACTGATCTGGATTTAGACCTGTAGTGGTCAGACGACCTGGAACGTCTACGTCTGGACCTCCCTCTCTTTTCTGCTGATCTGGACTTAGACCTGTAACGGTCAGATGACCTGGAACGTCTGCGCCTGGACCTCCGGGAAGACACTCTTCTCTCTCTCTTCTCCACAGATCTGGATCTAGATTTGGAATGTTTTTTTCTGGAATCTGAATGGTTTCTGCTCCTAGAACGTGCTCTTTTAGAGGTCAAACGCCTGGAAGTAGAACGCGACCTTGATTTTTTCTTCCGCTTCCTAGACCTGGACTGAGACTTGGAGCGACTCCTTTTTTGTTTCTTTGCATCATGCTTTTTATCACTGCTTCTATGGCTGCTTTTTTCCATAACTTTCTCAAGTCTCATCAGAGTCTCCTTCATCCGTGCCGCCACATCAGGTTGCACATCGGATGTTTCTGAATCTCTTTTCTCTGACTCCTGTTCTGGAGTGGCTTCTTTGACAGCCTCAGCCGGTGGAATGACTTCTGACTGACTTGCCTCTGCCGCAAGTACTGGAACTGCTTCTGTAACGGTCTCAGGTACTGGAACTGCTTCCAAATCTTTTGTCTCTGCCTCCAACCCTCCATCTGCTTCTGCCTCTTTCAGCCCTACAACAGTCTCAGGAAGAGGTGCAGTTTCCAAATCTTCTGTTTCTGCAATGTGAGCTGGAGCTGCTTCCAATTGTTTTGTGTCTCCAATTATTTCGAATTCAGGAGTCCCTGCTGAATCTTTTTCATCTGCTGCATGTGAAGAACTAAAAACTGTTTCTGCTATTAAAGGCTCAGATGCTTGAATTTGCTCTGCATCTTTCTTCTCAACCAGTATCTCACATTCAAGAGCTTGACCTGGAACATTCACATCCTCCATCTGCTGACCCTGCACTCCTTCTGCATATTGTACTTCTGCTGCCACTTCATGTTCCGGCATTGCTTCCATATCTTTCATGTCCCCTGTTTTTGGAACTGGTTCAGATCTCATTTCAGCAGCACTCAAGACTTCTGGTGCCTCTTCTGTGCTCTCCCATTCTGCAGCAGGTTTTGCTTCTAGTACTACTTGCAGATGCTCTTGTTTTTCAGTGTGAAAAGATTCTGGAACAGCTTCTGAAGCATCCTCTAAAACATTCACCACCCCAACATTTCCAAACTTCTGGGAAGCTTCCAAACCTTGGATATCCATGTGTACCTCAGGCTCTTCAACTGCTTCAGAACCTTTCACCTCTACTGTCGCAGACTCTTTCATACTTTCCAACAACCTCAATTCTCTAGCTTCTGATGCTGGCTCCAAATATTTTGCTTTCGTTACTTTCTCTGTTTCTGAAGCTTCTTCCAAAACTTTTATATTACTAAGTGAGGGCTCGTTTTTTTGCATGCTTGTCCTCCTTGTTGCAATTATATACTCAACAGTAGGTCCCTGAGTTCTCACATCTGTCAAAATCTGAGATTCTAAAGTTCCTTTCAAGTTTCTCACTTCTGTCACTATTTCTGATGCCATAGCTTTTTCTTCCACTCTGGGCAAAGACTCTAATACTGCTTGTGAATGACCTACTGTTTGCTCCCGTACAGATTCTGAACTTGCTTCAGATCCCACAACCATTTCCAAATTTTTCATCTGTGTTAAGTGTGAAGTTTTTGATCTCGCTTCCACATCTTTCACCTCTGCAACTTCCGACAAGTTGCCTAAACCTCTCACTTCTACAGTGGCAAAACTGGTAGCTGGTTCAGAATCCTTTATGTCCCCCACCACCTCAGTTTGTGAGATTCCCGTATGTGTCATGACCTGAGAATGCGAAACGATGGAATTCCCTGTTCTGCTTGCACCAAGGGGTTCTACAACTGTTTCTGCTGTGGTTTTCAAATGTACCATTCCTGCTAATGTCTCAGACTCTTTAACTGGTTCCATGCTTACAGATGCAACCACAGATTCAAGAGTCCTTTCTGTTACTGCTACAGGCCCTATAGTTGTTTCCAAACTTTTCATTGGTCTCGCAGATCCAATGGCTCGGTGACTGGCCTCCGAGCCTGCTTCTACTCCTGCCATACTACCTAGATTTATTTCTGAACCTTTTGACACCGCTGTTGAATCTAGTGTGGCTGCTAAGCCTCTAGCTACAGACCTACAAAGCACAGATTCTTCTGAAGCTTTCACACCTTCCATTTGCAAAGATAGGGAAATTGCTTCCAAACCTCTCACATTTGATTCACTCTCAGATCTTAATACTCTCAGTTCCTCTGGTTGTCTCAGTAATGAAGTACCTTCTGAATCTTTTGACTCTGTTACAGCTACAGGCTTGAGAGTAGATCCTGAAATTTTTGAAGTATTAGTATTTTCCAGCTGCAGAGTAGCTTGGCTTGTTTCTCGACCTTTTACTCCTGTTAGTGCTGTAGCTTCCACAGTTGCTCGTGGACCTTTAAAACCCTCCACCATCTGGATTTCTGGAGTTGTTTGGGGAACGAAGGTCTGCACAACCGCTACAGGTTCTTGAGTTGCTCTTAAACCTTTTGCATCTGCAGCCACATTTACATCTGTTAATTCCGCCGGAAGTGCAGATTGCTGGATTCTATCCACACTTCTTGTTTCTGTCAAGACTTGAGGTTGTAGGAACACTCCTGAGGCATTCAGCACTGTTGCAGGGTCAGTGGTACCTTCCACATCTTTGACTACTTCAACTTGCAGACCTTCTTGAGCCTCTTTGACTGAGCTAGAGCCTCTAGCTAGTTCAATACCCTTCACTTCTGTAACAGCTCCTGATCCCAGGAGTATTTTGGCACTTTTTATTTCCACCTGGGTCACAGCAGTCGCTGCAGGTATTTTAAAAGGATGTTGCAAAGACACATCTGCCTTCAAAACACTTGAACCCTCCATGGGGCTGCACTGTGTCACTCTCAGATGATCAGATATAACTGAGGGCTTCGCACCCCCTAATTCCAACGATCTTTCCACATTTTTCACATTTCCCATATGCAGAGATTCTTCAGTTGCTTCTGGAATTTTCACTTCTTCCATGGCAACAGGCACGTGAGCTACGTTCACAGTATTCAGACCCACCTGATTTGCAGGAATTGTTGTGACATCACTTGCCAAAGACACAGATTCTGCAGCTGCTTCTAACTCTTTTGCTCCCGCCTGTGCCATAGATTGTAGAGATGCTTCTGAATATTCCAACACCTCCATAGTCTCAGACTCAAGAACTGTATCCAAAGCTCTTACTTCCCCAGTGCCTTTAGATTCCAGAATAACTTCTGAAACTTTTAGTGCTTCTATTACCTCTGAAGCTACAGTTGCTGACGAATCTTTCTGAATTTCAGTTTTATTGGCAACTCCCAATGGGATGCTAGACGAAGTATCATGTCCAGTATCAACAAGAACATCCTTTTCACTTGCATGAATAGCTATAGGATAAATAGATTCATGAGACTGTTTAATTTGTTCTTCTCTAGTGCAAATTCTAGTTTGAGTTATACTAGCATTTTCTGGGATAACAGACTGGCTGCCTTCTATATTAAATGGAGGATTTGTTGCACACAAAGTCCCCTTCTCACTTCCAAGATTTTCTGTAGATTGCTGAGAATCAGTTATTGAATGAGAAGTAAGTCCTAGAGCTTGCCTATCAAGCTCCCCACTGGCTTTTAAGCACAGTTCTTCTGGTTGCATGTGGACAGACAGATTTGCATCTCCAGATCCTCCATGCTGTACACTCAACTTGGAGCTTGATTTCTCTGGCATCAACTGAGAAGCAGGCTGCAAGTCTGCATGATCTCCATGACGTGTGCTCAACTTCGACTCCTTTGGCTGCTTTTTATGCTTTTTCTCTTTCTTCCTTTTCTTCTTCTTTTTCTTCTTCTTCTTACTTTTGTGCTTCTTGTTCTTCTTGGATTTTTTCCTAGGAATTTCATCTTCACCAGTGGAGCTTCTTTTTGTAGACTGAGTACTATTTTTCACAGTATTTTTGTCTACATCTAGAAAAAATGATATATTCCTTGTAAATATTAAAACTACATTTTAAAAATTCTCTTAGACCAGTGACCAAGTACATAGACAGAGGTACAAAAAATTCAGACTTGAAACCCATGCCTTCCTCACTAAACTATCTTACACAAATAGCCCACGCTGCCCTTTTAGCCCTCTCACCCTTCCTCTCAGGAGTCACTTTAAATAAAAATAAGCCAATTTTTCTCAAAAGGTTAATAAATCTTCTTGGTCAGTAATGCAGGTCCAGTGGGAACATCACTCGTTCCAGGAAGTACGTGGATGTAATTCCACCTATATTCAACTCGGTAGTGCATTCTTCCAGGAGGCTGGAAATGTGCTTTAAAACTACACAAAGCTGCACACAGAAGTGAAACAAGAAATCCCATTTTCCAGGTAAATTATCTAAGTGGTGCTATGCTTATTGTACAAAATGTGATCAGCCCATTATCCTCTACTATGCTTTAACCTGTGAGTGAGCCCAGTACTACTAGTGCGTCAGAAATTATCGAAGCATATTTACTGATTAAGTTCCTCACAGACTAAGTTCTTCAAGCAAATTTGGGGAAACAGCATCTACTTCCCCAATCCCAAAAAAACTTGAAGGCATCATAGGCCACCAGCTGCTCAGACTGGACTGCAGTTGCCACAAGCAATTGCAGACCTCCAAATACCTAATTGAATTTTTGCTTCAAACAAGAAAGTAAAAAATAAATTCGGGTGACTGCAGAGACAAGCAATCACTGAGGGGGAAAGAAAAGATGATGACTAATGTTTCAATCACCTTCTTTTAATTCTATACCTCATTTCCCTCTGCATTTAACCCCTGTTAGGTTCTTGCCCTTCTTTGGATCTAGTGCTATGTTTTCATGAGAAATGCATTTCTATTAAAAACAATTTGTTATAATTTCTCTTAAACATGAACTATATATCAAGTGTGCTTGCATGTTATCCTCAATGATTATTTACACTGGCCAGTGCAACAATATGGATTCTCCAATTATAATCTGGCTGTGATCACAAAGCATACTCTTTCAAGTATCTTAAAACAATACAAAATTATTCATAAACTCTTGGTAATTGCAATACTATTAAATGAACGTGACTTTAGATTCCATAAACAAGTATCTTAAACAGTTTTAAGCACATACATTTACGTAGAATAAACACTTTAACAAAAAATAGTGTTTCCACCAACACTCTTGTGAATGCAATGAAAAGGATAATGAAGCAGAGTCAAATGACCTTTTCTACACTGCTTTTTCAGATAATCTCTGTTGTCCAACAGCAATGTTAACTCCTTTCCAGATATGAACAGTAGGAAGGTTTACCATAGGTTAAGTTCATTAACTTCCAGGTTAATAAGTCTCATTTATTACCATGTTAGCTCGCCTCATTCTTCCACGATAGAAAAACAAAAATAAAAAAAAAACAGATGCCAGCCTAAAGTGCTGCTTGTACAGCATAACTGAACGACTGTTGAAAGTGCAAGGTAAACAAGCCACTGTGCATAAAAGAAAGAAGAGGCAATTCCAAAACCTTGCAAAAAAAGAATCTCTGAAATAAACAATTTCCTACACTGCCTCCTAAAAAAGAAAGACAAATCACTCTAGAACTATACTTACCAAGCACATCGCAGTCACCTATGTTTCAACTCCGAAAAATTAGAAATGCAATAATTAGAGCCTTTATGTCACTAACTCTCCTGATACAGAAATCTTACAGAAAGGACTAGTCCCTTGAGAAGGGATACTCATGCAACTCTTTGGAATAATAACTCTACTAATTTACTGAAGTTATGAGATTGTTACACAAAAATTTCTTAACCTTTGGAAGATTGCAATCTGAGTATCTACATTTTAAAGGGAAGTGCATTATTCAACAACCAAACATCTTACTCTGACAGAAGAGATAATCATACAGTTCTGAATTCTAATAAATGATTTTTAGGAATAATCTTGTAAACCAATCCAAAACAACACAACAAACAATACTTCTACCCATCAGTACTATCTTTGATAGTAAGAACTGCTCATTGAGACCCTGGAGTAGATAAATACAGAATAAAGCACAATTATATCTAGAGAAAAATTATTTATACATTTTAGCATTATTGTAATGGAGAGAAAAGAAAGTAACTTTTTCACACACTAAGCAATGCTTTCATATAATAACCAGCTTCAATTTTTAAGTTATGTATTTCTCCGTCCATCTACGGTTGCAGATGACAGTAGGAAAAAAAAATACAAAACTTAACAAACATTACAGTAAACATACAACTTTTCAGACGAAGCTCGGTGAGAGGAGCAGTACCAAAAAGTATTTTTCATCTCTGTAAAACTGATTAAATTTTAAGCACTACAACAAGCCTCTGAAACAACGTACTTGCCAAATGTGTTTTCATTTACCTGATTTGCACTGCAGCTCTGTATCAAGGGCTCCAGAGAGCACTTCCTCTATTTTCTGCACTATCTGATCATTCTGACGACTCCCAGCACCAGCACCAGTGTCATCTGAAGGATTGGCTTGCTCAGCTGGGATTGTGTCACCATTGGGCTGGCCTTCTACCTTTCCACTAACCAAAAAAAATATCAACATAATACAAGCAAATTTGAGCCTTTTTTGACTTTTTTTTTTTAAATTCATAAGCATTTATTATACTCAACCCTTCAAAACAGTATTTTAGCCTCCTGAAGAAGCCATGCTGTTAGTGAAACATCCACCTATTGATTAGCTTCCACTTAATCACAACAGAAGACGTTGTGATAACTGAGTATCAGGCACAACGGAGGAAAACATGTTCTTGAATATGCCACACTCCCCGTACTTTTATGTAAGAAGTTGTATAGGCTCCCCTCACAAAATAAGCACCCATCACTCACTTTTCTCCATCAGACTTTGCTTACTTTGCGAGATAAGGCTGGGAAAAAAAAAAACTAAGCGAGCTTAAATGTAGCAAGATCAGTTAAGATGAATCGCCCAAGACGCTCCCCCGTTCCCCTCTTACCCCGACACAAGGGACCAACGCCGAAAACGGGGGCGCGCTGGCCAGCCAACAAGGCGTGCGAAAGCCCGCCCCTCCGCCCTCCTTCTCCCCTCCCCCCCCCCCCCTTCCCTCCCTTCCCGCCGTGTTTTCGCTCAAGGCGCTCGCAAGGGCGCGAGCCCCCGGGGCCCCGACATGTTGACGCCGAAACGACCCGCCAGGTGCCCCAGGCCGCGGCCCGCCTCCCTCCGGCCCTTCCCCTCCTCTCCCCGCGCGGTAGGCCCCGGCTGCGCCGCCTCGCCCCAGGCAGGCTCGTTTACCCGTCGTGCTGCTGCTGCTCTTCCTGGATCTCCCGGAATTTGCTAACCACGAAGGACCGAAAAATCTGCTCGATATTAGTCGCCATGACAGCCCTGCGGCACCGGCGGCCCGCGGCCCCCACTTCCCCCGCCGCCGCGCTCCGCTTTCCCTTCCTGCCCAGACGCGAGGCCTCCAATATCCCACAAGGCACCGCAGCAACCAGAGGCCGAGGGCCCGTGCTGACGTCCTCGCTATACGCCCTCTCGCGATTGGCTGCCCTCTAACGGATGACGTCGCAGGACGACGGCGGACGGGGGGGGGGGAGGGGGCGCTCTAGCCCCCAGCAAAAGCCATAGAGCGCCAGCACCCGTCTGGCTTCCGGGGGGAGGGGGGGGGGGGCGACGTCTCGTGTCTCGGCTCCCCCTCCCCCTTCCCCCCCGCCGGCGCGCGCGGCGCCGCCATGTTGTTGCGCTCACCCCCCCACACACACCCCACCGGCCGCGCGCGCCTCCCGGCGGCTGCCTACCCGCCCCGCCGCGACCGGCAAAGCGCCGGCGGGCCGCCCTGCCCCCTCCCTCCCCGCCCCCCACACCGGATGAAACCGTTAACTGCCGTTGTGCCCCTACACCGACACCACCCTCCCCCGCCCCGCCGCCGCGCCGTTCTCGGCCCTTCTCGCGCCCCGTACACCGAAACGCTGCGCCTCACCACCACCCCTCCACCCCCCCGGGGAGACGGGAGAGGGGGGGGAGTCGGTGGAGGGCACCATGGTGGCCGGTCACCGCCAGTCCCTGCGGCCCTGTCCCCGTCCCCGCCACACACACACACACTCTCCCCTCACCCAACCCTTTCCCCCCCTCCCCACCCCCCGCGATCGCGTCCGTCTCCAGCGCGGCCCGCGGCCGTCCGGGCCTCCGCGGAGAAGCCCCGGCGGCCGGCACTCACCTCACCGAGGGCCGGAGCGGCGGCGGCGGCGGCGGCGTGGGGGCCATGGTGGGCTGAAGCGTGCGGCTGTGCGTGTCGGCGGGCTCGGGGCCGGTGGGGGTGGGCGGGAGCGATGCCATTGGTCTCCATGGAGCGGGGCCTCCGCCGCCCCGTGTGTGCCGAGCCGAGCGCGGGCGGGCAGCGCCTAGCAGGGGGGCCTGCCCGCAGCCGAGTGCTGCATCACCGGGCCCGGCGCGGCGCGGCGCTGCCCTCACTCACCGAGCGGCGGCTCCATGCGAACGGCGCCCTCCCCCTCCACCTCCGCCCGCCCCGGCAGCCAGGCGGCCCGGCGGTGACACGCACCATGTGCTCCGGGGGGCTGGCGGCGGGGACGGGGCGAGGTGGGAGAAAAATGGGGAAGAAAATAAAAAGGCGGGGGGGGGGGGGAACAAAGGAAAGAGAAGGGAAATGCCGCCGCCAATAAAATAAATTACACCTGAGGGGAAAAATCAGTTTGTCCCGAGTACTGTCCCCTTTGTGCTGCCCCAAAACCGATTCACAACTCTATACGTGTCTAAATATGACTTTGTCGTCTCCGGTCCTGTAAAAATGGAATGACCCTACAACTGGAAGGCTCTTCCCCCCCATAAAGCAGAATAATCCTATAGCTGGAAGGCTCTTCCCCCACCCCCATTTAGTTTCTTCTGGTGGCATGAAGTAGTAACTTAGGGATGGGTTAGCTGACCTGCAATAAATGTAAAATGCCTCAAAATCTATGTACAGCCATTTAATTGCTGCCAGGGTCTTTATTTGCAATGTTGGCCTCAAGTTCAATGTGGCAAGACCTTTTAAAAGCAGCATTTGTCCTTTACTGTGTGTTGCTGGGAGGCGGCCTAGCCTTAATACTAACTCTGCAAAAATAATGGAATTGATACTTGTATCAATTTTCTTACTTTTATATCACAGTGGATTTATTATAATAGAAAGTTATATTTAAGAGGCCCTTTTACAAAGAACCTGTACCTTCCGTGCCACACCAACACTGGTATAATGTAGATCTTACCAGTATATAATTTCTGGTATTCGGTGAGCTAAAGATTGAAAACGTTTCACTTGAACAATTTCAGACATACTTTGATTCCCCTGATGCAAATGGCCTTGCCTAGACCAGGCATGCTTTTACCCAAATAGAAGTAGTGATACCCTACACAGGCATAAGGTCACTAGTGGGGGACTGGCCGTAACAATGAAGCCGCAAAGGCTTTCAGCACGATGAGATCGTAACTCACCCCTTCCCAGCAAAAACAGCTGTACTCAAGAGAACAGCAGGTTTGACTGGCGTAACTTAACCTATGTTAGGGGCTTCAGGCCAAAAAAGAGCCGTTCCAGGCAGGGATCACAACTCCGATGCCGGCCAAGGGGAGGCCACACCACGGACCTCTGCACCCTCAGGGAAGGGACCCCTTCCAGCTGCAGTTATTCATTCAAAGTAGCTTAACTACACTGATATCCCCAACACTGTAGGCCTCCATCTATACAAGTAAAATCGTGAAGAAAGGTACAAAAAAAAAGAAAAAAAAAAGCCAGGGAAGGATTTTAGTGCGTGCTGCACATTTTGCTCTGGTTCCCTAAAAATGAGCACAGACAAAGTAAAAACTACGAAAATCACCGTTCACAGAAATGAGTCTCTGCGGGAAAATAACTATTCCTGCTCTTCCTTCCCCTCTCTGTTTGCTGTGAAAAGACACAACCCTTCAGTTGAACACCTTCATTCAGTTACGTCTTGGGTAGTTTTCAGATTAATTAAATGAAATATCTCACTTTCATCTTGTCAAGGCCACTGATTGTTGCTGGTACATTTAGCATTCAATTTGTAAACATAGTATTATGGGACTTTACTAATAGCAGCTCTGCCGCAATCCTAAATACTACTTAAGAGCATTTATTCATGTGACTGTTCCCTTTTAAAGCAGGAGTCAAAGGCGTGCTTAAGTGGGCAAACAATATTTATTAAGCTGATATTTCATAAGCCAATATGCAAAGAAGAGCAAGGTTTTCACACTATAGCTTGGAGGGGGGGGGGGGGGGGGTGGAAGGCGGAGGGCCGGGAGCAAAAGTATGGATCAAATCCGGTTTTATTAACAGTATCGTTGCACAATTGTAATGCTAAATTGGACTAAATATTGCCCAATACTCCCTGGTTTCATAAAGTAGAAAGTTCAGTGTGGTAGGAGCTAAGGCGCTGCTCCTACACCGCGCTCAGAAGATACACAGGAGCGCCCTCCCCTCAGGGAGCGCTCTGCCCTCAGGGGGCGCTCCCCCTCTCAGGCCATAGAAACAGACCCAATCTTTGCACAGTCCCAGCCAGCCAGCTCCATAAACAGCCACCTTTACCCCCTGGAGCGATACTTTACTTCCTAGATAAAGTAAATACAGCAAAACATATACACAGGCTGAGTTTTTCAGCCGGCTCTAGCACCGGCCCGGGCCCCCCCAGGCAACAGCCACCCTCAGCGGAAGATATTTCTAGACTTGAACCAATTTACGCGCAAAAGCCAATCAGCGGGTCTGCAAGCGGAGACATTGATCACCCTTCCCTCCCTTCCTCCTTTCCTTCCTTCCTTCCTTCCTTCCTTTCTTCCTTCCTGCCCGCCCGCCCCGCTTTCCCGGCCCCCGCCGCCATTTCGCGGGGCCCGCTGGGTACTGTAGTTTTCGGCGGCGGCGCGGCGGAGGATGCCTTCCCGCTCCTTAAAATCCCCCTGAAGGAAAGTAAGTTTTTTCTTTTAGCTCTGGAGGAGGGCGCGCTGCGCCGGCCGCCGGGTCTCGGTGTCGCTGCCCGTAGCCGGCTTCCCGCCGCCGGGCTGTGAGGCGGCGGCGGTGCGGGAGGGCCGAGGCGGCGGCGGCGGTGAGGCCATGTGCTCCCCCGCTGCCCGAACGGTAAAATGGCGGCCCGGCCCGGGGTCTTTTCCAGCCGGCCTCTGCTTCCCCCAGCCCGCTGCGGGGAGCGGGTCTCGCCTAAAAACTCGGGCGGCTTCGGTTTATCCCGGGTCCTGCCCTGAGGCGCGCCGGTGGCGGTGGAGGGGCCTGTGGAGGTCTGGTTGCTCACCGCTGTCGTGTTCAGCTCTATCAGCTGTATATCTATTTTAACTGCGTCTCTCCTGCCCGAATTTACTCCTGGGGAGCTTGATGTGTAGCGTTTTTTAAATGTACTGCATTTTAAAGTCTTTTAAAACGCACGTGGCTTTTATTTCTACTTTTCCCCCCCCCGCCTCTGTTTGGCTTTGAAAACGCGGTGAAATATTTGCTTTAAAGTAAATATTAAACTTCTAACCACTCTTGGTTTTGGACTTTGGCTCGCTTTGATTTTTTCCCCTGCTGTTTGCGAAGTTGGGGGCTTACCAACTTTAACATTGGCCCTCTTTTCTTTTTTTCTTTTTTTTTTTTAATTAAATCTATCCAGTAGATACTTGAAATTAATGAACAGAGTTAATACCTGTTTCACTATGTTGGCTGTGTACCTGAAATAGCAACACAGAAAGCGCATTTCTACCCACCCCTCCCCGTGTCCCCCCCCCCCCCCCCCCCCCTTCATTCATTCTGGTTCTCACCCAGTAGCTCCTGCTGAGGCTTTGCTGGTGAAAGATGCTGAGCGCTTCCAGCTCCACTACCTAGAGTGTGACATGTCAAAAATTTAGTACTTTGGGAAGGGTGATAAAACTTCTAAGGTCCGTGTATTTTTAGTAGTGAAACTTGCAGTAACGTTTTTGCCTAAGGAATGCACAATCCAGCCGTTTGGAGGATGGCACCAGGAGGCGAAGATGCCTGCTTTGCAGATGCTCAGTTCGGGCCACGAAAGGCGTTATGTTTTATTCTGCGCTCTGATTCAGGCGTTCAGTGTGATGCTCTGGTTTCTGCAGGGGTGAAACTCAGCGAATTACTTATCTTGTTTCGTTTTGTTTTATAAAGTGGTCTGATACACCACACTATATGGCCAGGTGAGAGCCAGGAATTAGTCCTAAAGAAAACACCTGGGCAAAAGAAGCTTATTTAAACCCAAAGCTATAACTAAAATCCATAATTGCTACTTGATTCTGGAGGCCTCTGAACTCCTCAAACAGCTCTTTATGGTATTGAAAGCTGAGGAAATTCAAAGTTCTTTAAGGCCATGCTGTATTCCTTCAGGGTGCGCCTAATGCTGCCCTAGCCTACACTTGCAGTTCCGTCATTGTATTTTGGCCATTTTGCCAGTTAAGTCACCATGGCTGTTTGTTTCTGCACCTTGTGTCGCACCAGCAGAGCTGCCTGCACAATTGGCACAGTGAATTCCCTCTGGAAACTGATCCATGTGGGAAAAAAATGTGGAGAGACATGGACCTCATCCCCTCCCCAACCCTCATTTGATTCTGTGGTTCAACTTGCCCTGTGACCATAAACAGGCTGGACCAACAAGTGTGAACGAGGAGTGAGAAGGTAAATTGTGAAGCAGCGTTTGCCACCAATTGCATTATCGTCTCTCAAACGGTCAAGATGATCTGAGGGTGCCATGCACAGGACAGCTGGGCTGATGAGCACCCTGCTGCAGCAAAAAACGAGCTCTTTTCATCTTTTCTGGCTGCTGCCTTCCGCTGCTGCTTCCCTTGTGCTGGCTGTGGTGATCACTTCATCCCTCAGCGAGTTAGTTTAGCTCACTAAACTGTCAGAAAATTATTTCCTTTATATGTGCATACATATATATATATATATTTACTTTATACTGCATTGGTTACTGTTGTAGTGTTAGTTTTCCAGCATTACTGGCTGCCTGATGCAAGTGACCTCACACCCATCCTTGGCACGCAGAGGTGGGAGAGGGAAGGAGGGACTGGAGGTGGAGAAGTTGGTGGGACCAATGGGAAGCTGCACCGGCAAAGGGCTGTACGAGCCAGTTGTGAAACACTAGTGGGTGAACCTATGGCTTGCGCATTTCAGCCTCTGGTTGGTCTCCAAGCTTGAATGGGGTCCAGCAGTTGGCGCAGGTTCACCGAGAAGGCCAACTCGGAGCTCACTTTGTGTGTACCGAGACCTATGTGCACTCCTGACATGCAGTGGACTCTTAGGAAATGACTGAACCTGCTGATTAAAGCGTTAGTTCAGAAAGCAGAAGAGCAGGGTTCAGCCTCAGGGGGTTTGGGACCATGAGATCTGGCTGCTGGAGAGTTCAGAAGCCGAGAAGGAGGCAGTTTCCTAAGAAGGGAGTATGGCAGCAGCCTAGCTGTTGAAGTTGGGAAGAGCATAGGTTTTGGCTTCTTCTCCAAGCGATTATTTCAGTATTTTATCCCATTACAGGCCTGTGAAAAAGAAAAATGCATAAATGATCCTGACTGCTGGGGCTAAATACTACACTTGGTGGGGTGGCATCAGAATTGCACAGCCTTCCCAGTTTTGTGTTCTTGCTGTGTACTGTGAGTCGTCTTTTCTTTTCCTTCTCCTGCCTAGCTTCAAAGGAAGAACGAACCTTCTCCTTTAGTCCAAAGCCAAGTGATAAGAACTCTTCTCCAGGGACTGGGGAGTGCAAGTTTGAACCTTCTTGGTTACACTGGGCTTGGGGTTCTTTGTGTTTGGGGCAAGCGCTGTCACGGCTGGGCCATTTTGTAGCCTAAGCTCTAGGCAAGGTAGGAGTTAAGACACTCCTGTCAAGAACCACGTCTTTTGTATAAAGAAACTTGAATGCTTACATCAGGTTTCCTGAATCCCAGTGTTGGGAAGATAAGGTATTGCAGTTTTTAAATAGGCTGCAGCTAAGGTTAGGTGTTAGGTGTGCAGTGATAGAGTAGATTGCTGCTGCCTGAAAGACAGGTCTTGCCCTTCAGTTCTTCTGCTCAGCTCTGTCATCCCATTATTTCACTGTTAGTGTCTCTAGACCTTGGCTTATTGCACTATAAACCAGTTCAGCTTGCAGAAATCTGGTTTGGATTATTGGGGTTTTTTTGCTCAGGTTAGTTTTATGAAATTTCAGTGAATTGACTATGTCAGCACTGGAGCCAGTACAAGGAAAGGGAAAGTGTGTCTGGGTTCACAATATCCCCTTTCAATGACTACAAGGTATATGAATGGGTTCAGCATTAATGCCTGTGTAAATTTTTGCAGCCGAGTATAAACATGCTTGAGCAGCAGATACCCTTTAGTGAAGGGCTGCAGCACTTTGGATGCTGCAGAGTACAACAGTTTAAATATACCTATGCGTTACCATTGTCACTCCACCCTCAGATCAGATTTTGTTGAAACTAGGATGCTAAAAAGTGTATTTTTAAACAACTTTGGTTTGTGGCACCTTTTCTACACAGGTTTTCAGGATTTGATGTGTTTGGCTCACCAAAGCAAAACACTCCACCCAGGTGTCTCAATCAAAGAGCACAGAAAAACCCAACAGTACTGGAGCTTAATTTAAGAAAAAAAAAAGTTACTCTCTGAACCAGTGAGCTGCCACCAGTCATACCCTTTATTGTTTGTGCTATATTGCACAGATCTGATTTTAATTGCACCTTTTTGCTGCTTTAGTTAGGGGTGAGATAATAAGGCAATGGCTTATTATGAGACTCTGCCTAGTTGAGATAAAATATTTGGGTGACTTGCACCACACTTATGATATGAAACTGAAACTTGGGAACAAATTGCTTAAGGACTTTACATTTTCTCATAAAGTTATCTTCATAAATGCAACCAGGGAGCTCAGTTTAACCCCCAAGTCTGTGCACAGGATGAGTCAGTGGCTCCTGTCCCTTCCCTGTTAATAGGGAAGGGGCAGCAACTGAGTTAGCAACCCCATCTCACTTCTACCTGTATTTGAAATCTCACCATGCCTTGTGGAGGAGTCAGGATGGAGAAAGCTATCAGATACTGTTGGGTTTGCCTTACTTACTTTATTTTCTCTGTTCCGCAGGCCCTGACCTAGTGGAAGAATTGCCTGGCTGCTTGGTGACCCCTGCCTTTTGTGGAAGATAAAGGTCTCTAGGCTGATGCTCGTCTCTGCCGACTTACTACTGGCAACCTCAGGGATAGGCTTTGGAAGTTGATTTGTCTTCACTCTGTCCTCGTGTCCTCTCCTCTTGGATACATGGAGTGATTAGCTTGTTTCTGCTTTCCTGTTCTCATTTCCTATAAGGACCTAGTGATAGCCCCTTGCCTGAAATGGTGCCTTGTCTTAATTTTAAAACATCTTTTAAACAAAAGTATCTTCCTTCTTTACAATAGCAGACAATGGTTGCTTAAGGTAATTACATACCGTGTTTTGCAATCTTTTTGTAGTTTAAGGATTTTACATATTGCTTCCAAAAAAACCTGACTGTGTGATAATCCTCACAGAAGAAATATCTACCTTGTGAATGGTTTTTGGCCTTTTTGACCCCTGGATTACGGACAAAATAAAAAGAAATGTCTCCTATTGGAATTTTCATTTTTAATGCAAGATACTGCTGGGCAGCAGAGGGCCTACACAACATCTTTCTATGTCGGTGTGAATAAGAAAGGCTGCAACTGCTAGATTTGAGCCTCCTAAACTGGGATTGCCACCGGAAGTTCTTCTCAAGCTACATCCCTAAATAAAAGTTGCTAGGATACCACTTGTGGGATGCACAAATAACCCTGAGTTTCAAAAGAAATGGCTGAAAGGCTGAAACTTATTTTTTACTCACATTTTGTTAGAAAATGGTTAAATTTTATTTGAACATACGATATATAGCTTGTTCTGTTTATCTGCTCCCATATAAATCTTTATGCTGTATAGTATTAATTTTTTTTTCAGCTGAGGGTAGTATTAGAATATGTTACTTTGGGGGAAAAAAAGGAAGCAATTATTTGACTGAGTTGCCAGCATGGTGAGTTACTTTAGCTGGCAACGCAGCAGTGTCACTGTATCTTCAAGCCTGTCCTTCTATTTTTAAGCAGTAGGCTTAATGGAGCGTGAATGTGCATTATGCACCTTATTCTTTCATACTGTTGATATGCATAGGACTATGCATAGCCTCGGTTTTATGCATAGCAAAAATCCGTAGCCTCACTTCTAGATAAAAAGGGAGTGTTTACAATCAGATTAATAAACATTTTTTAACTGCAAAAATTACCTGGGATGGGACAAAGTTCATTTTGCATGTTTAGAAACAACAGGATGTGCTGCTTGTGCTCTGCAGAGTTTTTGCTCCTCGCTCCCAGACCATTTGTATGCAAGTTTCTGTCCCCTCTTCCCAGCTGGAATGGCTGGACTTTCCCGTTCATTGGCTAGCTGCACAGTGTCGTCAATGGGGTGGTAATATTGGGACAGGGGTACTACATTTTAACCAGAGGCTGCTTATATCCTTTCTCTCTGTGCATCTGAACTCTTGACTACTACTTTACTCAGCCTGGCAGCACGTAGGATAGAGTAAGTATGTTCTCTGTTCAGGTTTGGATTGCTGCACTCAGTTCTGAAGTACTTGTAAGAAAATATTGCAATGTGTATAGTTCAACTTATTATTGATAAAATTGATCAGAAAAATTATTCTTCAATGATGACTGTCTGTGGACAGCAGTGGAAACATGCTTATTTGGTTTAACTTTGATGTAGGAGATAGCTGCCTGCTACATGATAAATGTTTATTCCTTTATACTGTATTCTTTTGTCCTAGGTAACTGTCTTTATCTAATTCATCCCTTTGTTGTAGCCAGCCCCTTTTTTCTTTTAGCTTGACTTGTAATATAAAAGAGGTTTAGCATAACTTGGCTTCCCAAATATGTATACAATAACTGATAATTTTTACCCCAACATACCTTTTTTTAGTTGTAAGTAATGCTGGAGTTTTGTAACTAAAATAGCTCTGCGACTTTGCAACGTGTCTGTTTTGTCAAACACTGATGATTAGGAAGCTATTGGTCTCCCCCCACCTGAAACTAAAATTAAATTTTAACTCTAGTGTGTTTAGTTCATAATGAATAACTCGGTGTTAATTTTCTGTGTTTTATCCTTCTATTCACACTTCGTTTGTCTTTATTCTGACTGGATGCTTTGCCTAAAAGTATTACTCTCTGAACAAATTGTTTCTTCGTTAATGGATGAAAACACAGTAGCAAGTGGCATAGGAATACCTTCTAAAACACGTGTAGGCTCTTCCTGTCTGAAGTTTATTACAGACGACTTGTATTTAAAAGTCAGGCTCACCATACGCATCGCATAGTGCCCTCAGAGCAGAAGCGGTTTCCCTGCAAAGTCCAGGTCCTCCGGAAGGACGGGTTTCTCCAGGGTCAGAGCTATCGTAGCAGCTCATGGGGGAGAGGCACATGCCCCTGCCTTATCAGTTGGCTGAAAATCTGCGTTCTGTCACACCTTTTTGCTTTTCCCTTAGAAATCTATTGGGTTTTTTTCATTTCTTTAAGATGTGCTTTGTGCTAGCCGTCCGCGCTTGTCCTCCCGCAAAGGAGGGGACCACAGAGGAGTTCTGACTTTCTGCTGCTCTTGGAAATGGAGCCGTCACCTGTGTGTATTCAAGCTGCATCGGGTGTTGGGGTTTTTTTTTTTCTCTGAGCTCACCTTGGCAGACTGGGTACACATTGGCAAGCACAGGTCAATGACCAGTTGCTTAATGCAAGAGGCAGAGGGAATGACCAAGGGTTGCGTGTTACGTGTGCCGGGATTACAGCAGGGAGACTGCTTGTTCCTTTTGTCTAAAACCCTTATCTGGGCTGCGTTCCTCCCCCGGATGAATGGGAGGCGATTCATACAACAGAGGGACACATCAGGCCTCTTCGCTGGCCATGCACAGTCCTTTAGACAAATCATGCCATTTTCCACACGAAAATAGTTTCGTTTATTCTCATTACTTAAAATGCTTTAAGCCGTTTTGTATAGTTTTAGATTGTTATTTCACATATATGTTATGATTTAAAGCATTTAGATTATTTTCTGCAAGTAGCGCGTGCTGTACTTGGGCTTAGGACCAACTACCATTTTGTAGCTGCTCACTTCCTGCTTCACTGAATAGATTCTTCAGGGACCGTTTGACTTCTCTGAATAAAACTCGCACTTTAACCAGTGCAGTGGCATCATTTGTGTCTGTAGTTTATATATAGTTGGACTAATGTGACTAACAGCTTATTCTTTGAATAGCTTAGGAGGCTGGCCTTTGCTTTTCAAGGAACTCCAAATAAAGAAATAGGTACTTATTTTATTTCTTTATTTACTATTTTCTGAATTCCAGTAGTTTGGATTTTTTCATTATAAGTGAACTCTTCTCTTGCTAGTTGTGTGGTATTATTGGGATGGTGATTCTGAGGTGACATACATCAGTAAATATGTAGAGAATACACATAGAAGTAAACACGTCTTGAAAAGCAAAGGCTCTCAAATCTACTCAAAGAAAAAACTGTAATATTGACATCAATCCAAGGTGAGTAAGTTATGTGTACACACATACATAATGCCATAGGGAGGGCGACACTGAGAGTTCATTTCATTTTTGTGACCATTTTATTTTCAAACTGCTGGAAGGGTTTTGGGCAGTTTAAAATTGTAATGAAATTGCAGCTTTTGTTCATACACCTAATTTCCGCAGGCCAAGGGAATGTTAATGTGTTTTTCTAAAACTCA